>NC_084548.2:265000-437500 GCF_033978685.3 Nerophis lumbriciformis
ATTTCAAGTTCCAACAGGACTTGGCGCCTGCACACAGCGCAAAATCTACCCGTGCCTGGTTTACGGACCAAGGTATTTCTGTTCTAAATTGGCCCGCCAACTCCCCTGACCTTAGCCCCATAGAAAATCTGTGGGGTATTGTGAAAAGGAAGATGCAGAATGCCAGACCCAAAAACGCAGAAGAGTTGAAGGCCACTATCAGAGCAACCTGGGCTCTCATAACACCTGAGCAGTGCCAGAAACTCATCGACTCCATGCCACGCCGCATTAACGCAGTAATTGAGGCAAAAGGAGCTCCAACCAAGTATTGAGTATTGTACATGCTCATATTTTTCATTTTCATACTTTTCAGTTGGCCAACATTTCTAAAAATCCCTTTTTTGTATTAGCCTTAAGTAATATTCTAATTTTGTGACACACGGAATTTTGGATTTTCATTTGTTGCCACTTCAAATCATCAAAATTAAATGAAATAAACATTTGAATGCATCAGTCTGTGTGCAATGAATAAATATAATGTACAAGTTACACCTTTTGAATGCAATTACTGAAATAAATCAAGTTTTTCAAAATATTCTAATTTACTGGCTTTTACCTGTATATAGGGCACAGAGTGGGTAGGTACAGGCTGGCGTAGGGGCGTGGTGATTGGCTCATGTGTTACCTAGGAGGTGTTTCCGTCTGTGGCGGCATGCTGATACAATTTCGCTGCGCTTGTTGAGGGATGACAGGTCTGGACGGTAAATAATAAACAGTTTCTCTTTCAAGCATAGGTTGCATCTTTTATTACCACTATTGTAAGGTGTGCTGGATGCAAGAATTTGCCATGTTATTGAATATTCAACATTATTGTCTTTGAGGTCCCAAATGTGTTTGCTGAGTTCTGTGGTATTCCGCAGGTTTTGGTTCCTGAAAGAAGCCTTGTGATTGTTCCATCTGGTTTTAAACTCTCCCTCGGTTAATCCTACATATGTGTCGGATGTGTTAATGTCCTTGCGTGTTACCTTAGATTGGTAAACAACTGATGTTTGTAAGCACCCCCCCGTTGAGAGGGCAATCAGGTTTCTTGCGGCAGTTGCAGCTGTTTATTATATACCGTCCAGACCTGTCATCCCTCAACAAGCGCAGCGAAATTGTATCAGCATGCCGCCACAGACGGAAACACCTCCTAGGTAACACATGAGCCAATCACCACGCCCCTACGCCAGCCTGTACCTACCCACTCTGTGCCCTATATACACCATGGTATGTGAATGCTTCCATTAAAATCTCCTGATGATTGAGGGAACCCCTCATGAAACAGGCCTGTAGAGATGAAGTAGTCTTGTGATTTTTTTCCCCCACACATACATATATATATATATATATATATATATATATATATATATATATATATATATATATATATATATATATATATATATATAAATAAAATATAGAAAGTATTTCAGTGGTTGAAATCTGCACTTTTGGGTGTTAAAGGAGTTATTACGGTAATCTAGGTCACAGCAGCTCAGACCAGGAACAACGCAGAGTGGGCAAAGTTTGTGTCAGGAACAGATGCGGAAGCACATTTTTACAACAAATTTCTGCATAAAGGTGATAATATATCATATTTCAGGTGTTTTATTACCCCTTACATACATATTTTGCTGTTTGCTATATTTTTGTTGTGTTTTATTTGATTGTAAAAGCTGTCTATGGAGGAGCTGGTCTGAGAAGTAAAAGATGTTCATATGTTTGTGGAGGGGGGCGTGGTCTGCGGGCCTGCCGCGGAGCGGGGTGTGGAAGGACCAGCCTCGAAGCACAGCTGGCAGGTGATTGGATTACCCAGCTGGGGCTGATCATCCAATGACCTGCCATGCTTATTAGCACTCAGGTCCGCCTGAATTTCGGGAGTTTTTCGGGAGAAAATTTGTCCCGGGAGGTTTTCGGGAGAGGCGCTGAATTTCGGGAGTCTCCCGGAAAATCCGGGAGGGTTGGCAAGTATGTAGTAGCCTATAGCCCAGGGATGGAAGCAAATCTATAGCATTCAGAGCCTGCCTATTATTTAAGATTTTTTTTTTTTGCACCATGATGAGGGAAGGTTGTTTGAATTGTGTCATATAAGTACATTTCAAAAGTATACTTAAGGATGATTGATCAATTTACTCACATAGTCCACAAGATGGAAGCAAATCTATAGCATTGAGAGACTGCCTAGAATTTAAAATAAACATTTTTTTGCACCATGATGAGGGAAGGTTGTTTGGATTGTGTCATATAAGTACATTTCAAAAGTATACTCAAGGGTGATTGATCAACTTACTCACATTCTCCACAAGACTGCAGCACATCTGTAGCATTCAGAGCCAGCCTGGTATTTAAGATATATATTTTTTGCACCATGATGAGGGAAGGTTGTTTGGATTGTGTCATATAAGTACATTTCAAAAGTATACTCAAGGGTGGTTGATCAATTTACTCACATTGTCCACAAGATGGAAACAAATCTATAGCATTGAGAGACTGCCTAGTACTTATAATAAAAAACAATTTGCACCATGATGAGGGAAGGTTGTTTGGATTGTGTCATATAAGTACATTTCAAAAGTATACTCAAGGGTGATTGATCAATTTACTCACATTTCCACAAGATGGCAGCAAATCTATAGCATTTCAGAGCCTGCCTGGTATTTAAGATATATATATTTTTTGCACCATGATGAGGGAAGGTTGTTTGGATTGTGTCATATAAGTACATTTCAAAAGTATACTCAAGGGTGATTGATCAATTTACTCACATTTTCCACAAGATGGCAGCAAATCTATAGCATTTCAGAGCCTGCCTGGTATTTAAGATATATATATTTTTTGCACCATGATGAGGGAAGGTTGTTTGGATTGTGTCATATAAGTACATTTCAAAAGTATACTCAAGGGTGATTGATCAATTTACTCACATTGTCCACAAGATGGAAACAAATATATAGCATTGAGACTGCCTAGTATTTATAATAATAAAAAAATTTGCACCATGATGAGGGAAGGTTGTTTGGATTGTGTCATATTAGTACATTACAAAAGTATACGCAAGGATGATTGATCAATTTACTCACATAGTCCACAAGATGGAAGCAAATCTATAGCATTGAGAGACTGCCTAGAATTTATAATAAACATTTTTTTGCACCATGATGAGGGAAGGTTGTTTGGATTGTGTCATATAAGTACATTTCAAAAGTATACTCAAGGGTGATTGATCAATTTACTCACATTGTCCACAAGATGGAAACAAATCTATAGCATTGAGAGACTGCCTAGTATTGATAATAATAAAAAAATTTGCACCATGATGAGGGAAGGTTGTTTGGATTGTGTCATATAAGTACATTTCAAAAGTATACTTAAGGAGGATTGATCAATTTACTCACATAGTCCACAAGATGGAAGCAAATCTACAGCATTGAGAGACTGCCTAGTATTTATAATAAACATTTTTTTGCACCATGATGAGGGAAGGTTGTTTGGATTGTGTCATATAAGTACATTTCAAAAGTATACTCAAGGGTGATTGATCAATTTACTCACATTGTCCACAAGATGGAAACAAATCTACAGCATTGAGAGACTGCCTAGTATTTATAATAATAAAAAAATTTGCACCATGATGAGGGAAGGTTGTTTGGATTGTGTCATATAAGTACATTTCAAAAGTATACTTAAGGATGATTGATCAATTTACTCACATAGTCCACAAGATGGAAGCAAATCTATAGCATTGAGAGACTGCCTAGTATTTATAATAAACATTTTTTTGCACCATGATGAGGGAAGGTTGTTTGGATTGTGTCATATAAGTACATTTCAAAAGTATACTTAAGGATGATTGATCAATTTACTCACATAGTCCACAAGATGGAAGCAAATCTATAGCATTGAGAGACTGCCTAGTATTTATAATAAACATTTTTTTGCACCATGATGAGGGAAGGTTGTTTGGATTGTGTCATATAAGTACATTTCAAAAGTATACTTAAGGAGGATTGATCAATTTACTCACATAGTCCACAAGATGGAAGCAAATCTATAGCATTTCAGAGCCTGCCTGGTATTTAAGATATATATATTTTTTGCACCATGATGAGGGAAGGTTGTTTGGATTGTGTCATATTAGTACATTTCAAAAGTATACGCAAGGGTGATTGATCAACGTACTCACATTTTCCACAAGATGGAAACAAATCTATAGCATTGAGAGACTGCCTAGTATTTATAATTTAAAAAAAATTGCACCATGATGAGGGAAGGTTGTTTGAATTGTGTCATATAAGTACATTTCAAAAGTATACTCAAGGGTGATTGATCAATTTACTCACATTGTCCACAAGATGGCAGCAAATCTATAGCATTCAGAGCCTGCCTATTATTTAAGATTTTTTTTTTTTGCACCATGATGAGGGAAGGTTGTTTGGATTGTGTCATATAAGTACATTTCAAAAGTATACGCAAGGGTGATTGATCAATTTACTCAAATTTTCCACAAGACTGCAGCAAATCTATAGCATTCAGAGCCTGCCTGGTATTTAAGATATATATTTTTTGCACCATGATGAGGGAAGGTTGTTTGGATTGTGTCATATAAGTACATTTCAAAAGTATACTCAAGGGTGATTGATCAATTTACTCACATTTTCCACAAGACTGCTGCACATCTATAGCATTCAGAGCCGGCCTGGTATTTAAGATATATATTTTTTGCACCATGATGAGGGAAGGTTGTTTGGATTGTGTCATATTAGTACATTTCAAAAGTATACGCAAGGGTGATTGATCAATTTACTCACATTGTCCACAAGATGGCAGCAAATTCACAGCATGTTTACGATTAATTTGAAAGCAGCGATGCTTTGATACGACGTCTCACGGGACAAATTGAAGACGCTAGCGGGCCGTAGTTTGGACACCATGTTTACCTTTTGTAAATGACCCTTGTGTGCCTATTGGTGGACATTTAGATGGTAACTGGCTTCGCACAAGTAAACATGCTGCAGATATAACACCAAACTTGTCCTTCTGCTGATTTGGAACCATATCAATATCAGATCGGCACACCCCGAACCAAAATGTCCTACTTTTTCAGAGAAGCTTGTTTTGTTTTGTGTACTAAACATCCACAGTCAGGAACAAAAGATCACATCCTCGTCACTGACTCACCGATGGGGTTGATGTCAAAGAAGCGCACCTGAGTGCGGAGGATGGCGGTGAACATGCTGTCGTGCAGCGCCTGTGCGGCCCTCACCAGCACGTTGAACATCATCAGAGTCCTCATGAAGCCAAAGATGATGATGCCGCCGGTGAATCCTGCAAAACCAGCGGCGGGGGGGGGGGGGTTAGACTAATGCAAAGAGCGCGGGGAGAACGTGTGCATGTCACCTCCGTAAATGCCCAGGTAGAATCCAATGTCCAGTTCTTCGGTCACTTCACTGACGTTATGACCGAGGGTGCTGTTGAGTTCTAGCTTCCTCTGCACCTTGGACCTGTCAAAGTCATCTCATGTCAACACGTTGTGTAGCTACTAGAGATGCGCGGTTTGCGGGCACAACCGCGGAGTCGGCGGATTATCCGCGGATCGGGCGGATGGAATTTAAAAAAATTAGATTTTATCAGCGGGTCGGGTCGGGTCGGGTCGGGTCGGGCGATTGAAATAAAAAAAAATTAGATTTTAAATAGATTCAGGCGGGTGGCAGTTAAACCAATTGGGAAATATATATACATAGTTAAATGTTGTTACCCAGCACGTGTTACAACACGTGCAAAGAGATGGACACTTTTACGGAGCGGAGAAGGGACGCCTCGCCGGGGTCCGGGACCGAGGCCCCTTCCCCCGAGAGGGCCCCACCGGGAGCCGTAGCTGAGGCGATCCGCGAGAAGGGCCCGACGCACGTCCAGGGTCACCACCGCGCCCACCGCACCGACACCCCGCCTCGTCCGCCTTCGCCGCGGCCGGCGTCACGCGCAGCAGGTAAGCAGCTTACCTGCCCGCCAACCCCGTGGCCGGGGGCTCGTAACAGGGGTCACTCCGCGCGCTCCGCCCGCGCAGCTTACCTGCCCGCCACCCCTGTTGCCGGGGGCGCGTAACAGGGGTCACTCCGCGCGCAGTGCGCTCACGAAAGGGGTGGGGCTCACCCTGGTTGATATAGACAGCAGGACGGTGGCCATGGAAGTCGGAACCCGCTAAGGAGTGTGTAACAACCCACCTGCCGAATCAACTAACCCTGAAAATGGATGGCGCTGGAGTGTCGGGCCCATACCCGGCCGTCGCCGGCAGCAAGACGCGCTTGGAGGTGCGCTCAGCGCGGCTCCCATATGATTGCGCACTGGTGTGCGTCTGGGTCGTGACAGCGTGGCACGCGAATGTCTGTGCTGCGTTGGATCAGTCTCCTTTCTTTAACAGGCAAAAGCTTTATAACCTCACTAATGCCTTGCATCGTCTATATTAGATATATAACAACGGGCGGGTGCGGGCGGATGGCGGGCGGATGCAGTTCTGATCAAATGTTAGATCGGGTGGATTGCGGATGGTTGACGACTTTCTGATGCGGTTGCGGATGAAATAATTGCCTATCCGCGCATCTCTAGTAGCTACTGCTGCACACTGCACACAACTTAAAGCTGCAGATGCTATGATGAATGAATGAATATCTCTGTGGGTTTCAAACATGAGCACAGTATCTTTTGAAAAGGCCGGCAGTTGTTTTGTAAGAAAAATACTAAAATGCTTCAACAGCCTGCATTACTCAGCTGATGTAAACTCAGTGAAAGAATAACCCTACTTTTCGGAGTATAAGTCGCACCGGCCGGAAATGCATAATAAAGAAGGAAAAAAAACATATATAAGTCGCATTTTTGGGGGAAATTTATTTGATAAAAGCCAACACCAAGAATAGACATTTGAAAGGCAATTTAAAATACAAACCCCGTTTCCATATGAGTTGGGAAATTGTGTTAGATGTAAATATAAACGGAATACAATGATTTGCAAATTCTTTTCAACCCATATTCAGTTGAATATGCTACAAAGACAACATATTTGATGTTCAAACTCATAAACTTTATTATTTTTTGCAAATAATAATTAACTTAGAATTTCATGGCAGTAACAAGTGCCAAAGTAGTTGGGAAAGGGCATGTTCACCACTGTGTTACATGGCCTTTTCTTTTAACAACACTCAGTAAACGATTGGGAACTGAGGAAACTAATTGTTGGAAGCTTTGAAAGTGGAATTCTTTCCCATTCTTGTTTTATGTAGAGCTTCAGTCGTTCAACAGTCCGGGGTCTCCGCTGTCGTATTTTAATGTACGTATTAATTCTGGTTGTGCTTACCGACCACGAAGCAATTTTATCTGGCACAGGGTGTAATGATAAATGTAAGCAGTAGATGGCAGCCACACATAAGAGATACGTTTGGACTGCCTTGTTAAATAAATGATGCGAGCAAGCACCCGTAAGCAAGAAAACACCAAAACTTGATGTTTGATTGAGAATATAGAACATTACACACGGCGCTCAAAAATCTTGTCAAAATGTTTTAGTACGACTTTGGTAAGCTACGAAGCCGCACGGCTGGGCTGGATCGTGGAGCATTACGGCTACCATAGTCAGACGTACTGTGCTTCAACATATTTGCACCTATTAAAAGCAGAGGTGGGTAGTAACGCGCTACATTTACTCCGTTACATCTACTTGAGTAACTTTTGGGATAAATTGTACTTCTAAGAGTAGTTTTAATGCAACTTACTTTTACTTTTACTTGAGTATATTTATAGAGAAGAAACGCTACTTTTATCTACATTCAGCTCGCTACTCGCTACTAATTTTTATCGATCTGTTAATGCACGCTTTGTTTGTTTTGGTCTGTCAGACAGACCTTCAAAGTGCCTGCGTTACTGGTGACGTTTCACTCCGTTCCACCAATAAAATGCAGTCACTAGTGACGTTTGTCTCCGTTCCACCAATCAAATGCAGTCACTGGTGACGTTGGACCAATCAAACAGAGCCAGGCGGTCACATGACCTGACTTAAACAAGTTGAAAAACTTATTGGGGTGTTACCATTTAGTGGTCAATTGTACGGAATATGTACTGTACTGTGCAATCTACTAATACAAGTTTCAATCAATCAATCAAAAGTGTGAAGGAAAAAAGACACTTTTTTATTTCAACCGTACATCCCGTCAAAAGCCTAAAGACTGACTGCACAGTTCCTGTCTTCACAATAAAAGTGCCGCTCCATCGCGCGTGCACTTACAAAATAAGAGTCTCCGAAAGCCAGCGCAAACAAGCTAGCAAGCTACGGAATTTGCCGCCAATGTATTTCTTGTAAAGTGTGTGAAAACGAATATGGAAGCTGGACAAATAAGAAGCCAAAAACCCACCACTTTCATGTGGTATAGACAGAAAGGAGGAACTTTTCTTCTCCTCCGTTTGAAAATGTGGACGTTATCATCACTACTGTCTGATTACAATCAATGCAAGTCATCAGAATCAGGTAATACACCAACTTATATTCTTGTCTTCATGAAAGAAAGGAATCTATATGTGTTAAACATGCATGTATATTCATTAAAACACCTTTAACATGTAAACAAAAACGGCAAACTAAATAAATATAAATGATATACTGTATATATCAATTTATATGTATATAAATATATATATATATATATATATATATATATATATATATATATATATATATATATACATATATATATATATACATATATACACACATATATATATATATATATATATATATATATATATATATATATATATATATATATATATATATATATATATATACACACATATATATATATATATATATATATATATATATATATATATATATATATATATATATATATATGTCTTAATAAGGTTATCCAAAAAATAGTGCTCGATACCGTAGTAGAGCGCAATATATGTATGTGTGGGAAAAAAATCACAAGACTATTTCATCTCTACAGGCCTGTTTCATGAGGGGGTTCCCTCAATCATCAGGAGATTTTAATGGGAGCATTCGCGTACCATGGTTTATATAGGGCACAGAGTGGGTGGGTACAGGCTGGCCTAGGGGCGTGGTGATTGGCTCATGTGTTACCTAGGAGGTGTTTCCGTCTATGGCGGCATGCTGATACAATTTCGCTGCGCTTGTTGAGGGATGACAGGTCTGGACGGTAAATAATAAACAGTTTCTCTTTCAAGCATAGGTTGCATCTTTTATTACCACTATTGTAAGGTGTGCTGGATGCAAGAATTTGCCATGTTATTGAATATTCAACATTATTGTCTTTGAGGTCCCAAATGTGTTTGCTGAGTTCTGTGGTATTTCGCAGGTTTTTGTTCCTGAAAGAAGCCTTGTGATTGTTCCATCTGGTTTTGAATTCTCCCTCGGTTAATCCTACATATGTGTCGGATGTGTTAATGTCCTTGCGTATTACCTTAGATTGGTAGACAACTGATGTTTGTAAGCACCCCCCGTTGAGAGGGCAATCAGGTTTCTTTCGGCAGTTACATCTTTTGTTGGTTTTGGAGTCGCTCTGTCTGGGGGTCGACGGCTCATTTGCAATTGTTTTGTTGTGGTTTGAGATGATTTGTCGTATATTGTTCATGCAGCTGTAGCTCAATTTAATGTTGTTCTTGTTGAATACTTTTCTTAGGGTGTTGTCTTTGGGAAAGTGTTTGTCAATCAGATTGAGGAATTTGTGTCCAATGTTCGTTGAGACGTTTTTGCTGTATGGGGGGTTGTACCAGATGATGTCGTTTCGTTTTCTATTCTTTTTTGGCTGGTTTCCTGGCGTTCCACCCACTCTGTGCCCTATATAAACCATGGTACGCGAATGCTCCCATTAAAATCACCTGATGATTGAGGGTACCCTCCCTCATGAAACAGGCCTGTAGAGATGAAATAGTCTTGTGATTTTTTTCCCCACACATATATATATATATATATATATATATATATATATATATATATATATATATATATATATATATATATATATATATATATATATATATATATATATATATATGATATGTGTGTGTATGTTACTCATCAGTTACTCAGTACTTGAGTAGTTTTTTCACAACATACTTTTTACTTTTACTCAAGTAAATATTTGGGTGACTACTCCTTACTTTTACTTGAGTAATAAATCTCTAAAGTAACAGTACTCTTACTTGAGTACAATTTCTGGCTACTCTACCCACCTCTGATTAAAAGGCATTATCTAGCGTTTTGTTCCGTATATAAAAAAAAAACAACTTTTCTTATCTATTGGTACCTGCTGATGTGTATTTGGGATCTGCATAGGTCCTGAAAAATTGCGCGCGTCTGCCATTGTAGTCAGCGCCGTGGTCAATAAGCTCCTTTTTTCCTATTCTCTTGTTATGTGACATTCGTAATCTAAAGTAGCATACAGTTCTAACTTATACCTGTCACGATAACACACGTTATATACTGTAAGGATTTGTTCTTTGTATTTTTGGTCCAATATGGCTCTCTCACCATTTTGCGTTGCCGACCCCTGCCTCTCAAAAAGTATATGGTGTACATTATTATTAGATTACGTCATAAAACTATGTTTTTTCCATGACATCTGTTTCATTTAACGGTGCTGTTTTGGGCAACAAGCACGTCCTAAATTGGCTTTGATTAATTCAAAGGGTGATGATATTTGGCAATGCAAGTTTTTGAGGAACAAGCACCAATTAAAGCCGTATCTGTCAGGCAAGATTATCAACAGCCGTTTCATTCTCTCCTCTTGGAATTCTATTATACGTGTGTCAGTCACCACAGCGCGACACACAATTCCATTCAAACTTGCCAATACAGGTAAAAGCCAGTAAATTAGAATATTTTGAAAAACTTGATTTATTTCAGTAATTGCATTCAAAAGGTGTAACTTGTACATTATATTTATTCATTGCACACAGACTGATGCATTCAAATGTTTATTTCATTTAATTTTGATGATTTGAAGTGGCAACAAATGAAAATCCAAAATTCCGTGTGTCACAAAATTAGAATATTGTGTAAGGGTTAAATTTTGAAGACACCTGGTGCCACAAACTGATCAGCTGATTAACTCAAAACACCTGCAAAGGGCTTTAAATGGTCTCTCAGTCCAGTTCTGAAGCCTACACAAACATGGGGAAGACTTCAGATTTGACAGCTGTCCAAAAGGCAACCATCGACACATTGCACAAGGAGGGAAAGACACAAAAGGTTATTGCTGAAGAGGCTGGCTGTTCTCAGAGCTCTGTGTCCAAACACATTAATGGAGAGGCAAAGGGAAGGAAAAACTGTGGTCAGAAAAAGTGTACAAGCGATAGGGATCACCGCGCCCTGGTCAAGATTGTGAAAAAAAAACATTCAAAAATGTGGGGGAGATTCAGAAGGAGTGGACAGCTGCTGGAGTCAGTGCTTCAAGATCCACCACCAAGAGACGCTTGAAAGACATGGGTTTCAACTGCCGCATACCTCGTGTCAAGCCACTGTTGACCAAGAAACAGCGCGAAAAGCGTCTCACCCGGGCTAAGGAAAAAAAAGAGCTGGACTGCTGCTGAGTGGTCCAAAGTCATGTTTTCTGACGAAAGCAAATTTTGCATTTCCTTTGGAAATCGAGGTCCCAGAGTCTGGAGGAAGACAGGAGAGGCACAGGATCCACGTTGCCTGAAGTCTAGTGTAAAGTTTCCACCATCAGTGATGGTTTGGGGTGCCATGTCATCTGCTGGTGTCGGTCCACTCTGTTTCCTGAGATCCAGGGTCAACGCAGCCGTCTACCAGCAAGTTTTAGAGCACTTCATGCTTCCTGCTGCTGACCTGCTCTATGGAGATGGAGATTTCAAGTTCCAACAGGACTTGGCGCCTGCACACAGCGCAAAATCTACCCGTGCCTGGTTTACGGACCATGGTATTTCTGTTCTAAATTGGCCCGCCAACTCCCCTGACCTTAGCCCCATAGAAAATCTGTGGGGTATTGTGAAAAGGAAGATGCAGAATGCCAGACCCAAAAACGCAGAAGAGTTGAAGGCCACTATCAGAGCAACCTGGGCTCTCATAACACCTGAGCAGTGCCAGAAACTCATCGACTCCATGCCACGCCGCATTAACGCAGTAATTGAGGCAAAAGGAGCTCCAACCAAGTATTGAGTATTGTACATGCTCATATTTTTCATTTTCATACTTTTCAGTTGGCCAACATTTCTAAAAATCCCTTTTTTGTATTAGCCTTAAGTAATATTCTAATTTTGTGACACACGGAATTTTGGATTTTCATTTGTTGCCACTTCAAATCATCAAAATTAAATGCAATAAACATTTGAATGCATCAGTCTGTGTGCAATGAATAAATATAATGTACAAGTTACACCTTTTGAATGCAATTACTGAAATAAATCAAGTTTTTCAAAATATTCTAATTTACTGGCTTTTACCTGTATATGTGAGCTAAAAAGTACAAGTTGGTAGGACTTTCTCCACACCTACCAGTAAGCCAGCCACCAGTCCTGCATGATGAACGACACCTGCAGAATGCAAAGTTAGTTGTGTTCCTCTTCTCATCCATTTGACACATTGCAATGAAAATATCAAAAACGCCGGACATTTAGTCATGAAAATATGGAGAGGCTGCTGATGGTGTGCTTGACGGAGAAGCAGTTTGAAGGAAACACCGTAAAAGTCCACTCTTCTAGGCATAATATTACTACATTACTTCATAAAACTACTGCAAGCTGTTTGCACGGCAAAAAGTGAAATCTAAGTAAGATGAAATATGTCAAATAAGGGTGATATTTGCTTATTTTCTGTCTGATAAGATCATTCTTCTCACTAAGCAGATTTTATGTTAGAGTGTTTTACTTGTTTTAAGTGTTTTAGTCCTAAATGATCTCAGTAAGATATTACAGCTTGTTGCTGAGATTTGATGAGCTATATTGAGTAAAACATGCTTGAAACTAGAATATCAAGTGTTGCATATATATATATATATATATATATATATATATATATATATATATATATATATACATACATATATATGTATATGTATGAAAAAATCACAAGACTACTTCATCTCTACAGGCCTGTTTCATGAGGGGTTCCCTCAATCATCAGGAGATTTTAATAGAAGCATTCCCATACCATGGTTTATATAGGGCACAGAACGGGTAGGTACAGGCAGGCGTAGGGGCGTGGTGATTGGCTCATGTGTTACCTAGGAGGTGTTTCCGTCTGTGACGGCATGCTGATACAATTTCGCTGCGCTTGTTGAGGGATGACAGGTCTGGGCGGTGTATAATAAACAGTTTCTCTTTTAAGCATAGGTTGCATCTTTTATTACCACTATTGTAAGGTGTGCTGGATGCAAGAATTTGCCATGTTATTGAATATTCAACATTATTGTCTTTGAGGTTCCAAATGTGCTTGCTGAGTTCTGTGGTATTCCGCAGGCTTTGGTTCCTGAAAGAAGCCTGTTCACAAAGCCAATCACCACGCCCCTACGCCTGCCTGCACCTACCCGTTTGGTGCCCTATATAAACCATGGTATGTGAATGCTTCTATTAAAATCTCCTGATGATTGAGGGAACCCGTCATGAAACAGGCCTGTAGAGATGAAGTAGTCTTGTGATTTTTTCCCCCACACATACAAATATTGCGCTCTACCACGGTATCGAGCACTATTTTTTGGATAATCTAATTAAGACATACATACATATACATATATATATATATATATATATATATATATATATATATATATATATATATATATATATATATATATATATGTTAGATCCACTATGGACTGGACTCTCACACTATTATGTTAGATCCACTATGGACTGGACTCTCACACTATTATGTTAGATCCACTATGGACTGGACTCTCACACTATTATGTTAGATCCACTATGGACTGGACTCTCACACTATTATGTTAGATCCACTATGGACTGGACTCTCACACTATTATGTTAGATCCACTATGGACTGGACTCTCACACTATTATGTTAGATCCACTATGGACTGGACTCTCACACTATTATGTTAGATCCACTATGGACTGGACTCTCACTATTATGTTAGATCCACTATGGACTGGACTCTCACACTATTATGTTAGATCCACTATGGACTGGACTCTCACTATTATTTTAGATCCACTATGGACTGGACTCTCTCACTATTATGTTAGATCCACTATGGACTGGACTCTCACACTATTATGTTAGATCCACTATGGACTGGACTCTCACACTATTATGTTAGATCCACTATGGACTGGACTCTCACACTATTATGTTAGATCCACTATGGACTGGACTCTCACACTATTATGTTAGATCCACTATGGACTGGACTCTCACACTATTATGTTAGATCCACTATGGACTGGACTCTCACACTATTATGTTAGATCCACTATGGACTGGACTCTCACACTATTATGTTAGATCCACTATGGACTGGACTCTCACTATTATTTTAGATCCACTATGGACTGGACTCTCACTATTATGTTAGATCCACTATGGACTGGACTCTCACTATTATGTTAGATCCACTATGGACTGAACTCTCACACTATTATGTTAGATCCACTATGGACTGAACACTCACTATTATGTTAGATCCACTATGGACTGGACTCTCACACTATTATGTTAGATCCACTATGGACTGGACTCTCACACTATTATGTTAGATCCACTATGGACTGGACTCTCACACTATTATGTTAGATCCACTATGGACTGGACTCTCTCACTATTATGTTAGATCCACTATGGACTGGACTCTCACACTATTATGTTAGATCCACTATGGACTGGACTCTCACACTATTATGTTAGATCCACTATGGACTGGACTCTCTCACTATTATGTTAGATCCACTATGGACTGGACTCTCACACTATTATGTTAGATTCACTATGGACTGGACTCTCACTATTATGTTAGATCCACTATGGACTGGACTCTCTCACTATTATGTTAGATCCACTATGGACTGGACTCTCTCACTATTATGTTAGATCCACTCGACGTCCATTACACCGGTCGCCCAGGGGGGGGGTCCCCACATCTGCGGTCCTCTCCAAGGTTTCTCATTGTCCCATTGGGTTGAGTTTTTCCTTGCCCTGATGTGGGATCTGAACTGAGGATGTCGTTGTGGCTTGTGCAGCCCTTTGAGACACTCGTGATTTAGGGCTATATAAGTAAACATTGATTGCTTGATTGATATTACCTTTATTTATGAGTTAGAACTTATAAAGAAATCCAAAGGTGTTCTTGTCTCACATAAAGATTATGAATGAAGCCTTTGTGTGACATTGTGCTTTTCCTTACCTGAGCCAGAAGATTGAGTATCAACACTAGAAACAGAATGAAAATGCTGCCACCAGATAGAAAGTACTTCATGTACAGTTTCACTCCAATGGATCCTTCTCCCCGACTCTCTTCTACAAAGGTCAGCACCGGTTCAGCCTAGGAGGGAAGAGAGACATCCCGGTCAAGACCCGCCCTCTTCTGACAGCACCATTACTGTACAAACCGTCAAATGGTCTCCATCCTGGACCGAGTGCACAGAGGGGGCCTGAGAGCGCACCGAGTTCTGGGACAAAGTCCGTTTGCGGGCGGACAGGTCTGTAAGGGGGAGCGGGGCATCCTCTTCTTCCTTCAGCAGTGAGGTGAAGTCCACGCCGGATTGCTGGAGCTCCGCATACGTCCCCTTGGCCACCATGTGACCCTGGAACACGGCACATGCACAGATGTCAGGCGGGCACACCTGAGTCCTGAACTGCTTGAACCTTACCATCATTTGCTGACTGAGCCACGTCTGGTATGCACAGAATGTGAACACGCATGACTGAGGAGAAAGCATGAAGACCTCGATACCAAGACGCATAAAATACATTAACAGCTGCTTTTTGCAGTCTCAAATACTGCAAACTAGTGTTGTACGGTATACCGGTACTAGTTGCTGGTTTTAGGAGCAGAGGAGCATGTTGGGCAGCGCACACACACAGAGTACTTACAAGCAGACACAGTGTGTAGACAGAAAAGGGAGAATGGACGCATTTTTCTTTATTCCCAGCTTGTTGAAGGGAAACGGGCCCCGGGAGGTCAAAAGAAGAGATTTAAGGATAACATCAAGGCAAACCTGACAAAGTGTCGCATAGACCTTAAGTCTTGGGAAGTCAAGGCAAAAGACAGGACGATGTGGAGAAACCTTGTCCGTGAGGGTGCCGCGCAATATAATGACGACCTCCGCCATGCTGCACAAGACAAGCGCAGACTAAGAAAGGAGAGAGCATCCACCAAAGAGGCCCAACCCAAACCCACCACCACTACATTCCCTTGTCCACATTGCCCCAGAATAATCGGGTCCAGAATCGGCCTCCACGCCCACCTGAAGACCCACAAGGACCAAGAAGGAGGACAGTCATACTCGACCACGAGTGACCGCCGATGGATGGATGACTTGTATTGTTTGTCTGGGTGGAGGTCCTGCTTTGGAAATAATTTGTACCCCTTTCAGACATTGCATTTAGTTCCCATTAAAACATTCACATGTTGCACAATGAGATGTAAGCAGGGGATCATGTGTACATTCCAGCAACTTCCTGTTTGTAAAAAATAGATTTTTATTAGTATTTATTTAATATACTAACAGCATTTCATGATTAATATTTATAAATTAAGATTCCTAATAAATGGCACTAGAATAAGCACACATTTGATTGGTAAATCATAGTGTAACCACCTGGAATGCAATTACTGAAATAAATCAAGTTTTTCAAAATATTCTAATTTACTGGCTTTTACCTGTATGTGAGCAACTTTTCTCCTCAATGAAGATGAGGAAAACGTCTCACAGGATGCGTCTGACTGAGGAACACCTTCTGTCAATAATGAAGGTTGCCTCAGCTCAAAGCCCAAACATTAATAAACTAGCATCGAAGAAAAGATGGCAGGTATCTGGCTTGGGCACATCAGATTAGATCAGTGTGTTGCAAACGGAGCAGTAAAAAGGTCTGAATGGTTGATTTATTCATTATTTTATTTTCAAATTTATTAGCCTGTGGATAAAGTTCATGTTGATATTTACCGTATTTTCCGCACTATTAGCCGCACCTAAAAACCACAAATTTACTCAAAAGCTGACAGTGCGGCTTATAACCCGGTGCGCTTTGTATATGGATTAATATTAAGATTAATTTTCATAAAGTTTCGGTCTCGCAACTACGGTAAACAGCCGCCATCTTTTTTCCCCGTAGAAGAGGAAGTGCTTCTTCTTCTACGCAAGCAACCGCCAAGGTAAGCACCCGCCCCCATAGAACAGGAAGCGCTTCTTCTTCGACTGTAAGCAACCACCCGCCCGCGTAGAAGAAGAAGAAGCGCGCGGATATTACGTTTAATTTCCTTTGTGTGTTTACATCTGTAAAGACCACAAAATGGCTCCTACTAAGCGACAGGTTTCCGGTTCATGAAAAGACGCAATCTCTCCATCCGCACACGGACTACTATTTCACAGCAACTGCCTAAAGACTTTCAAGAAAAGCTGGCTACTTTCCATGCATATTGTAAAAACAAGATAGCTGAAAAAAAGATCCGGCCAGAGAACATTATCAACATGGACGAGGTTCCACTGACTTTTGATATTCCTGTGAACCGCACTGTGGATACAACGGGAGCACGTACGGTGAATATTCGCACCACAGGGAATGAGAAGTCATCCTTCACTGTGGTTCTAGCTTGCCATGCTAATGGCCAGAAACTTCCACCCATGGTGATATTCAAAAGGAAGACCTTGCCAAAAGAGACCTTTCCAGCCGGCGTCATCATAAAAGCTAACTCGAAGGGATGGATGGATGAAGAAAAGATGAGCGAGTGGTTAAGGGAAGTTTAAGTTTACGCGAAGAGGCCGGGTGGCTTTTTTCACGCAGCTCCGTCCATGTTGATATACGACTCCATGCGCGCCCACATCACGCTGGTTTTTAATATATTATTAAAGTTTGACTGACCTATCTGACTGTTTTTTTTGACATTCCTTTAGCGCAGTTAGATGCGGCTTACAACACGGGGCGGCTTATAGGTGGACAAAGTTTTGAAATATGCCGTTCATTGAAGGCGCGGCTTATAACCCAGGGCGCCTTACGGTGCGGAAAATACGGTACTTCAGAAGGCTGCAAATCGAAAAGAGGCATTACATGTTTTATTTAAATTGTATTTCATATGCCATTGATGTTTTTTTGTTTGTTTTTTGAAAGTTAATTTTGCACTATTAAGTTATATAAGCGTTGCTTGTTCCATATTCAGTGTTAAAGCAAATCAGTGTGGAGGTTTAGGATAGGCAAAATATAAACTTTGGCCTATTCCTTTTTCGGTCATTCTTTTTCTTTTCTTTTTGTGTGTAAATGTGTATCTGTACTGTTAAACTGGTCACACAAAAATGGTTAAAGGTTGATTATATGACCGTAATAAACTTATTTCATTCATTCATTCATTGCTTGTTTCATATTCAGTGTTAAAGCAAATCAGTGTAGCAAACAGAGCAATAATTAACGTTTTATTCATGCACTTTCTCTTGCTACTTCAAGGCTTGAATGTTTGATTCAATCATTATTATTTTATTTTCAAATGTATTATTAGCCTGTGGAAAAAGTTTATTTTGATATTTACCTCAGAAGGCTGCACATAGAAAAGAGGCATTCCATTTTTATTTAAATTTTATTTGATATGCCATTGATATTTTTTAATTATTAGGACCCGCATGGCCCATTGCATAAGGACTCCCAAAGGGAGTCCTTATGCAATGGGACATAAGGACCTATTGAATTTGTAAGGTTTTATTAGGGACCGCAATGTCCCTTTGGGACAGAGGACCCTATTGTATTTCGTCCGTTTTATTATTATTATTCCGCTGCCTCTTTGAGCTGTAATTTGACCCCCTTAACATGCTTTAAAACTCACCATATTCGACACACAAATCAGGACTAGCGAAAATTGCCATCTAAAAAAAACCAAACCCCAAAACTCAAAATTGCGCTCTAGCGCCCCCTAGGAAAAAACACAGACAAAACTGCTTGCAACTTCCGGTAGAAATGTCGTAGAGACATGAAACAAAAACCTCTATGTAGGTCTGACTTAGACCTAGATTTCATACATTGACATCCTTCAGCAAAAATCAACAGGAAGTTGGCAATTCCCCCTTCAGAACAAAAGTTTACTAAAAACAGTCACTTTTGCCTCTTTGAGCTGTAATTTGACCCCCTTAACATGCTTCAAAACTCACCAAACTGGACACACACACCAGGACTGGCAAAAATTGCGATCTAATAAAAAACCCAACCCCAAAACTCAAAATTGCGCTCTAGCGCCCCCTAGGAAGAAAACACAGACACAACTGCTCCGAGGAAGAAAACTCAGACAAAACTGCCTGTAACTTCCAGTAGGAATGTCTTAGAGACATGAAACAAAAACCTCTATGTAGGTCTCACTTAGACCTACATTTCATAAACTGACAACCCCCAGCAAAAATCAACAGGAAGTTTGCAATTCCCCCTTCAAAACAAAAGTTTTGTAAAAACCGGTCACCTTTTTTCAAACATTATCTCCTCTGAGCGCGTTTGTCGTGTCGGCTTCAAACTATCACAGGAGAGAGATTGAAGCCTTCTGATTAAAAGTTGACCAAAGAGTTTTAATTACTGCTCCGGTTTGGATTTTATGCGCCGTCAAAGTCGGTCCCGTCCATCGCTGCTTGCAGCTTTAATTATTCTTTCTTTCTTCTTCCGCCGCCTCTTTGAGCACTAATTTGACCCACTTAACATGCTTCAAAACTCACCATATTTGACCCACACATCAGGACCTGCGAAAATTACCTTTTTAAAAAAAAAAACAAACCTCAAAACTCAAAATTGCGCTCTAGCGCCCCCTAGGAAAAAAAAAACTAGACTGCCTATATCTCCCACTAGGAAGATCGGAGAGACATGAAACAAAAACCTGTATGTAGGTCTGACTTAGACCTAGTTTTCATAATTGTATATCATCGGGCAAAAATCAACAGGAAGTTGGCAATTCCCCCTTCAAGACAAAAAAGTACTAAAAACAGTCACTTTTGCCTCTTTGAGCTGTAATTTGACCCCCTTAACATGCTTCAAAACTCACCGAACTGAACACACACATCAGGACTGGCAAAAATTGCGATCTAATAAAAAAACCTAACCCCAAATCTCAAAATTGTGCTCTAGCGCAATTTTTTAATGAAACGCACAAAAAACTGCTCCTCGGATGAAAAAACTGACAAAACTGCCTGTAACTTCCACTGGGAAGGTCGGAGAGACATGAAACAAACACCTCAATTTCATAAATTGACAACCCCCAGCAAAAATCAACAGGAAGTTTGCTATTCCCCCTTCAAAACAAATTTTTTGTAAAAACCGGCCACCTTCCTACAAAAACTATCTCCTCTGAGCGCGTTTGTCGTTTCGGCTTCAAACTAACACAGGAGAGAGATTAAACCCTTGTGTATAAAATAACAGCCTGCTCCGGTTTTGATTTTATGACCCTTCAAAGACCCGCTGCGCTGATGCTGCTGCGCTGCTGTTTTTTTTAAGATGGCTGCTTAAAAGCAGGAAGCACCAACGTGCCCACACAATGCAGACAAGGTAGGTACACTAGACAAAAGTATTGGGACACTTATGACTACCACCGGACAAAAGTATTGGGACACTTAGGCCGAAAACTGGACAAAAGTATTGGGACACTTAGGCCGAAAACTGGACAAAAGTATTGGGACACTTAGGCCGAAAACTGGACAAAAGTATTGGGACACTTAGGCCGAAAACTGGACAAAAGTATTGGGACACTTGGGACTACAACTTGACAAAAGTATTGGGACACTTAGGACTACAACTTGCCAAAAGTATTGGGACACTTGGGACTAAAACTGGACAAAAGTATTGGGACACTTAGGACTAGCACCTGCCAAATACGCGGGCCCGACCAACGCTGCTTGCAGCTTTAATTAGGGCCCGCAATGGCCCATTGCAAAAGGACTCCCACTGGCCAAAAGTATTGGGACACTTACACTGGCCAAAAGTATTGGGACGCTTACACTGGACAAAAGTATTGGGACACTTAGGACTACAACTGGACAAAAGTATTGGGACACTTAGGACAACCACTGGACAAAAGTATTGGGACACTTACACTGGCCAAAAGTATTGGGACACTTAGGACTACATCTTGACAAAAGTATTGGGACACTTAGGACTACAACTGGACAAAAGTATTGGGACACTTACGACTACCACTGGACAAAAGTATTGGGACACCTACACTGGACAAAAGTATTGGGACACTTAGGACTACAACTGGACAAAAGTATTGGGACACTTAGGACTACCACTTGACAAAAGTATTTGGACACTTACATTGGCCAAAAGTATTGGGACACTTAGGACTACAACTTGACAAAAGTATTGGGACACTTAGGACTACAACTGGACAAAAGTATTGGGACACTTAGGACTACCACTAGACAAAAGTATTGGTACACTTACACTGGCCAAAAGTATTGGGACGCTTAGGACTACTACTTGACAAAAGTATTGGGACACTTAGGACTACAACTGGACAAAAGTATTGGGACACTTCGGACTAAACGTAGACAAAAGTATTGGGACACTTAGGACTACCACTTGACAAAAGTATTGGGACACTTACACTGGCCAAAAGTATTGGGACGCTTACACTGGACAAAAGTATTGGGACACTTAGGACTACAACTGGACAAAAGTATTGGGACACTTAGGACTACCACTAGACAAAAGTATTGGTACACTTACACTGGCCAAAAGTATTGGGACACTTAGGACTACAACTTGACAAAAGTATTGGGACACTTAGGACTACAACTGGACAAAAGTATTGGGACACTTCGGACTAAACGTAGACAAAAGTATTGGGACACTTAGGACTACCACTTGACAAAAGTATTGGGACACTTACACTGGCCAAAAGTATTGGGACGCTTACACTGGACAAAAGTATTGGGACACTTAGGACTACAACTGGACAAAAGTATTGGGACACTTAGGACTACCACTGGACAAAAGTATTGGGACACTTACACTGGCCAAAAGTATTGGGACACTTAGGACTACAACTTGACAAAAGTATTGGGACACTTAGGACTACAACTGGACAAAAGTATTGGGACACTTAGGACTACCACTGGACAAAAGTATTGGGACACTTACACTGGACAAAAGTATTGGGACACTTAGGACTACAACTGGACAAAAGTATTGGGACACTTAGGACTACCACTAGACAAAAGTATTGGTACACTTACACTGGCCAAAAGTATTGGGACACTTAGGACTACTACTTGACAAAAGTATTGGGACACTTAGGACTACAACTGGACAAAAGTATTGGGACACTTCGGACTAAACGTAGACAAAAGTATTGGGACACTTAGGACTACCACTTGACAAAAGTATTGGGACACTTACACTGGCCAAAAGTATTGGGACGCTTACACTGGACAAAAGTATTGGGACACTTAGGACTACAACTGGACAAAAGTATTGGGACACTTAGGACTACCACTGGACAAAAGTATTGGGACACTTACACTGGCCAAAAGTATTGGGACACTTAGGACTACAACTTGACAAAAGTATTGGGACACTTAGGACTACAACTGGACAAAAGTATTGGGACACTTAGGACTACCACTGGACAAAAGTATTGGGACACTTACACTGGACAAAAGTATTGGGACACTTAGGACTACAACTGGACAAAAGTATTGGGACACTTAGGACTACCACTAGACAAAAGTATTGGTACACTTACACTGGCCAAAAGTATTGGGACACTTAGGACTACTACTTGACAAAAGTATTGGGACACTTAGGACTACAACTGGACAAAAGTATTGGGACACTTCGGACTAAACGTAGACAAAAGTATTGGGACACTTAGGACTACCACTTGACAAAAGTATTGGGACACTTACACTGGCCAAAAGTATTGGGACGCTTACACTGGACAAAAGTATTGGGACACTTAGGACTACAACTGGACAAAAGTATTGGGACACTTAGGACTACCACTGGACAAAAGTATTGGGACACTTACACTGGCCAAAAGTATTGGGACACTTAGGACTACAACTTGACAAAAGTATTGGGACACTTAGGACTACAACTGGACAAAAGTATTGGGACACTTAGGACTACCACTGGACAAAAGTATTGGGACACCTACACTGGCCAAAAGTATTGGGACACTTAGGACTACAACTTAACAAAAGTATTGGGACATTTAGGACTACCACTGGACACAAGTATTGGGACACTTACACTCGACAAAAGTATTGGGACACTTAGGACTAGCACCTGCCAAATACGCGGGCCCGACCAACGCTGCTTGCAGCTTTAATTATTATTTGAAACTGGATTTTGCATGTCACTATAAAGTTATATAAGCCTTGCTTGTTCAATATTCAATGCAAAACTTGTTTGGGTCCCTATTAAAAGGTTAATTTGTTCAACCTTGGCCCGCAGCTTTGTTCACTTTTACATTTTGGCCCACTCTGTATTTGAGTTTGACACCCCTGCTCTAGAGTCTTACTGGTGTTTAAAATGCACACCCACCTCTTTCAGGACCACAATCTGGTTTGCTGCCTTCAGGTACTGCAGTTGGTGGGTGACCAGGACGCGAGGTTTGCTCTTCAGCAGTCCACAGATGCACCTGAGAGAACAACAACAACAAACATGTCTATTCTGGTGTTGTGTGTTTGGAAAGAGCCAGGAAGAGGCATTGTTAGCAGGACACGGCCAGCACTGCACCTCTTCCGCTCTCACTTCAAACACATTCCTTCATCTTCTTTATCTGCACTGCAACATTTTCTTTTAGATCTGCCTCAGACGCTATGAAGCATCGCATGTACTGTGCAAGCTCCATCTACTAAGCTCTTGAGCCAAAGGAGCATAATTCATTTAGTGTGTTTGTCTTCGTGTGTGTGGAGAATATATGTGGATTATTAGAACGCTCACAATACTGGGAGGAGGAGATGCAAATACGCTGATTTTTGTCTACACCAGCGTTTCTCAAAGTGTGGGGCGCGCCCCACTGGTGGGGAATAGAGACATGACAAGTGGGGCGCGAGGAAGGGAGGAAATTTCACTTAAAAAAATTTTTTTTAAATTATTATATTCTTAGATTTTTTTTTTTTTACTATGCTTTCATTTTCTATACACACTGTAAATCACTTTGTGATTCTGTCTGTGAAATCCGCTATATAAATAAATGGAAATTACCGGTACTTATTTTTACTGTAGGCTTTAAATTTCTCGGTAGGAGCGAAAGTTTGACAGACATAGCAACAGTAACTAATGGGGGCGGGGCTAAGCGGAACTAACTTTCGCGCGGATTGGGTAGCAGGCTAATGTGTGGACCACAATTACACAAATATATACATTTGTGACTCGCACCTCAAAGGTCGTCGAGCCAGAGCCAGCGCCTGCAGAGAAACAAAAATCTGACGGGCACACACTGTGTCATTCACCGGGAAGTATAAGTTATAACACATTTTTGATTTATTATTGAACTTGATGCAAGTTATAACACTTTTTTTGATTTATTATTGAACTTGATGCAAGTTATAACACTTTTGTTTGATTTATTATTGAACTTGATGCAAGTTATAACACTTTTTTTTGATTTATTATTGAACTTGATGCACGTTATTTGATTTATTATTGAACTTGATGCAAGTTATAACACATTTTTGATTTATTATTGAACTTGATGCAAGTTATAACACTTTTGTTTTATTTATTATTGAACTTGATGCAAGTTATAACATTTTTTTTTTTTTAATATTGAACGTGATGCAAGTTATAACACTTTTTTTTTTTTTTATTGAACTTGATGCAAGTTATTTGATTTATTATTGAACTTGATGCAAGTTATAACACTTTTTTTGATTTATTATTGAACTTGATGCAAGTTATAACACTTTTGTTTTATTTATTATTGAACTTGATGCAAGGTATAACACTTTTTTTTTTTATTATTGAACTTGATGCAAGTTATTTGATTTATTATTGAACTTGATGCAAGTTATAACACTTTTATTTGATTTATTATTGAACTTGATGCAAGTTATAACATTTTTATTTATTTATTATTGAACGTGATGCAAGTTATAACATTTTTATTTATTTATTATTGAACGTGATGCAAGTTATAACCCTTTTTTGATTTATTATTGAACTTGATGCAAGTTATAACACTTTTTTTGATTTATTATTGAACGTGCTGCAAGTTATAACACTTTTTGATTTATTATTGAACTTGATGCAAGTTATAACACTTTTGTTTTATTTATTACTGAACTTGATGGAAGTTATTTTATTTATTATTGAACGTGATGCAAGTTATACCACAGCTGCACAGTTATTTTATTTATTATTGAACTTGATGTTATTTTATGTTATTGAGTTTGAATGTATACAACTTGATGTTCAATAAATTTGAAAATGTTAAAGCTTGGCATTAGCGCTCTGTTGGGGCGATGGGGGCAGGTGGGGCTTGAAAACTCTCTCCTTGTCCAAAGTGGGGGATGACAAAAAAAGTTTGAGAACCACTGGTGTAATGTTACAGTAGTCAAAAACATTAAATATACTTGTTTAAAGGGGAACATTATCACCAGACCTATGTAAGCGTCAATATATACTTTGATGTTGCAGAAAAAAGACCATATATTTTTTTTAACCGATTTCCGAACTCTAAATGGGTGAATTTTGGCCAATTAAACGCCTTTCTATTATTCGCTCTCGGATACATATATATATATATATATATATATACATATACATACACACACACACACATATGTGTGTAAGTAAAAATGCTCTTTGCTTTGCTCACTGTTCAAAGAGGTGTCTCCCAACTTCAGCGTCCACAGCACTAAGAGGATCATCCAGGAGGTAAACATCAGCGTCCTGATACACGGCCCTGGAAACCACAAACATGCACAGAAAAGGTTCGGTGGACACTTCTTCACACCGGAGAAAAAGTCTCACATAGTGATTGTTCCAGGGACGTGCACTACCTGGCCAGGTTGACGCGAGCCTTCTGCCCCCCGCTGAGTGTGGAGCCTCGGTCCCCAATGAGCGTCAGGTCGCCGTCTGGGAGCAACTCCAAGTCCTTGGAACATTGGAAATGTTTGAAACATTTGCCTCGGAGTCGTGACAACGAGCAATGGTTGGGAAGTCTACTTCCCCCAACTCCATGACTACTATCAATTTACTATGGGAGACCGGGCTTTCTGCTCCGCCGCTCCCAGTCTGTGGAACGCTCTCCCTGACCACCTGAGGGTACCACAGACTGTGGATGCCTTTAAGGCTTAAAAACCCTTCTTTTTAAAAAAATCCTTTTTTTTTTTTAGATATATATGTGCTAGTTCTATACATTAGGCTGTTCTAGTTTGTATTTTTTTTACTTGTTGGGGGCAGCTATTTATGGTTTTTTAAAAAAAAAAGCACTGTAACACTTTGAGGTTGTTTGCTCAATGTAAAGTGCTTTTACAAATAAAATCTATTATCATTACTTGCTCACCCGCTTTAGAGCACACGCTCGGATGACCCGCTCGTACATGAGCGGGTCCATCGCCTTCCCAAACAGGATGTTGCCGCGGATGGTCCCGGGAAACACCCAGGGCTGCTGGGCGGCATAGGTCAGCTGACCTTTGACCTTCATCGCCCCCTTTTCGAGCGGAAGCTCTCCCAGGATGGAGCTGAGTAGCGAGGACTGGGATAGAGAGAGGTCATGCGTTAGCTCACATGTAAAAAGACACCCACCCTTGTTTGTTTACCTTTCCTGCGCCCACTGGTCCAATGACAGCCAACAGCTGATTCCCACTCAGCGTGATGGAGATGTTTTGCAGACATGGAGCATCCAGACTCTGTGGACAGGAGGATCTCAAGTCAGAACATGTTTGGAAGCCACTACTCTGCTACATATTTTGAACGTGTCATGTAGCAGTCTTCTATGGTAAATACACAGCAGGGTGTTTTAGTTACATTGGAAAAACCTCAGTTAAACCCCACACCAAACTACATTCTACGTTCATTTCAATTTAAAAGATACATTTTTCATGGTTTTTAGAGGACAAATCTGTCATCACAATGAATGCAAGTCATATTAGCCTGGCCCACTAGTATCCCTCTTTAGGTTTGTGAACTTTATAGTCTAAACATTTAGAGTGATGTGATAATCAAACACTCTAAAAGTCTAAAAATGAAAGAGTATATAAGAGAATTGACAGAGTGTGTGTACCTTCAGTGTGCAGTGCCTCATTAAAATCCAGCCGCCGTTGGAGGTGGAGGTGAAGTGTGTGTCTCTTTACTAGCTTCGTCGAAGCATGTTGTTTTTGTAGCTGTTTCAGCAGATTTGAAACTTACATTCAACTAAAATGTTCTTTTCTTTGTGGTCGATAAAAGAAACGTACTGAAAATATCTCCATTTTAAGAAACTCGGCTTCGGGGTTCGCCATGACGTCTTGATAGTAGACACAGACACGCCCCCTCCCACACACACACACACACACACACACACACACACACACGTACACACACACAGCGCGCGGCGCGCCTCTTTTTTGTCGCCTCTTCAGCAGCGCTGCAACACTCAGATCTTCTCAGTTTCTAGCCGATACTACATAAAAAATAACGTAAAATAACGCAGTAACGCATCATGTAGTAACGGTAACTGAGTTACTGAATATAAAAAATAACGCATTAGATTACTAGTTACCGCCGATAGTAACGGCGTTACAGTAACGCGTTACTTTGTAACGCGTTAGTCCCAACACTGTATATATATAAGAAATACTTGACGTTCAGTGAATTCTAGCTATATATATATATATATATATATATATATATATATATATATACATATATATATATATATATATATATATATATATAAAATAAACACTTGAATTTCAGTGTTCATTTATTTACACATATACACACACATAACACTCATCTACTCATTGTTGAGTTAAGGGTTGAATTGTCCATCCTTGTTCTATTCTCTGTCACTATTTTTCGAACCATGCTGAACACCCTCTCTGATGATGCATTGCTGTGTGGCACGCACAAAAGTGCTTTCATCAAATGCACTAGATGGCAGTATTGTCCTGTTTAAGAGTGTCACAACATTGCTGTTTACGGCAGACGGACTGCTTTACGGTATACAAAAACGTGACTGCTGTTGTTGTGTGTTGTTGCCACGCTGGGAGGACGTTAATGAAACTGCCTAAAAATAAACCCACATAAGAAACCAAGAACTCGCCCTCCATCATTCTACAGTTATAACGTGATTGGGCAGGTATGTTGTTTATGTTGTGGGTTAGCGGACTCAGGTCCTCATGGACCTGAGTCCGCCTGAATTTCGGGAGAAAATTTGTCCCGGGAGGTTTTCGGGAGAGGCGCTGAATTTCGGGAGTGAAAATAAAGAAAACACATTGAATGAGGAGAAGGTGTGTCCAAACGTTTGTCCTGTACTGTATGTGTGTATGTATACTGTATGTATACACATATACAGTATTCTTATACACATACTACACATGCAGTCAGCTTTCGGCCCTCGACCAAACTTTTTTGAGCCCAATCCGGCCCCCAAGTGAAAAAGTTAGGACACCCCCTGCTCTAAATAGTATAACGGCTCCTTATATCAATATTGAAGTTGTAATTAGAAGCAAACTCAACACAAACTACTTTATGTGCATTTATAAAAAAAAAAACACTAGAGTAGAAGCGTAATTGTTGCCAAGTCAAAATGTTTGCTGGTGAATGTCGTGTAGAGGCCGGCCAATTCTAACCTTCTCCCAGTAACAGATCATCTCCTGGATCTCAATGGCGGAGTCGCTCTTCTCGGCCAGCGGCAAAGTAGTACTAGTCTTTGTCATCTCGTCCAGCAGCAAGAACTCCTGGAGGTTAATAACATTGTTGATTCTTGCACATCTCCTTCAATGGCTGGCTCATGATTTACAAAAGCCAAAAGCAGTGAAGTTGTCAGGTTGTGTAAATGGTAAATAAAAAGAGAATACAATAAATCATTTTCAACTTATATTCAATTGAATAGACTGCAAAGACAAGATATTTCATGTTCACACTGAGAAACTTTCTTATTTTTGGCAAATAATCATGAACTTAGAATTGAATGGCAGCAACACATTGCAAAAAAGACATTTTTACAAGTGTGTTACATGGCCTTTCCTTTTAACAACACTCAGTAAAGGTTTGGGAACTGAGGAGACACATTTTTGAAGTGGAACTCTTTCCCGTTCTTGCTTGATGTACAGCTTAAGTTGTTCAACAGTCTCATATTTTAGCCTTCACACATTTTCAATGTCTGGACTACAGGCAGGTCAGTCTAGTACCCGCACTCTTTTACTATGAAGCCACGCTGTTGTAACACCTGGCTTGGCATTGTCTTGCTGAAATAAGCAGGGGCGTCCATGATAACAACATATGTTGCTCCAAAAGCTGTATGTACCTTTCAGCATTAATGGTGCCTTCACAGATGTGTAAGTTACCCATGTCTTGGCCACTAATACACCCCCATACCATCACACATGCTGACTTTTACACTTTCACCCTAGAACAGTCCTCATGGTTCTTTTCCTCTTAAGTCCACAGTTTCCAAAAACAATTTGAAATGTGCACTGAACACTTTTACACTTTGCATCAGTCCATCTTAGATGAGCTCGGGCCCAGCAAAGCGTTTCTGGGTGTTGTTGATAAATGGCTTTGACTTTGCACAGTGGACACCGGCGGTGAGGGATGCCGTCAAGCTGAAGAAGGAGTCCTATCGGGTTCTTTTGGCTCATAGGACTCCTGAGGCAGCGGACAGGTACCGACAGGCCAAGCGGTCTGCGACTTCAGCGGTCGCAGAGGCAAAAACTCGGACATGGGAGGAGTTCGGGGAAGCCATGGAAAACGACTTCCGGACGGCTTCGAAGCAATTCTGGACCACCATCCGCCGCCTCAGGAAGGGGAAGCAGTGCAGTGTCAACACCGTGTATGGTGAGGATGGTGTTCTGCTGACCTCGACTGCGGATGTTGTGGATCGGTGGAGAGAATACTTCGAAGACCTCCTCAATCCTACCAGCACGTCTTCCTATGAGGAAGCAGGGCCTGGGGAGTCTGTGGTGGGCTCTCCTATTTCTGGGGCTGAGGTTGCCGAGGTAGTTAAAAAGCTCCTTGGTGGCAAGGCCCCGGGGGTGGATGAGATCCGCCCGGAGTTCCTTAAGGCTCTGGATGTTGTGGGGCTGTCTTGGTTGACAAGACTCTGCAACATCGCGTGGACATCGGGGGCGGTACCTCTGGATTGGCAGACCGGGGTGGTGGTTCCTCTCTTTAAGAAGGGGAACCGGAGGGTGTGTTCTAACTATCGTGGGATCACACTCCTCAGCCTTCCCGGTAAGGTCTATTCAGGTGTACTGGAGAGGAGGCTACGCCGGATAGTCGAACCTCGGATTCAGGAGGAACAGTGTGGTTTTCGTCCTGGTCGTGGAACTGTGGACCAGCTCTATACTCTGGGCAGGGTCCTTGAGGGTGCATGGGAGTTTGCCCAACCAGTCTACATGTGCTTTGTGGACTTGGAGAAGGCATTCGACCGTGTACCCCGGGAAGTCCTGTGGGGAGTGCTCAGAGAGTATGGGGTAACGGACTGTCTTATTGTGGCAGTCCGCTCCCTGTATGATCAGTGCCAGAGCTTGGTCCGCATTGCCGGCAGTAAGTCGGACACGTTTCCAGTGAGGGTTGGACTCCGCCAAGGCTGCCCTTTGTCACCGATTCTGTTCATAACCTTTATGGACAGAATTTCTAGGCGCAGTCAAGGCGTTGAGGGGATCTGGTTTGGTGGCTGCAGGATTAGGTCTCTGCTATTTGCAGATGATGTGGTCCTGATGGCTTCCTCCGGCCAAGATCTTCAGCTCTCACTGGATCGGTTCGCAGCCGAGTGTGAAGCGACTGGGATGGGAATCAGCACCTCCAAGTCCGAGTCCATGGTTCTCGCCCGGAAAAGGGTGGAGTGCCATCTCCGGGTTGGGGAGGAGATCTTGCCCAAAGTGGAGGAGTTCAAGTACCTCGGAGTCTTGTTCACGAGTGAGGGAAGAGTGGATCGTGAGATCGACAGGCGGATCGGTGCGGCGTCTTCAGTAATGCAGACACTGTATCGATCCGTTGTAGTGAAGAAGGAGCTGAGCCGGAAGGCAAAGCTCTCGATTTACCGGTCGATCTACGTTCCCATCCTCACCTATGGTCATGAGCTTTGGGTCATGACCGAAAGGACAAGATCACGGGTACAAGCGGCCCAAATGAGTTTCCTCCGCCGGGTGGCGAGGCTCTCCCTTAGAGATAGGGTGAGAAGCTCTGTCATTCGGGGGGAGCTCAAAGTAAAGCCGCTGCTCCTCCACATGGAGAGGAGCCAGATGAGGTGGTTCGGGCATCTGGTCAGGATGCCACCCAAACGCCTCCCTAGGAAGGTGTTTCGGGCACGTCCGACCGGTAGGAGGCCACGGGGAAGACCCAGGACACGCTGGGAAGACTATCTCTCCCGGCTGGCCTGGGAACGCCTCGGGATCCCCCGGGAGGAGCTGGACGAAGTGGCTGGGGAGAGGGAAGTCTGGGCTTCCCTGCTTAGGCTGCTGCCCCCGCGACCCGACCTCGGATAAGCGGAAGAAGATGGATGGATGGATGGATGGATTTGCATAGTAGAGTTTTAACTTGCACTTACAGATGTAGCGACCAACTGTAGTTACTGACAGTAGGTTTCCGAAGTGTAAGCCAATGTGGTGATATCCTTTACACACTGATGTGGCTTTTTGATGCAGTACCGCCTGAGGGATCCAAGGTGCGTAATATCATGGCTTACGTGCAGTGATTTCTCCACATTCTCTGAACCTTTTGATGATATTACGGAGCGTAGATGGTGAAATCCCTAAATTCCTTGTTGAGAAATGTTGTTCTTAAACAATTTGCTCAGGCATTTGTTGACAAAGTGGTGACCCTCGCCCTGTCAGACCGACACTGTTCCAATATCCATTTCTCTGTTCACAATTGTTGATGACTGATGATAACAACCAAACCTAACCCCCCCCTCCACACCCCAGATTGTAAATAATGTAAATAATTCAATGTATACACCCTGATGATTATCTTGTGTGATGACTGTATTATGATGATAGTATATACAGGTAAAAGCCAGTAAATTAGAATATTTTGAAAAACTTGATTTATTTCAGTAATTGCATTCAAAAGGTGTAACTTGTACATTATATTTATTCATTGCACACAGACTGATGCATTCAAATGTTTATTTCATTTAATTTTGATGATTTGAAGTGGCAACAAATGAAAATCCAAAATTCCGTGTGTCACAAAATTAGAATATTACTTAAGGCTAATACAAAAAAGGGATTTTTAGAAATGTTGGCCAACTGAAAAGTATGAAAATGAAAAATATGAGCATGTACAATACTCAATACTTGGTTGGAGCTCCTTTTGCCTCAATTACTGCGTTAATGCGGCGTGGCATGGAGTCGATGAGTTTCTGGCACTGCTCAGGTGTTATGAGAGCCCAGGTTGCTCTGATAGTGGCCTTCAACTCTTCTGCGTTTTTGGGTCTGGCATTCTGCATCTTCCTTTTCACAATACCCCACAGATTTTCTATGGGGCTAAGGTCAGGGGAGTTGGCGGGCCAATTTAGAAGAGAAATACCATGGTCCGTAAACCAGGCACGGGTAGATTTTGCGCTGTGTGCAGGCGCCAAGTCCTGTTGGAACTTGAAATCTCCATCTCCATAGAGCAGGTCAGCAGCAGGAAGCATGAAGTGCTCTAAAACTTGCTGGTAGACGGCTGCGTTGACCCTGGATCTCAGGAAACAGAGTGGACCGACACCAGCAGATGACATGGCACCCCAAACCATCACTGATGGTGGAAACTTTACACTAGACTTCAGGCAACGTGGATCCTGTGCCTCTCCTGTCTTCCTCCAGACTCTGGGACCTCGATTTCCAAAGGAAATGCAAAATTTGCATGGTTGGGTGATGGTTTGGGGTGCCATGTCATCTGCTGGTGTCGGTCCACTCTGTTTCCTGAGATCCAGGGTCAACGCAGCCGTCTACCAGCAAGTTTTAGAGCACTTCATGCTTCCTGCTGCTGACCCGCTCTATGGAGATGGAGATTTCAAGTTCCAACAGGACTTGGCGCCTGCACACAGCGCAAAATCTACCCGTGCCTGGTTTACGGAGCATGGTATTTCTCTTCTAAATTGGCCCGCCAACTCCCCTGACCTTAGCCCCATAGAAAATCTGTGGGGTATTGTGAAAAGGAAGATGCAGAATGCCAGACCCAAAAACGCAGAAGAGTTGAAGGCCACTATCAGAGCAACCTGGGCTCTCATAACACCTGAGCAGTGCCAGAAACTCATCGACTCCATGCCACGCCGCATTAACGCAGTAATTGAGGCAAAAGGAGCTCCAACCAAGTATTGAGTATTGTACATGCTCATATTTTTCATTTTCATACTTTTCAGTTGGCCAACATTTCTAAAAAATCCCTTTTTTGTATTAGCCTTAAGTAATATTCTAATTTTGTGACACACGGAATTTTGGATTTTCATTTGTTGCCACTTCAAATCATCAAAATTAAATGAAATAAACATTTGAATGCATCAGTCTGTGTGCAATGAATAAATATAATGTACAAGTTACACCTTTTGAATGCAATTACTGAAATAAATCAAGTTTTTCAAAATATTCTAATTCACTGGCTTTTACCTGTATCTGTATCATGAATTTATTTAAGTGGACCCCGACTTAAACAAGTGGAAAAACGTATTCGGGTGTTACCATTTAGTGGTCAATTGTTCGGAATATGTACTTCACTGTGCAAACTACTAATAAAAGTCTCAATCAATCAATCAATCCTTGTTTGTGAACGACTGAGCATTTCATGGAATCTACTTTTATACCCAATCATGGCACCCAATTAGCCTGTTCACCTGTGGGATGTTCCAAATAAGTCTTTGATGAGCATTCCTCTACTTTATCACTCTTTTTTGCCACTTGTGCCAGCTTTTTTGAAACATGTTGCAGGCATCAAATTCCAAATGAGCTAAAGTTTGTCAGTGTGAACATGAAATATCTTGTCTTCGCGGTCTATTCTATTGAATATAAGTTGAAAAGGATTTGTTGTATTCTCTTTTTGTTTACCATTTACACAACTTCACTGCTTTTGTTGTTTGTATTACGGATTTCAACTGAAATGAGTCGGAGTCCGGGGAAGAGGACTAGACGGTGACGGACCTCTATCCTCTGGATGCTCACGCGGGTCTCAAACAGCTTCTCGATGGCGTTGGGGAAGAAGAGCGTGACGGTGAGACGCACCGCCGAGTACAGCGACACGGTGACAAAGACGCGGCTGGCCGTGATGGTGTTCCCCAGCAGGACGTAGAGGGTGAAGGTGATGAAGACTATGATCTTGCTGGCACAGAAGAAGGAGGCCATGTTGAGGCCACGCAAGTACGAGCTCCGCATGACCTGGTTGCTCTCCTTCCTACAGAGAAATGGAGGCAGATGATACTGGTGATAATGGAAATGATGATGGGGAGAGGAACGCAGAAATTAAAAGCCACATGACTGGAACCGGTTCCAAACAGTAATGAGACAGCATGAGGACAAAATCAAATACGACGGCTGCGAGCAAAATCTACTTTGAAACTGGCATTGGTTGTCTCTGCCAAGCTCATACCTGACAACTTTTGAAATCAGAAAAACCTAGTAGCCAGGGTCCAGGGGCCTGGTGGGGGGTTCCTTCGCCCCCCGACGCAAAATGATTATTAGCATTCAGACAGGTTAAAATGTTGCTAAAACCATCACTTTTCTATCAGTCACAGTGACTTTTCAAAACAAAAATATGACAGCAAAAAATCATATGGGTTGATTGACATGTTTATTCTGTAAGCTAACTTCAATAGTTTGAAATTATTTTGACAGTTAATGCCAGTTATCCTGTCAACCTTTCACAAGACTTCAATTAGTTAATTGAAAGTATAAACACTTTTTACAGTAAACAAATGGTAAAACAGTACTAAACAATTCCATTAAAAAAAAAAAAATTGGTGTCATTATTAACTTTCTGTCCAAGCTTGTATAATCTACTGCCTTGTTCAATTGTAAAAAAATATTCTGTGCCTAAAATTCACATTTCTATCACAATTATCATACTGTAAACATGGTAAGCTAACTTCATTAAAATTAATAGTCCTGTCAATAGCATGGAATTACAATTCAAATGTAGTTTTTTTTTGTAAGCCTTTCAAAAGAATTCAAAATATGAAAAATGAATGAAAATGAATTGCAGCCATCAGACACTTGAAAAGTGGCACATCACATCTCTAATGTAATCATTTGAACTTTTCAACAGAAATAGCACTGCAAAAATATTAAGGACATACTTCTGTATTTTGGTAGTTATGCTGTCAACATTTAACAAGATTTCTTCAACTTGGACTTGAAAGCATAAATAGTATAAACACTTTTAACAGTATAACAGTACTAAACAATTCCAATAGATAACATTGGTGTCATTACCTTTTTGTGGCTAAAATCCAAATTTAGGCAACGGCATTAGACTTGTGTTTTTTTGTCCCAACATTAGGGCTGGGCGATATGACTAAAAAATTTATCACGATATAAGTGTTTCATATCAGTCGATATCGATAATTATTGATTAAAAAAAAACCCTATTCTAAATAAAGGCTGAATTTAAATACTTTTATTTTAAATATAAGTAGGTAGCATGTCCTTCGCTAATTGATCGACCACTGCATCCGTTATTTCTTTATAACGTTTTGAATTTTTGTCGTATGGCACTGCTGCCGAGTACCTCTCGATGGTGGTCTGTTGTTGCCGCTTTGGTGCTGTTCCACTCGTATGGCGTCACATTAGTGCCAAAAGTCTGAGCGCATAAAAACTGTTATCGCGCGCTGATTCTCCACTTCGTGCGCGCGCGCGACACCCTTTTGCGCACGCGTGGTGCCTTTTTGCGCGCGCGCGGTGCCTTTCTGCGCGCACGCCGTCTCGGTCTGTGCGCTCTGTGTGTACTCCTGGCATCTCTCCTCGCGCTGTCATGTTTCTTTTTGGCACTTTGGGGGCGGGTATGCTTAGACGGCCCCTTCTTTCTGATTGGCTCTGAGCATTTTTCATACGACCAATCATTCTCCAGCGTAGCAACGTTGTAGCCATCTTACCTCGGACATCTAGCCTCAATCATTACATTGATGTCAATGGTACATGTACTAATTAAATTACCATAACTTGCTCGATTTTCCACCAATTTACAAACGGTTTGCCTTGTTACAAATCTTATTACATGTAGATATGACATAGGATGCTGCACCTGTTGAAATTACCTCTTTCGCTTTAAAAAAAAAGACTTAATTGTGCAACATAGTTGTGTAGGGTCAGTGTTAGTCAGTTCTCTGATTATTTTAAACTGTTTCAGAATACATTATTAAAAGCTATTTTTAACATTTTAAAAACAAAATTCAAAGATTATTTCATTAATTTTATGGCTAAATCAAAAGAAATTCCATAAATTAGAAAACAAATGTTGAAGAAGAAGTGAAAATATAAAATAATGTTATTGCTGGTGGACCAGTTCTGGCTGAAAGATGTGATTATGGTGTTTGTTGTCTTCTCGCAAAAGGGTGTCGCGCGCGCACTAAGTGGAGAATCAGCGCCAAAAGGGTGTTGCGCGCGCGCACGAAGTGGAGAATCAGCGCGCGATAACAGTTTTTATGCGCTCGGATTTTTGGCACTAATGTGACGCCATATTTTCCCGTTTTGTTTCACTCCTCATCGTCAGCTCGCCGTTGTTGCTTTTTTTTTTTTTTTTTCCTGTTAGCATTTCCCAGAATGCCTTGCGGTTCAGGCTCGGCCGTGACAGGTTGAGAGGCCAAAGCCCTTCCTCTGTCTACACTCCCCAGAATGCCGTGTGGTTCCGGCTCGGCAGTTCTTCATATTTTTTTCTAACAGAACTCAGTGAAATTATCGAACGTTCTATCGACCCCATTTTCTATTGATATTGATCACATGTCTATCGCGATATATATTGTTATTGTTTTATCGCCCAGCCCTACCCAACGTGGTCTTTTACATGGCTAATTCCTCCGTGTCCGATCGAAAAATCTTGTCTGCACAAGGTGCAATTCGCGTAGTTTTCACCCTTTTTTGGAACGGATAATTATTCCCGGATAGGCTTTTGAATATTCTTCACGGAATGACTGCAGTTTTCTTTTCGGTTTAAGACTCGTTTGCGATTTTTCCTCCGGCTGATTCCATGATCGTTCGCTCGTTTGGAAACAATGGCAACTGGTGCCTCGTGCTTGGCAGCGGTGCTATAAATAGCCTCGCGCATGGCATTCGGAATGGCTCGATAGGAAGTTACGGGAAGCAGTGTCGATTGTCATTGTTGTTACGCGATTTCGTGAACAAAACTTTAAAAAAATAAAAATAAAAATGTAATTAATGAAAAACCGTATTTTTTATCACTGCAACCGTAACCCGGAATAGGTTGATGAAAACCGTACTAATTACGGGAAAAACCGGAGTAGTTGGCAGGTATGCAAGCTTGGTTGGTTGGTGTTTTTTGTTCAGATAACTTTCATCTTTGCACTGCAAAAAGTCAGTGTTCAAAAACAAGAAAATAAATACAAAAATGAGAGATATTTTACTTGAACTCAGCAAATTTATGCAAAACAAGACAAGCCAAATTTTCTTGTTCTATTGGCAGATAATTTTGCTTAGTTCAAGTAAAATACCCCTCATTTTTGTATTTTTAGGGCCCGCCATGGCCCATTGCAAAAGGACTCTGTGGGAGTCCTTATGCAATGGGACATAAGGACCTATTGTTATTCTAAGGTTTTATTATTCTTTCTTTCTTTCTTTCTTCTTCCGCCGCCTCTTCGAGCACTAATTTGACCCACTTAACATGCTTCAAAACTCACCAAATTTGACCCACACATCAGGACCTGCGAAAATTGCCTTTTAATGAAAAAAACAAACCCCAAAACTCAAAATTGCGCTCTAGCGCCCCCTAGGAAGAAGTTAAAACTACGCTGCCTGTAACTCCCACTAGGAAGGTCGGAGAGACATGAAACAAAAACCTTTATGTAGGTCTGACTTAGACCTACATTTTTCAATTGTACATCTTCGGGCTAAAATCAACAGGAAGTTGGCAATTCCCCCTTCAAGACAAAAAAGTACTAAAAACAGTCACTTTTGCCTCTTTGAGCTGTAATTTGACCCCCTTAACATGCTTCAAAACTCACCGAACTGAACACACACATCAGGACTGGCTTAAACTGTGATATAATGAAAAAACCTACCCCCAAATCTAAAAATTGTGCTCTACAGCAATTTTTTAATCAAACGGACAAAAAACTGCTCCTCGGAAGAAAAAATAGACAAAACTGCCTGTAACTCCCACTGGGAACGTCGGAGAGACATGAAACAAAAACCTCTATGTAGGTCTCACTTAGACCTACATTTCATAAATTGACAACCCCCAGCAAAAATCAACAGGAAGTTTGCTATTCCCCCTTCAAAACAACATTTTTGTAAAAACCGGTCACCTTCCTTCAAAATCTATCTCCTCTGAGCGTGTTTGTCGTTTCGGCTTCAAACTAACACAGGTGAGAGATGAAACCCTTTTGATTAAAAGCTATCGAAAGAGTTTTAATACCGGCTCCGGTTTTGATTTTATGACCCTTCAAAGAGCCGCTGCGCTGATGCTGCTGTTTTTTTAAGATGGCTACTTAAAAGCAGGAAGCACCAGCGTGCCCACACAATGCAGACAAGGTAGGTACACTACACAAAAGTATTGGGACAATTCGGACTAAAAGTAGACAAAAGTATTGGGACACTTATGACGAAAACTGAACAAAAGTATTGGGACACTTAGGACTAGCACCTGCCAAAAATGCGGGCCCGACCAATGCTGCTTGCAGCTTTAATTTTACTTGTTTTGGAAAGTCTTTCTTGTTCTATTGGCAGATAATTTTGCTTAGTTCAAATAAAATACCCCTCATTTTTGTATTTTTTCCTCGGCCAAAAATCTACAGGAAGTTTGCTATTCCCCCTTCAACACTAAATTTGAGTAAAAACAGTAACTTTTGCCTCTTTGAGCTGTAATTTGACCCCCTTAACACGCTTCAAAACTCACCAAACTGAACGCACACATCAGGACTGGCAAAAATTGCGATCTAATAAAAAAACCTAACCCCAAATTTAAAAATTGCGCTCTAGAGCAATTTTTGAATAAAACGGGAGAAAAAACTGCTCCTCGGAAGAAAAAATTACAAAACTGCCTGTAACTCCCACTGGGAAGGTCGGAGAGACATGAAACAAAAACCTCTCCGTAGGTCTGACTTAGACCTACATTTCATAAATTGACAACCCCCAGCAGAAATCTACAGGAAGTTTGCTATTCCCCCTTCAACACAACATTTTTGTAAAAACCGGTCACCTTTCTTCAAACATTATCTCCTCTGAGCGTGTTTGTCGTTTCGGCTTCAAACTAACACAGGAGAGAGATGGAACCCTTTTGATTAAAAGCTATCGAAAGAGTTTTAATACCGGCTCCGGTTTTGATTTTATGACCCTTCAAAGAGCCGCTGCGCTGATGCTGCTGTTTTTTCAAGAAGGCTGCTTAAAAGCAGGAAGCACCAGCGTGCCCACACAATGCAGACAAGGTAGGTACACTAGACAAAAGTCTTGGGACAATTCGGACTACAAGTAGACAAAAGTATTGGGACACTTATGACGAAAACTGAACAAAAGTATTGGGACACTTACACTGGAAAAAAATATTGGGACACTTACGAATACCACTGAACAAAAGTATTGCGACACTTAGGACGAAAACTGGACAAAAGTATTGGGACACTTACACTGGACAAAAGTATTGGGACACTTATGGCAACTACTTGACAAAAGTATTGGGACACTTAGGACTAAAACTGGACAAAAGTATTGGGACACTTAGGACTACCACTGGCCAAAAGTATTGGGACACTTAAGACTACAACTTGACAAAAGTATTGGGACACTTGGGACTAAAACTTGACAAAAGTATTGGGACACTTATGGCAACTACTTCACAAAAGTATTGGGACACTTAGGACTAAAACTGGACAAAAGTATTGGGACACTTAGGACTACCACTGGACAAAGGTATTGGGACACCTACACTGGCCAAAAGTATTGGGACACTTAAGACTACAACTTGACAAAAGTATTGGGACACTTGGGACTAAAACTTGACAAAAGTATTGGGACACTTAGGACTAGTTTTTTCTTGTTTTTGAACACTGACTTTTTGCAGTGTATGACACCCAAAAGTGCAGATTTTAACCATTGAAATACTTCCTATAGTTGAAGACTTACGGCCATTTAAAAGCATCACTGCACATCAAAATGGCAAATACAGTTTCGATGTTAAAGGTGTAAAAATATGATGTAAAACATCCGGCGGGGAGGATTGAAAATCTTAATGGGCCGCATGTGGCCCGCGGGCCCTATTTAGCCAAGTGTGTAGGATCCTATTTGATGCAGCTGTGGTGTGTGACCTAAGGAGAGAGAGTGAGTCCACAAAGGCATGTGTTCGAAAATCCTCACACGTTTACCTAACACTTGCAAACCTGTTGACACGCATTTCTCCTTTTTGTGAGGTTACATTCTTTTTCCTCTTTACCTTCTGACATCCGACACCAGAGCAGCAAAGGGTTTTTCCCAGGCGTACATCTTGATGATCCTTATGCCAGAAACCACCTCGTTCATCGTGCGGATCCTGCAGTCTGTCAGGACGGCCATTTTACTCCTGCAGACCAGAGGGGGGGGGGGGGGGGCACAGTGAGTGGAATATGACAACACAAACTAAAATATGATGCAAAACAACAAAGAAAATATGATGCAAAACAACAAAGAAAATATGATGCAAAACAACACAAACAACATATGATGCAAAACAACACAAACAAAATATGATGCAAAACAACAAAATATGATGCAAAACAACAAACAAAATATGATGCAAAACAACACAAACAAAATATGATGCTAAACAACACAAACAAAATATGATGCACAACAACACAAACAAAATATGATGCAAAACAAGACAAACAAAATATGATGCAAAACAAGACAAACAAAATATGATGCACAACACAAACAAAATATGATGCACAACACAAACAAAATATGATGCAAAACAACAAACAAAATATGATGCAAAACAACAAACAAAATATGATGCAAAACAAGACAAACAAAATATGATGCACAACACAAACAAAATATGATGCACAACACAAACAAAATATGATGCAAAACAACAAACAAAATATGATGCAAAACAACAAACAAAATATGATGCAAAACAACACAAACAAAATATGATGCTAAACAACACAAACAAAATATGATGCACAACAACACAAACAAAATATGATGCTAAGCAACAAAGAAAATATGATGCAAAACAACACAAACAAAATATGATGCAAAACAACACAAACAAAATATGATGCTAAACAACACAAACAACATATGCAAAACAACACAAACAAAATATGATGCAAAACAACAAAATATGATGCAAAACAACAAACAAAATATGATGCAAAACAACACAAACAAAATATGATGCTAAACAACACAAACAAAATATGATGCACAACAACACAAACAAAATATGATGCAAAACAAGACAAACAAAATATGATGCAAAACAAGACAAACAAAATATGATGCACAACACAAACAAAATATGATGCACAACACAAACAAAATATGATGCAAAACAACAAACAAAATATGATGCAAAACAACAAACAAAATATGATGCTAAACAAGACAAACAAAATATGATGCTAAACAACACAAACAAAATATGATGCAAAACAACACAAACAAAATATGATGCTAAGCAACAAAGAAAATATGATGCAAAACAACACAAACAAAATATGATGCAAAACAACACAAACAAAATATGATGCAAAACAACAAACAAATTATGATGCAAAACAACACAAACAAAATATGATGCAAAACAACACAAACAAAATATGATGCAAAACAACACAAACAAAATATGATGCTAAACAACACAAACAAAATATGATGCACAACAACACAAACAAAATATGATGCAAAACAAGACAAACAAAATATGATGCAAAACAAGACAAACAAAATATGATACAAAACAAGACAAACAAAATATGATGCAAAACAAGACAAACAAAATATGATGCACAACAACACAAACAAAATATGATGCTAAACAACAAACAAAATATGATGCAAAACAACAAACAAAATATGATGCAAAACAACACAAACAAAATATGATGCTAAACAACACAAACAAAATATGATGCACAACAACACAAACAAAATATGATGCAAAACAAGACAAACAAATATGATGTAAAACAATAAACACAAAATGATGCAAAACAACACAAACAAAATATGATGCAAAACAACAAACAAAATATGATGCAAAACAAGACAAACAAAATATGATGCAAAACAATAGACACAAAATGATGCAAAACAACACAAACAAAATATGGTGCAAAACAACACAAACAAAATATGCTGGAAAACAACAAACAAAATATGATGGAATACAACAAACAAAATATGGTGCAAAACAAGACAAACACAATATGATGCAAACCAACACAAACAAAATATGATGGAAAACAAACAAAATATGATGCAAAACAACACAAACAAAATATGATGCAAAACAAGACAAACAAAATATGATGCTAAACAACACAAACAAAACATGATGCAAAACAAGACAAAAAAAATATGATGCTAAACAACACAAACAAAATATGATGCAAAACAAGACAAACAAAATATAAGGCTAAACAACACAAACAAAAAATGATGCAAAACAAGACAAACAAAATATGATGCAAAACAACAAACAAAAATGATGCACAACACCAACAAAATATGATGCAAAACAAGAAAAACACAATATGATGCAAAAAAAACAAACAAACTATACAGCAAAACAACAAACTAAATATGATGCACAACAACACAAACAAAATATGATGCTAAACAACAAACTAAATATGATGCACAACAACACAAACAAAATATGATGCTAAGCAACAAACTAAATATGATGCACAACAACACAAACAAAATATGATGCTAAGCAACAACCACAATATGATGCTAAACAACACAAACAAAATATGATGCAAAACAATAAACAAAAAATGATGCAAAACAACACAAACAAAATATGATGCAAAACAACACAAACAAAATATGATGGAAAACAACAAACAAAATATGATGCAAAACAAGACAAACACAATATGATGCAAAACAACAAACAAAATATGATGCAAAACAAGACAAACAAAATATGATGCAAAACAAGACAAACAAAATATGATGCACAACAACACAAACAAAATATGATGCTAAACAACAAACAAAATATGATGCAAAACAACAAACAAAATATGATGCAAAACAAGACAAACAAAATATGATGCAAAACAAGACAAACAAAATATGATGCAAAACAATAAACAAAAAATGATGCAAAACAACACAAACAAAATATGATGCAAAACAACACAAACAAAATATGATGGAAAACAACAAACAAAATATGATGCAAAACAAGACAAACACAATATGATGCAAAACAACACAAAGAAAATATGATGCAAAACAACACAAACGAAATATGATGCAAAACAACAAACAAAATATGATGCAAAACAAGACAAACAAAATATGATGCTAAACAACACAAACAAAATATGATGCAAAACAAGACAAACAAAATATAAGGCTAAACAACACAAACAAAAAATTATGCAAAACAAGACAAACAAAATATGATGCAAAAAAACAAACAAAAATGATGCACAACACAAACAAAATGTGATGCAAAACAAGACAAACACAATATGATGCAAAAAAAAAAAAAAACTATACAGCAAAACAACAACCTAAATATGATGCACAACAACACAAACAAAATATGATGCTAAACAACAAGCTAAATATGATGCACAACAACACAAACAAAATATGATGCAAAACAACACAAACAAAATATGATGGAAAACAACAAACAAAATATGATGCAAAACAATACAAACAAAATATGATGGAAAACAGCAAACAAAATATGATGCAAAACAAGACAAACACAATATGATGGAAAACAACAAAATATGATGCAAAACAAAACAAACAAAATCTGATGCACAACAAGACAAACAAAATATGATGCTAAGCAACAAACACAATATGATGCTAAACAACACAAACAAAATATGATGCAAAACAATAAACAAAAAATGATGCAAAACAACACAAACAAAATATGATGCAAAACAACACAAACAAAATATGATGGAAAACAACAAACAAAATATGATGCAAAACAATACAAACAAAATATGATGGAAAACAGCAAACAAAATATGATGCAAAACAAGACAAACACAATATGATGGAAAACAACAAAATATGATGCAAAACAAAACAAACAAAATCTGATGCACAACAAGACAAACAAAATATGATGCAAAACAACAAACAAAATATGGTGCAAAACAAGACAAACACAATATGATGCAAAACAACAAACAAAATATGATGCACAACAACACAAACAAAATATGATAGAAAACAAACAAAATATGATGCAAAACAACACAAACAAAATATGATTCAAAACAACACAAACAAAATATGATGGAAAACAAACAAAATATGATGGAAAACAACAAACAAAATATGATGCAAAACAAGACAAACAAAATATGATGCAAAACAAGACAAACAAAATATGATGCTAAACAACACAAACAAAATATGATGCTAAACAATAAACAAAACATGATGCAAAACAACACAAACAAAATATGATGCAAAACAACACAAACAAAATATGATGCAAAACAACAAACAAAATATGATGCAAAACAAGACAAACAAAATATGATGGAAAACAACAAACAAAATATGATGCACAACAAGACAAACACAATATGATGCAAAACAACAAACACAATATGATGCAAAACAACAAACAAAATATGATGCAAAACAACAAACAAAATATGATGCAAAACAAGACAAACAAAATATGATGCAAAACAAAACAAACAAAATATGATGGAAAACAACAAACAAAATATGATGAAAACAACAAACAAAATATGGTGCAAAACAAGACAAACACAATATGATGCAAAACAACAAACAAAATATGATGCACAACAACACAAACAAAATATGATAGAAAACAAACAAAATATGATGCAAAACAACACAAACAAAATATGATTCAAAACAACACAAACAAAATATGATGGAAAACAAACAAAATATGATGGAAAACAACAAACAAAATATGATGCAAAACAAGACAAACAAAATATGATGCAAAACAAAACAAACAAAATTTTATGCACAACAAGACAAACAAAATATGATGCAAAACAACAAACAAAATATGATGCAAAACAAGAAACAAAATATGATGGACAGCAACACAAACAAAATATGATGCAAAACAAGACAAACAAAATATGATGCTAAACAACACAAACAAAATATGATGCAAAACAATAAACAAAAAATGATGCAAAACAAGACAAACAAAATATGATGCAAAACAACACAAACAAAATATGATGGAAAACAACAAACAAAATATGATGAAAACAACAAACAAAATATGGTGCAAAACAAGACAAACACAATATGATGCAAAACAACAAACAAAATATGATGCACAACAAGACAAACACAATATGATGCACAACAACACAAACAAAATATGATGCTAAGCAACAAACACAATATGATGCAAAACAACACAAACAAAATATGATGCAAAACAACACAAACAAAATATGATGGAAAACAACAAACAAAATATGATGGAAAACAACAAACAAAATATGATGCAAAACAACAAACAAAATATGATGCTAAACAACAAACAAAATATGATGCTAAACAATAAACAAAAAATGATGCAAAACAACACAAACAAAATATGATGCAAAACAACACAAACAAAATATGATGCACAACAAGACAAACACAATATGATGCAAAACAACAAACAAAATATGATGCAAAACAAGACAAACAAAATATGATGGAAAACAAAAACAAAATTTTATGCACAACAAGACAAACAAAATATGATGCAAAACAACAAACAAAATATGATGCAAAACAAGAAACAAAATATGATGCACAGCAACACAAACAAAATATGATGCAAAACAAGACAAACAAAATATGATGCTAAACAACAAACAAAATATGGTGCAAAACAAGACAAACACAATATGATGCAAAACAACAAACAAAATATGATGCACAACAACACAAACAAAATATGATATAAAACAAACAAAATATGATGCAAAACAACACAAACAAAATATGATTCAAAACAACACAAAAAAAATATGATGGAAAACAACAAACAAAATATGATGCAAAACAAGACAAACAAAATATGATGTAAAACAACAAACAAAATATGATGCACAACAAGACAACATAATCTGAGGTGCTGTCACACACTATTGTGACAGCACTTGTCACATTCTTGTTTGGGCGGTAAGACCATTTGGGTGTTCAGTGTTTTGGAGCAGTTCATTGGTTTTTCCTTCGTGTCTTGCCTTTTTCTGTGTTAGCGCCCCTGTGTTTCTGTTCCAGACTTAACCACTCCTTCAGGTGTGCATCATTACCTGGCCTATTTAAGCACATGTACATGCAGGAAGCCACTAGCTAGTTACTCCTCATGGACACAGGACTTTGAGTTCATGCTCTGGATTCTCCTGTTTTCAGGAAGACCTTCCTACCAGTATAGTCTTCCTCTGCGCTGTTCTTCTTTATTACATTTGACCTGTTGCTGCATTTTTCAATCTTGTGTTCCTTTTATGCACCATCATTTTTTGTTATCTACTTTAGTGTTGCCCTTTACCCCCGTCTTGAGCAATAAAGATAATGTTTGTTTTACTCCTGCCTGTATTTTGCATTTTTGGGATCCACTAGCCATCGGGTATCAAACTCAAGATCCGAGGACCAGGTCTGGCCCGCCGCATCATTTTATATGGCCCTTGAAGGCCTGGAAAAAAAACATCTCTGATTACTAAATGGATTTGTTCTTCCCGTTTGGACGGATAAAAACTATAAGTGGCAGTTTTTTTCATAGTTTGGCCGGGGGTGCGACTTATACTCAGGAGCGACTTATGTGTGAAATGATGAACACATTAGCGTAAAATATCAAATAATATTATTGATGTCATTCACGTAAGAGACTAGACGTATACGATTTCATGGGATTTAGCGATTAGGAGTGACAGATTGTTTGGTAAACGTATAGCATGTTCTATATGTTATAGTTATTTGAATGACTCTTACCATAATATGTTACGTTAACATACCAGTTGGTTATTTATGCCTCATATAACGTACATTCTTTATTCTTTATTTATTTTAAATTGCCTTTCAAATGTCTATTCTTGCTGTTGGCTTTTATCAAATACATTTCCCCAAAAAATGCGACTTATAAATGTTTTTTCCTTTCTTTATTATGCATTTTCGGCCGGTGCGACTTATACTCCGGAGCGACTTATACTCCGAAAAATACGGTAATTGCAAATTTTTTCAACTTTTAATAATAACCAAGATTGCAACAAATATTGTATGGTCATACTTTCCAAACAATTTTTGGGGTTAAAGTTCAAACAAATGCTGTAGATATCTGCTTGAACTATGATCTCAAAGCAAGTTAACCATCTAATTGTTTACTGTAGATTTTAGGGGTTAAATTCATGTTTTTTTTTTTTTTTTTTTTTACAGCATATTAACTTTAAATAAATAAAAAACTGTTATTACAGTAAAATTTAAAGTCATTTTGATAGTAGGCTAATATAACTAATATAGACACTTACATCATGTGTTGCCTTCATTATAACACTTATATAAGACTTTTAAAGTCATTTTGATAGTAGGCTAATATAGACACTTACATCATGTGTTGCCTTCATTTTAACACTTATATAAGACCTTTAAAGTCATTTTGATAGTAGGCTAATAAAACTAATAGACACTTACATCATGTGTTATCTTCATTATAACACTTATATAAGATTTAAAGTCATTTTGATAGTAGGCTAATATAACTAATATAGACACTTACATCATGTGTTGCCTTCATTTTAACACTTATATAAGACTTTTAAAGTCATTTTGATAGTAGGCTAATATAGCTAATATAGACACTTACATGATGTGTTGCCTTCATTTTAACACTTATATAAGACTTTTAAAGTCATTTTGATAGTAGGCTAATATAGCTAATATAGACACTTACATCATGTGTTGCCTTCATTTTAACACTTATATAAGACTTTTAAAGTCATTTTGATAGTAGGCTAATATAACTAATATAGACACTTACATCATGTGTTGCCTTCATTATAACACTTATATAAGACGTTTAAAGTAATTTTGATAGTAGGCTAATATAGACACTTACATCATGTGTTGTCTTCATTATAACACTTATATAAGACTTTTAAAGTAATTTTGATAGTAGGCTAATATAGCTAATATAGACACTTACATCATGTTTTGCCTTCATTTTAACACTTATATAAGACCTTTAAAGTCATTTTGATAGTAGGCTAATAAAACTAATATAGACACTTACATCATGTGTTATCTTCATTATAACACTTATATAAGATTTAAAGTCATTTTGATAGTAGGCTAATATAACTAATATAGACACTTACATCATGTGTTGTCTTCATTATAACACTTATATAAGACGTTTAAAGTCATTTTGATAGTAGGCTAATATAACTAATAGAACCTTACGTCATGTGTTGCCTTCATTATAACACTTATATAAGACTTTCAAAGTCATTTTGATAGTAGGCTAATATAGCTAATTTAGACACTTACATCATGTGTTGTCTTCATTATAACACTTATATAAGACGTTTAAAGTCATTTTGATAGTAGGCTAATATAGCTAATATAGACACTTACGTCATGTGTTGCCTTCATTATAACACTTATATAAGACTTTCAAAGTCATTTTGATAGTAGGCTAATATAGCTAATATAGACACTTACGTCATGTGTTGCCTTCATTATAACACTTATATAAGACGTTTAAAGTCATTTTGATAGTAGGCTAATATAGCTAATATAGACACTTACGTCATGTGTTGCCTTCATTATAACACTTATATAAGACTTTTAAAATCATTTTGATAGTAGGCTAATATAGCTAATATAGACACTTACATCATGTGTTGTCTTCATTATAACACTTATATAAGACGTTTAAAGTCATTTTGATAGTAGGCTAATATAGCTAATATAGACACTTACGTCATGTGTTGCCTTCATTATAACACTTATATAAGACTTTTAAAGTCATTTTGATAGTAGGCTAATATAGCTAATATAGACACTTACATCATGTGTTGTCTTCATTATAACACTTATATAAGACGTTTAAAGTCATTTTGATAGTAGGCTAATATAACTAATATAGACACTTACATCATGTGTTGCCTTCATTATAACACTTATATAAGACGTTTAAAGTCATTTTGATAGTAGGATAATATAACTAATATAGACACTTACATCATGTGTTGTCTTCATTATAACACTTATAAAGACGTTTAAAGTCATTTTGATAGTAGGCTAATATAGACACTTACATCATGTTTTGCCTTCATTTTAACACTTATATAAGACCTTTAAAGTCATTTTGATAGTAGGCTAATATAGCTAATATAGACACTTACGTCATGTGTTGCCTTCATTATAACACTTATATAAGACTTTTAAAATCATTTTGATAGTAGGCTAATATAACTAATATAGACACTTACATCATGTGTTGTCTTCATTATAACACTTATATAAGACGTTTAAAGTCATTTTGATAGTAGGCTAATATAGCTAATATAGACACTTACATCATGTGTTGCCTTCATTATAACACTTATATAAGACTTTTAAAGTCATTTTGATAGTAGGCTAATATAATTATAATAGACACTTACATCATGTGTTGTCTTCATTATAACACTTATATAAGACTTTCAAAGTCATTTTGATAGTAGGCTAATATAGCTAATTTAGACACTTACATCATGTGTTGTCTTCATTATAACACTTATATAAGACGTTTAAAGTCATTTTGATAGTAGGCTAATATAGCTAATATAGACACTTACGTCATGTGTTGCCTTCATTATAACACTTATATAAGACGTTTAAAGTCATTTTGATAGTAGGCTAATATAGCTAATATAGACACTTACGTCATGTGTTGCCTTCATTATAACACTTATATAAGACTTTTAAAATCATTTTGATAGTAGGCTAATATAGCTAATATAGACACTTACATCATGTGTTGTCTTCATTATAACACTTATATAAGACGTTTAAAGTCATTTTGATAGTAGGCTAATATAGCTAATATAGACACTTACGTCATGTGTTGCCTTCATTATAACACTTATATAAGACTTTTAAAGTCATTTTGATAGTAGGCTAATATAGCTAATATAGACACTTACATCATGTGTTGTCTTCATTATAACACTTATATAAGACGTTTAAAGTCATTTTGATAGTAGGCTAATATAACTAATATAGACACTTACATCATGTGTTGCCTTCATTATAACACTTATATAAGACGTTTAAAGTCATTTTGATAGTAGGATAATATAACTAATATAGACACTTACATCATGTGTTGTCTTCATTATAACACTTATAAAGACGTTTAAAGTCATTTTGATAGTAGGCTAATATAGACACTTACATCATGTTTTGCCTTCATTTTAACACTTATATAAGACCTTTAAAGTCATTTTGATAGTAGGCTAATATAGCTAATATAGACACTTACGTCATGTGTTGCCTTCATTATAACACTTATATAAGACTTTTAAAATCATTTTGATAGTAGGCTAATATAACTAATATAGACACTTACATCATGTGTTGTCTTCATTATAACACTTATATAAGACGTTTAAAGTCATTTTGATAGTAGGCTAATATAGCTAATATAGACACTTACATCATGTGTTGCCTTCATTATAACACTTATATAAGACTTTTAAAGTCATTTTGATAGTAGGCTAATATAACTAATATAGACACTTACATCATGTGTTGTCTTCATTATAACACTTATATAAGACGTTTAAAGTCATTTTGATAGTAGGCTAATATAGCTAATATAGACACTTGCGTCATGTGTTGCCTTAGTGCCATAGTGTGTACGTACTTTTTGAGCACATTCAACAATACCGTGACAGTAATAATAACTGTGACATGAAATGGTCATGTGGTTACATGGGTGTATTTCTGTGGAATGAAGTGGGTGCTACCTGAACTTGGAAAAGAGCCTCCCGAACAAGGTCTGCACGGGCATCAGGAACAGGATGACCACCATGCCTGCCAGGCACGACGGCCCGATCTCCTGCCACAGCAAGCCCACCACCACTGCTGCCTGCAAGGGCCCCACCCACAGGAAGTGGATGAAGATCGTCACCTGTTGCAGAAAAGAAAACAACAAAGTGAAAATATTAGAATAATTATATATAAGTCATCACACAACTCTTATGCTTAAAGGCCGTTGCTCAAGTTATTATCTATTGTGCTCCAGCTGTACTTTTTCTTTTCGTGCAAAAGCGCACAACTTGTTATCTTCCACTGCAAGTTAGGAGTTGCCTCGCCGCAGATGTTTTCTGTCTTTCAGCCTGCTAACAGCCAAGGACGGACCTCAAGTACCTCGACGAAGATAAAGCCACACCGGGCAGACAAAGCAAAGACAGGGCGAAATCACAAGGCCCCCAAGCACATTCCGTTCTGAATAATCACGTATTGTGCGTACTGAGCTGCTCGCATAATGTGTGACCCCTCCCTTTAGACGCAGCCTCAGCCATGTAACTAGGGAACTCCTAAACTAAATACATAGAGGAGCACGTGGGCTGTTCCTCAGAGCGTAGGGTGAGACTGTAATTGAGTGTGCAGTAGAGATGCGCGGTTTGCGGACACAACCGCGGAGTCCGCGGATTATCCGCGGGTCGGGCGGTTGAAATAAAAAAAAATTTGATTTTATCTGCGGGTCGGGTCGGGCGGTTGAAATAAAAAAAAAAAGATTTTAAATAGATTCAGGCGGGTGGCAGTTAAACCAATTCGGAAATATATATACTAGAGATGCGCGGTTTGCGGGCACAACCGCGGAGTCCGCAGATTATCCGCGGATCGGGCGGATGAAATGAAAAAAAAAAAGATTTTATCCGCGCGCGGGTCGGGTCGGGCGGATTAATTAGATTTTTTTTTTTTTTTTTTTGCGGGTGGCAGTTAAACCAATTCGGAAATATATATACATAGTTAAATGTTGTTACCCACATACGAAAAACGAGCAGGCACCTGCAGCATATGCCACAACAGAAGAAGAAAAAAGAAAAGAGATGGACACTTTTACGGAGCGGAGAAGGGACGGGACCGAGGCCCCTTCCCCCGAGACGCGCTTGGAGGTGCGCTCAGCGCGGCTCCCATATGATTGCGCACTGGTGTGCGTCTGGGTCGTGACAGCGTGGCACGCGAAAGTCTGTGCTGCATTGGATCAGTCTCCTTTCTTTAACAGGCAAAAGCTTTATAACCTCACCATACCTGCCAACTTTTGAAATCAGAAAAACCTAGTAGCCAGGGTCCAAGGGCCGCAGGCCCCGGTAGGTCCAGGACAAAGTCCTGGTGGAGGGTTCAGGGCTTCGCCCCCCGACGCAAAATGATTATTAGCATTCAGACAGGTTAAAATGATGCTAAAACCATCACTTTTCTATCAGTCACAGTGACTTTTCAAAACAAAAATATTACAGCAAAAATCATATGGGTTGATTGACATGTTTATTCTGTAAGCTAACTTCAATAGTTTGAAATTATTTTGACAGTTAATGCCAGTTATCCTGTCAACCTTTCACAAGACTTCAATTTGTTAATTGAAAGTATAAACACTTTTTACAGTAAACAAATGGTAAAACAGTACTAAACAATTCCATAAAAAAAAAAATTGGTGTCATTATTAACTTTCTGTCCAAGCTTGTATAATCTACTGCCTTGTTCAATTGTAAAAAATATTCTGTGCCTAAAATTCACATTTCTATCACAATTATCATACTGTAAACATGGTAAGCTAACTTCATTCAAATGAATAGTCCTGTCAATAGCATGGAATTACAATTCAAATGTAGTTTTTTTGTAAGTCTTTCAAAAGAATTCAAAATATGAAGAATTCATGAAACTGAATTGAAGCCATCAGACACTTGAAAAGTGGCACATCACATCTCTAATGTAATCATTTGAACTTTTCAACAGAAATAGCACTGCAAAAATATTAAGGACATACTTCTGTATTTTGGTAGTTATGCTGTCAACGTTTAACAAGATTTCTTCAACTTGGACTTGAAAGCATAAATAGTATAAACACTTTTAACAGTATGTCGTGCTGTGAAATACAGCCGACAGGATTGCGCACCAAACACGAAGCAAGGCCAAAGCGCACGCGCGCATGGTGCAGGAGAACAAAGGACTTCTTTCATTTAAGGTTTGTGATAAACCATCAAACTCATTCGTTAAAAGGACTCTATAGTAATATAAAGCGAATTTTTCTGGACATTATCATGCAAGAAAAGTTTATTTTTGGGACCGCGATCACCGCGTAATGATTTTTAAAGGTTGCATTACAAACATTTAACTGTCCCATGTGATCAGCCAGTGCGATTGGAAATCCATGCTCAATTATTGCCTCCGTAAATAAAACTTCGGGCGGATGGCGGGCGGGTGCAGTTCTGATCAAACGTTACATCGGGTGGATGGCGGATGGTTGACGACTTTCTGACGCGGTTGCGGATGAAATAAATTGCCTATCCGCGCATCTCTAATATATACATAGTTAAATGTTGTTACCCACATACGAAAAACGAGCAAAAAGAGATGGCAACGCCGGCAGCAAACGTGGTACGCGACAAACTAAAAAAAGGGAATACTAAAGACCAGGGGGAAAAAAGGCCAGAAAAGTTCAGCGTGGACTCGTTTTTATGAGGTTGTAAATCAGGATGATAGTAATGCTGGCTACGTGATTTGCAAGAGCTGCGACGCTGTTTATGTCTACGACAGTCACAAAACCGGGACATCTAACATTGGTGCATCACATTTGTGCAAAACCCCGAACCTCCACAAACACCCTGAGCATGAGCAGTTTCGTCCGCCGTGATCCCAGAAGAGTGCCACAGGATGTTAAAACAAGATAGAACGCAGCTGCCTGCAGCAGTTTGAGTGGCGCGAGCGCGCTTGGAGGTGCGCTCAGCGCGGCTCCCAGATGATTGCGCACTGGTGTGCGTCTGGGCCGTGACAGCGTGACACGCATTGAATGTCTCTGCTGCATTGGATCAGTCTCCTTTCTTTAACAGGCAAAAGCTTTATAACCTCACTAATGCCTTTCATCGTCTATATTAGATATATAACAACGGGCGGGTGCGGTTTTGATTAAATGTTAGTTCGGGTGGATGGCGGATGGTTGACGACTTTTGTGATGCGGTTGCGGATGAAATAATTGCCTATCCGCGCATCTCTAGTGTGCAGAGCAAAATTGAACTCTGTCTCTGCCTGATTCCTTGCTTCTTGTTCTGTCTAATAGAAAGTTCTGTGCTTAAACCTGACAGAACATGCAGGTATAGTTGGACAACAATTAGTCTGGTTCAAAAAAGCAAAAACTGGTGATAGCGACTCGACTACTATTAACTAGGGGTGTAATGGTACACAAAAATTTCGGTTCGGTACGTACCTCGGTTTAGAGGTCACGGGTTCGGTTCATTTTCGGTACAGTAAGAAAACAAAATATACATTTTTGGGTTATTTATTTACCAAATTTGCAAAATCTTCCACCAAAAATATTTTCCTTAGTGTAATATTTGATGTGAAGTAATGGGAACCTTGGATAGGTCAATAATTCATAACAACATTGATTTTGATTCAATATTATTTTTTTGAGCAATGACAGTTTGAAAGAAAAAAAAACTGCTTTGTTTTATTAGTCAACTTTTTCTAAATTACATTTAACCTTTAAACTTTTTTATTTCACTTTTCTTATGTTTTGTTTATTTTAATAGTATTTTTAGAATGTGTCATGGGCCTTTAAAACATTAGCTGTGGGCTGCAAATGGCCTCCGGGGCACACTTTTGACACCCCTGCTATAGATAATAACAAATTAAATGTGATAAAGCCTGGCGACGCATGCGCGTTTATCATAACTCTCTCTCTCTCTCTCTGTCTCTGCCCCTCCCTCACCAATGCTGCTGTTTGTTTTGTTTTTAACCCCTTCTTAACCCTGAACGTCCATTAAAAATACACGCAACCCTAACTCAAAATGCTGGACATTTGAGGCATTTAAGAAACTCCGCCCTGACAGCTCCGCAAAAGAGGACGTATGGTCAGTCTATCCTAGCCCGTTAGCTGCTAGCATGCCGTGTGTTGCGCCTCGGTGTGCATTGTTTACACAACGTGCGTTACGCTACTTAATATGTCCGCGTGGAAACTCGTTCGGTACACCTCCGAACCGAACAGGAACCCCCGTACCGAAACGGTTCAATACAAATACACGTACCGTTACACCCCTACTACAAACCCCGTTTCCATATGAGTTGGGAAAATGTGTTAGATGCAAATATAAACGGAATACAATGAATTGCAAATCCTTTTCAACCCATATTCACACCCCTTTGTCCACAACTGCGTGAGCAAATAGTCAGACAGTTTAAGAACAACGTTTCTCAAAGTGCAATTGCAAGAAATTTAGGGATTTCAACATCTACGGTCCATAATATCATCAAAAGGTTCACAGAATCTGAAGAAAACACTCCACGTAAGCGGCATGGCCGGAAACCAACATTAAATGACCGTGACCTTCGAACCCTCAGACGGCACTGTATCAAAAACCGACATCCATCTCTAAAGGATATCACCACATGGGCTCAGGAACACTCCAGAAAACCACTGTCAGTAACTACAATTGGTCGCTACATCTGTAAGTGCAAGTTAAAGCTCTGCTATGCAAAGCGAAAGCCATTTATCAACAACACCCAGAAACGCTGCCTGCTTCTCTGGGCCCGAGATCATCTAAGATGGACTCATGCAAAGTGGAAAAGTGTTCTGTGGTCTGACGAGTCCACATTTCAAATTGTTTTTGGAAATATTTGACATTGTGTCATCCGGACCAAAGGGGAAGCGAACCATCCAGACTGTTATCGATGCAAAGTGTAAAAGGCAGCATGTGTGATGGTATGGGGGTGTATTAGTGCCCAAGACATGGGTAACTTACACATCTGTGAAGGCACCATTAATGCTGAAAGGTACATACAGGTTTTGCTTATTTCAGCAAGACAATGCCAAGCCACATTCAGCACGTGTTACAACAGCGTGGCTTCGTAAAAAAAAAAGAGTGCAGGTACTTTCCTGGCCCGCCTGCAGTCCAGACCTGTCTCCCATCGAAAATGTGTGGCACATTATGAAGCGTAAAATACGACAGCGGAGACCCCGGACTGTTGAAGCTCTACATAAAACAAGAATGGGAAAGAATTCCACTTTCAAAGCTTCAACAATTAGTTTCCTCAGTTCCCAATCGTTTATTGAGTGTTGTTAAAAGAAAAGGTGATGTAACACAGTGGTGAACATGCCCTTTCCGTTGATTCCGTTAATTATTAAAAAAAAAAAAAAAGTTTATGAGTTTGAACTTTAAATATCTTGTCTTTGTAGTGCATTTGTCATGACTTGGTCTTGGATGTTTGCTTTTCCGGGATGCAACGGAAAGTTGGCACGGGCGAGACGGGAATGAAGGTACATGATTTATTTATTATCAAAAAAAAAAAGAATAAACGAAAAGCGCGCACAGTGGCGGAGAATAAACTATGAAACCAAAAGACTATAGCAAAAAAGTACAAACGAAAAAACACGCACAATGGCGGAGAACAAACTATGAAACCAAAAAGACTATAAACATGGAACAAAAACTTACTTGGCTTGGACAAAAATAGTTGCATGAAGAATGGACATGGAAAGAATGGACAGAGCATAAATGTGGTGAGGTCGTCAGAAAGACAAACTGAAAAACACTGAACTTAAATACTACAGACATGATTAACGAAAACAGGTGCGTGGCTCAAGACGTGAAACAGGTGCGTGACGTGAGAGGTGAAAACTAACGGGTTGCTATGGTGACAATCAAGAGTGCACAATGAGTCCAAACGTGGAACAGGTGAAACTAATGGGGTAATCATGGAAACAAGACAAGGGAGTGAAAAGACAGAAACTAAAGAGTCCTATAACTAAACAAAACATGACTTAAAACAAAACATGATTACACAGACATGACAGCATTCAATTGAATATGGGTTGAAAAGGATTTGCAAATCATTGTATTCCGTTTATATTTACATCTAACACAATTTCCCAACTCATATGGAAACGGGGTTTGTATTATCTGTCTGAATAAACTCAAATAAACAAAAGCCATGAGACAAGCATGTAGTAGCACATAACAATGGTCACGACAGAGATGATATTTTCATGAACATACATCATCAAACCTGTTGACGTCATTTGATAGGAGATTGACAATCTGGCCAGTGGTGGTCTTTCCCATGGCGTAACTGCTGAGGCACAGAGCCTAGGGAAAGAAACATACAAGTCAAATCACCATTTAGATTAGAAACCAAGTCTAATACAAAATGGTGTGCAGAAGCATGGAAATGGAGTGACGAAACAAAGGATGTTTTGTTGGAGCACATTTGAGTTCCGTTCTCACGACTGTAATGGAAGTTGAGTTTTTAATGGACAGTACAGTTTGTATATACAGGTAAAAGCCAGTAAATTAGAATATTTTGAAAAACTTGATTTATTTCAGTAATTGCATTCAAAAGGTGTAACTTGTACATTATATTTATTCATTGCACACAGACTGATGCATTCAAATGTTTATTTCATTTAATTTTGATGATTTGAAGTGGCAACAAATGAAAATCCAAAATTCCGTGTGTCACAAAATTAGAATATTACTTAAGGCTAATACAAAAAAGGGATGTTTAGAAATGTTGGCCAACTGAAAAGTATGAAAATGAAAAATATGAGCATGTACAATACTCAATACTTGGTTGGAGCTCCTTTTGCCTCAATTACTGCGTTAATGCGGCGTGGCATGGAGTCGATGAGTTTCTGGCACTGCTCAGGTGTTATGAGAGCCCAGGTTGCTCTGATAGTGGCCTTCAACTCTTCTGCGTTTTTGGGTCTGGCATTCTGCATCTTCCTTTTCACAATACCCCACAGATTTTCTATGGGGCTAAGGTCAGGGGAGTTGGCGGGCCAATTTAGAACAGAAATACCATGGTCCGTAAACCAGGCACGGGTAGATTTTGCGCTGTGTGCAGGCGCCAAGTCCTGTTGGAACTTGAAATCTCCATCTCCATAGAGCAGGTCAGCAGCAGGAAGCATGAAGTGCTCTAAAACTTGCTGGTAGACGGCTGCGTTGACCCTGGATCTCAGGAAACAGAGTGGACCGACACCAGCAGATGACATGGCACCCCAAACCATCACTGATGGTGGAAACTTTACACTAGACTTCAGGCAACGTGGATCCTGTGCCTCTCCTGTCTTCCTCCAGACTCTGGGACCTCGATTTCGATTTGGGGTGCCATGTCATCTGCTGGTGTCGGTCCACTCTGTTTCCTGAGATCCAGGGTCAACACAGCCGTCTACCAGCAAGTTTTAGAGCACTTCATGCTTCCTGCTGCTGACCTGCTCTATGGAGATGGAGATTTCAAGTTCCAACAGGACTTGGCGCCTGCACACAGCGCAAAATCTACCCGGGCCTGGTTTACGGACCATGGTATTTCTGTTCTAAATTGGCCCGCCAACTCCCCTGACCTTAGCCCCATAGAAAATCTGTGGGGTATTGTGAAAAGGAAGATGCAGAATGCCAGACCCAAAAACGCAGAAGAGTTGAAGGCCACTATCAGAGCAACCTGGGCTCTCATAACACCTGAGCAGTGCCAGAAACTCATCGACTCCATGCCACGCCGCATTAACGCAGTAATTGAGGCAAAAGGAGCTCCAACCAAGTATTGAGTATTGTACATGCTCATATTTTTCATTTTCATACTTTTCAGTTGGCCAACATTTCTAAAAATCCCTTTTTTGTATTAGCCTTAAGTAATATTCTAATTTTGTGACACACGGAATTTTGGATTTTCATTTGTTGCCACTTCAAATCATCAAAATTAAATGAAATAAACATTTGAATGCATCAGTCTGTGTGCAATGAATAAATATAATGTACAAGTTACACCTTTTGAATGCAATTACTGAAATAAATCAAGTTTTTCAAAATATTCTAATTTACTGGCTTTTACCTGTATATACTGTACAGGGCAAACGTTTGGACACATCTTCTCCTCAGTCAATGTGTTGTCTTTATTTTAATAACTATTTACATTGTAGATTGTCACATCAAAACTATGAATGAACACACGTGGAGTTATGTACTTAACAAAAAAAGGTGAAATAACTGAAAATATGTTCTAGTTTATTCAAATTAGCCACCCTTTGCTCTGATTACTGCTTTGCACACTCTTGGCATTCTCTCCATGAGCTTCAAGCACACCTGTGAAGTGGAAAACCAATTCAGGTGACTACCTCTTGAAGCTCATCGGGTCGTGGCTGTCTTGACTTTACAATCATTTCTACAACTCTTATTTTTTTGTGATGTAGTGATTGGAGCACATACTTGTTGCTCACAAAAAAACATTCATGAAGTTTGCTTCTTTTATGAATTTAGTATGAAAATGTGAGGGTGAAAAGTATACATACAGCAATGTTAATATTTGCTTACATGTCCCTTGGCAAGTTGACCTGCAATAAGGCGCTTTTGGTAGCCATCCACAAGCTTCTGCTTGACCACTTGACCACTAAATTGCTGCAGTTCAGCTTTTCTGACATGGACTTGTTTCTTCAGCATTGTCCACACCTTTAAGTCAGGACTTTGGGAAGGCCATTCTAAAACCTTCATTCTAGCCTGATTTGGCCATTCCTTTACCACTTTTGACGTGTGTTCGGGGTCATTGTCCTGTTGGAACACCAGCAAAACAGGCCCAGAGCATAATACTACCACCACCATGTTTGACGGTAGGCATGGTGTTCCTGGGATTAAAGGCCTCACCTTTTTCTCCTCCAAACATATTACATATATTTTGCTTCATCTGACATCACATGGACAAAGATAAGACCTTCTGGAGGAAAGTTCTGTGTAGAAACTTAATCTCATGTGTCCTTTCCATTTATAATCCATTATTAACGAGTGACGAGACTCTGCAACGTCGCGTGGACATCGGGGGCGGTACCTCTGGATTGGCAGACCGGGGTGGTGGTTCCTCTCTTTAAGAAGGGGAACCGGAGGGTGTGTTCCAACTATCGTGGGATCACACTCCTCAGCCTTCCCGGTAAGGTCTATTCAGGTGTACTGGAGAGGAGGCTACGCCGGATAGTGTAACCTCGGATTCAGGAGGAACAGTGTGGTTTTTGTCCTGGTCGTGGAACTGTGGACCAGCTCTATACTCTCGGCAGGGTCCTTGAGGGTGCATGGGAGTTTGCCCAACCAGTCTACATGTGCTTTGTGGACTTGGAGAAGGCATTCGACCGTGTCCCTCGGGAAGTCCTGTGGGGAGTGCTCAGAGAGTATGGGGTATCGGACTGTCTGATTGTGGCAGTTCGCTCCCTGTATGATCAGTGTCAGAGCTTGGTCCGCATTGCCGGCAGTAAGTCGGACACGTTTCCAGTGAGGGTTGGACTCCGCCAAGGCTGCCCTTTGTCACCCATTCTGTTCATAACCTTTATGGACAGAATTTCTAGGCGCAGTCAAGGCGTTAAGGGGATCTGGTTTAGTGGCTGCAGGATTAGGTCTCTGCTATTTGCAGATGATGTGGTCCTGATGGCTTCCTCCGGCCAAGATCTTCAGCTCTCACTGGATCGGTTCACAGCCGAGTGTGAAGCGACTGGGTTGAGAATCAGCACCTCCAAGTCCGAGTCCATGGTTCTCTCCCGGAAAAGGGTGGAGTGCCATCTCCGGGTTGGGGAGGAGATCTTTCCCCAAGTGGAGGAGTTCAAGTACCTCGGAGTCTTGTTCACGAGTGGGGGAAGAGTGGATGGTGAGATCGACAGGCGGATCGGTGCGGCGTCTTCAGTAATGCGGACGCTGTATCGATCCGTTGTGGTGAAGAAGGAGCTGAGCCGGAAGGCAAAGCTCTCGATTTACCGGTCGATCTACGTTCCCATCCTCACCTATGGTCATGAGCTTTGGGTTATGACCGAAAGGACAAGATCACGGGTCGGAATGAGTTTCCTCCGCCGGGTGGCGGGGCTCTCCCTTAGAGATAGGGTGAGAAGCTCTGTCATTCGGGGGGAGCTCAAAGTAAAGCCGCTGCTCCTCCACATGGAGAGGAGCCCGATGAAGTGGTTTGGGCATCTGGTCAGGATGCCACCCAAACGCCTCCCTAGGAAGATGTTTAGGGCACGTCCGACCGGTAGGAGGCCGCGGGGAAGACCCAGGACACGCTGGGAAGACTATGTCTCCCGGCTGGCCTGGGAACGCCTCAGGATCCCCCGGGAGGAGCTGGACGAAGTGGCTGGGGAGAGGGAAGTCTGGGCTTCCCAGCTTAAGCTGCTGCCCCTGCGACCCGACCTCGGATAAGCGGAAGAAGATGTATGGATGGATGGATACATACATTGATATATACAGTATATAATTTATATTTATTTATTTTGCCGCTTTTGTTTACATGTTAAAGGTGTTTTAATGAATATACATGCATGTTTAACACATATAGATTCCTTTCTTTCATGAAGACAAGAATATAAGTTGGTGTATTACCTGATTCTGATGACTTGCGTTGATTGTAATCAGACAGTAGTGATGATAACGTCAACATTTTCAAATGGAGGAGAAAAACAAGTTCCTCCTTTCTGTCTAATACCACATGAAAGTAGTTGGTTTTTAGCATCTTATTTGTCCAGCTCCAGCTTCCATATTCATTTTTATACACTTTACAAGAAATACATTGGCGGCAAACTCCGTAGCTTGCTAGCTTGTTTGCGCTGGCTTTCGGAGACTCTTATTTTGAAAGCGCAGGCGCGATGGAGCAGCACTTTTATTGTGAAGACAGGAACTGTGCAGTCAGTCTTTAGGCTTTTGACGGGATGTACGGTTGAAATAAAAAATGGTCTTTTTTCCTTCACAGTTTTGATTGATTGATTGGAACTTTTATCAGTAGATTGCACAGTACAGTACATATTCCGAACAATTGACCACTAAATGGTAACACCCGAATAAGTTTTTCAACTTGTTTAAGTCAGGTCATGTGACCGCCTGGCTCTGTTTGATTGGTCCAACGTCACCAGTGACTGCATCTGATTGGTGGAACGGAGTGAACGTCACCAGTGACTGTATTTGTTGAAACGCAGGCACTATGAAGGTCTGTCTGACAGACCAAAACAAACAAAGCGTGCATTAACAGATCGATAAAAATTAGTAGCGAGTAGCGAGCTGAATATAGATAAAAGTAGCGGAGTAAAAGTAGCGTTTCTTCTCTATAAATATACTCAAGTAAAAGTAAGAGTATGTTGCATTAAAACTACTCTTAGAAGTACAATTTATCCCAAAAGTTACTCAAGTAGATGTAACGGAGTAAATGTAGCGCGTTACTACCCACCTCTGAGCGTCAACGTATTTCCTTTTACTACAAAAATCATATATTTAGTTTAAGGATAATTTATTGCCATTGAACCACATCATCATTTTCTGGAATTCTTTTTCTACAATTTGTAGGACGTCATTTATACTTTCTGCTGAATAAAATGAAGTGGTATCATCCGCAAATAAAATGCATTGAAGTAAATGAGAGTCATTTTTTTTTAACATTATCAATAATTTATGCGAGCGTTTTAGTACAGGGTTATACAAAACGTCGTAAGAACAAGGAACACCTGAACTAACAACACGGTGGATTCTTTTTGGTATGTTGAGATTAAGCTGTTCTGAGGCCTGAAGTTATTAAGCAACAAGGTCACAGGACAATCTCTTTGTGCTTTGATTCTTTTTTGCCGCACAGATTCTGTGAAAAGGACTTGGCAGATGCCCGAGAGCTGGCCTGAAACATTCCCATGCACACTTGGGTAACCAGCGGAGACTTTCATCTCTCCTAACAACGCCTACCCACCTTTTTATAGATCATGTGACACATGGCCACTCGGATCTGCATGCCGGCTCGCTGGACGTGGAAGAAGTACAGGTGGTGCAGCAGCGCCAGGGCAATGGTGCACATAGAAAGCCCGGCTGCGAAACCGAGGATCCGGTTCAGGGCCTTTCCATCGTTTGGGTTATAGTTCTCGAAAAAGCGTATCAAAATCCCCAGAATGACGGGCTGGATCACTTTTATCGCCTCCTGATGTGGAAAGTGAAATAAAGACAAGTGAAGGCAGACCAGTGACTTACTCCTAATATACGACAGCGGAACCTCTATTTACCAACTTAATTGGTTTTGAACTGGGCTCCTAAACCGAAAAGTTCGCGTAGTGAAGCAAAATTCTCCATAAGAAACAATGTAAAATTAAAGCTGCAAGCAGCATTGGTCGGGCCCGCGTATTTGGCAGGTGCTAGTCCTAAGTGTCCCAATACTTTTGTTTACTTTTAGTCTGAAGTGTCCCAAGACTTTTGTCTAGTGTACCTACCTTGTCTGCATTGTGTGGGCACGTTGGTGCTTCCTTCTTTTAAGCAGCCATCTTAAAAAAACAGCAGCGCAGCAGCATCAGTGCAGCGGGTCTTTGAAGGGTCATAAAATCAAAACCGGAGCAGGTATTAAAAAGCTCTTCTATACTTTTATACACAAGGGTTCTCTCTCCTGTGTTAGTTTGAAGCCTAAACGACAAACGCGCTCAGAGGAGATAGATTTTGAAGGAAGGTGACCGGTTTTTACAAAAATGTTGTTTTGAAGGGGGAATAGCAAACTTCCTGTTGATTTTTGCTGGGGGTTGTCAATTTATGAAATGTAGGTCTAAGTGAGACCTACATTGAGGTTTTTGTTTCATGTCTCTCCGACCTTCCCGAGGAGCAGTTTTTTCTCCGTTTTATTAAAAAATTGCTCAAGAGCGCAATTTTTAAATTTGGGGTTAGGTTTTTTTATTAGATCGCAATTTCTGCTAGTCCTGATGTGTGTGTTCAGTTCGGTGAGTTTTGAAGCATGTTAAGGGGGTCAAATTACAGCTCAAAGAGGCAAAAGTGACTGTTTTGAAGGGGGAATTGCCAACTTCCTGTTGATTTTTGCCCGAGGAAATTAATTAATGAAAAGTAGGGCTAAGTGAGCCCTACATAGAGGTTTTTGTTTCATGTCTCTACAACATTCGTACTGGGAGTTATAAGCAGTTTTCTTTCTAGGGGGCGCTAGAGCGCAATTTTGAGTTTTGGGGTTCGTTTTTTTTATTAAAAGACAATTTTCGCAGGTCCTGATGTGTGGGTCAAATATGGTGAGTTTTGAAGCATGTTAAGTGGGTCAAATTAGTGTCCCATTGCAAAAGGACTCCCGTTGGGATTCCTTTTACAATGGGCCATGCGGGCCCTAAATAGGAGTACGGTATTTTTTACTGTAAAATTTACTTTAGTTTTTTTTACTGTAAATAAAAAAACTGCAATTGTACAGTAAAATTTTGGCACCTGAGCTGCCAGTTTGCTTGTTTGTTTTGTTTAGTGTATTACTGTAAATGCCAAAACGGCACCACAGTTTATTAGTCAAAAAAAGTACTGTCTTTTTCATTGAGAGAAAAATGCTGTAAAAACCACAGTAAATGTCACAATTTGACCATGAAATCTATTGCTATTTTTACATTGCACAATTTGATGGATAACTTGTTTTGAAATCATTATTATTAGTATTTATTTCTATTTAAAAAATGGTTTAAATGTTTGATAATATATATATAATTAATTAGACAATATTTAAGTTAACAATTTGCAATTACATGGAGTACATATATTTTTTTCCCTCCCAAAATAGAAATAAATATTACATTAACTTGATACATATTATTTCCAGGCTTTCCAGGGCCAAATAAAATGAAGTGGCGGGCCCCATTTGGTCCCCGGGCCTTGACTTGGACACCTGTGTTCTAGAGATACAACTGCAAATTTACAGTAAAAATTTTGGCACCTGAGCTGCCAGTTTGTTTGGGTTTTTTATACACAAGGGTTCTCTCTCCTGTGTTAGTTTGAAGCCTAAACGACAAACGCGCTCAGACGAGATAGATTTTGAAGGAAGGTGACCGGTTTTTACAAAAATGTTGTTTTGAAGGGGGAATAGCAAACTTCCTGTTGATTTTTGCTGGGGGTTGTCAATTTATGAAATGTAGGTCTAAGTGAGACCTACATTGAGGTTTTTGTTTCATGTCTCTCCGACCTTCCCAGTGGGAGTTACAGGCAGTTTTGTCATTTTTTTCTTCCGAGGAGCAGTTTTTTCTCCGTTTTATTAAAAAATTGCTCTAGAGCGCAATTTTTAAATTTGGGGTTAGGTTTTTTTTATTAGATCGCAATTTCTGCTAGTCCTGATGTGTGTGTTCAGTTCGGTGAGTTTTGAAGCACGTTAAGGGGGTCAAATTACAGCTCAAAGAGGCAAAAGTGACTGTTTTTAGTACATTTTTGTCTTGAAGGGGGAATTGCCAACTTCCTGTTGATTTTTGCCCGAGGAAATTAATTAATGAAAAGTAGGGCTAAGTGAGCCCTACATAGAGGTTTTTGTTTCATGTCTCTACAACATTCGTACTGGGAGTTATAAGCAGTTTTCTTTCTAGGGGGCGCTAGAGCGCAATTTTGAGTTTTGGGGTTCGGTTTTTTTTTAATTAAAAGACAATTTTCGCAGGTCCTGATGTGTGGGTCAAATATGGTGAGTTTTGAAGCATGTTAAGTGGGTCAAATTAGTGTCCCATTACAAAAGGACTCCCTTTGGGATTCCTTTTACAATGGGCCATGCGGGCCCTAAATAGGAGTACGGTATTTTTTACTGTAAAATTTACTTTAGTTTTTTTACTGTAAATAAAAAAAACTGCAATTGTACAGTAAAATTTTGGCACCTGAGCTGCCAGTTTGCTTGTTTGTTTTGTTTAGTGTATTACTGTAAATGCCAAAACGGCACCACAGTTTATTAGTCAAAAAAAGTACTGTCTTTTTCCATCCATCCATCCATCTTCTTCCGCTTATCCGAGGTCGGGTCGCGGGGGCAGCAGCCTAAGCAGGGAAGCCCAGACTTCCCTCTCCCCAGCCACTTCGTCCAGCTCTTCCTGTGGGACCCCGAGGCGTTCCCAGGCCAGCCGGGAGACATAGTCTTCCCAACGTGTCCTGGGTCTTCCCCGCGGCCTCCTACCGGTCGGACGTGCCCTAAACACCTCCCTAGGGAGGCGTTCGGGTGGCATCCTGACCGGATGCCCGAACCACCTCATCTGGCTCCTCTCCATGTGGAGGAGCAGCGGCTTTACTTTGAGCTCCCCCCGAATGACAGAGCTTCTCACCCTATCTCTAAGGGAGAGACCCGCCACCCGGCGGAGGAAACTCATTTCGGCCGCTTGTACCCGTGATCTTGTCCTTTCGGTCATAACCCAAAGCTCATGACCATAGGTGAGGATGGGAAAGTAGATCGACCGGTAAATTGAGAGCTTTGCCTTCCGGCTCAGCTCCTTCTTCACCACAACGGATCGATACAGCGTCCGCATTACTGAAGACGCCGCACCGATCCGCCTGTCGATTTCACGATCCACTCTTCCCTCACTCGTGAACAAGACTCCGAGGTACTTGAACTCCTCCACTTGGGGCAAGATCTCCTCCCCAACCCGGAGATGGCACTCCACCCTTTTCCGGGCGAGAACCATGGACTCGGACTTGGAGGTGCTGATTCTCATCCCAGTCGCTTCACACTCGGCTGCGAACCGATCCAGTGAGAGCTGAAGATCCTGGCCAGATGAAGCCATCAGGACCACATCATCTGCAAAAAGCAGAGACCTAATCCTGCAGCCACCAAACCAGATCCCCTCAACGCCTTGACTGCGCCTAGAAATTCTGTCCATAAAAGTTATGAACAGAATCGGTGACAAAGGGCAGCCTTGGCGGAGTCCAACCCTCACTGGAAAAGTGTCCGACTTACTGCCGGCAATGCGGACCAAGCTCTGGCACCGAGTATACAGGGAGCGGACCGCCACAATCAGACAGTCCGTTACCCCATACTCTCTGAGCACTCCCCACAGGACTTCCCGAGGGACACGGTCGAATGCCTTCTCCAAGTCCACAAAACACATGTAGACTGGTTGGGCAAACTCCCATGCACCCTCAAGGACCCTGCCGAGAGTATAGAGCTGGTCCACAGTTCCACGACCAGGACGAAAACCACACTGTTCCTCCTGAATCCGAGGTTCGACTATCCGGCGTAGCCTCCTCTCCAGTACACCTGAATAGACTTTACCGGGAAGGCTGAGGAGTGTGATCCCACGATAGTTAGAACACACCCTCCGGTTCCCCTTCTTAAAGAGAGGAACCACCACCCCGGTCTGCCAATCCAGAGGTACCGCCCCCGATGTCCACGCGATGCTGCAGAGTCTTGTCAACCAAGACAGCCCCACAGCATCCAGAGCCTTAAGGAACTCCGGGCGGATCTCATCTACCCCTGGGGCCTTGCCACCGAGGAGCTTTTTAACTACCTCAGCAACCTCAGCCTCAGAAATAGGAGAGCCCACCACAGACTCCCCAGGCACTGCTTCCTCATAGGAAGACGTGTTGGTGGGATTGAGGAGGTCTTCGAAGTATTCCCTCCACCGATCCACAACATCCGCAGTCGAGGTCAGCAGAACACCATCCCCACCATACACGGTGTTGATAGTGCACTGCTTCCCCTTCCTGAGGCGGCGGATGGTGGTCCAGAATTGCTTCGAAGCCGTCCGGAAGTCGTTTTCCATGGCTTCCCCGAACTCCTCCCATGTCCGAGTTTTTGCCTCTGCGACCGCTGAAGCCGCACACCGCTTGGCCTGTCGGTACTTGTCCGCTGCCTCAGGAGTCCTATGAGCCAAAAGAACCCGATAGGACTCCTTCTTCAGCTTGACGGCATCCCTCACCGCCGGTGTCCACCAACGGGTTCTAGGATTACCGCCACGACAAGCACCAACTACCTTGCGGCCACAGCTCCAATCAGCCGCCTCGACAATAGAGTTTTTTTACTGTAAATAAAAAAACTGCAATTGTACAGTAAAATTTTGGCACCTGAGCTGCCAGTTTGCTTGTTTGTTTTGTTTAGTGTATTACTGTAAATGCCAAAACGGCACCACAGTTTATTAGTCAAAAAAAGTACTGTCTTTTTCATTTAGAGAAAAATGCTGTAAAAACCACAGTAAATGTCACAATTTGACCATGAAATCTATTGCTACTTTTACATTGCACAATTTGATGGATAACTTGTTTTGAAATCATTATTATTAGTATTTATTTCTATTTAAAAAATGGTTTGAATGTTTGATAATATATATATATATATATATATATATATATATAAAAATATATATATATATATATATAAAATTAGACAATATTTAAGTTGACATAATTTGCAATTACATGGAGTACATATATTTTTTTCCCTCCCAAAATAGAAAAAAAGAATACATTTAGTAAGAAAGGTTACCGTACTTTATTGATACATATTATTTCCAGGGCCAAATAAAATGATGTGGCGGGCCCCATCTGGTCCCCGGACCTGTGCTGGTTGGCACTAACATTGTTCAGATTGTACCGTATTTTCCGCACTATTAGCCGCACCTAAAAACCACAAATTTACTCAAAAGCTGACAGTGCGGCTTATAACCCGGTGCGCTTTATATATGGATAAATATTAAGATTCATTTTCATAAAGTTTCGGTCTCGCAACTTCGGTAAACAGCCGCCATCTTTTTTCCCGGTAGAACAGGAAGCGCTTCTTCTTCTACGCAAGCAACCGCCAAGGTAAGCACCCGCCCCCATAGAACAGGAAGCGCTTCTTCTTCTACTGTAAGCAACCACCCGCCCCCGGAAGAAGAAGAAGCGCGCGGATTTTCGTTTCATTTCCTTTGTGTGTTTACATCTGTAAAGACCAGACCACAAAATGGCTCCTACTAAGCGACACGCGTATAACGCAGAATTGGAAATGGATGGATTGAAGAAAAGATGAGCGAGTGGTTAAGGGAAGTTTACGCGAAGAGGCCGGGTGGCTTTTTTCACACAGCTCCGTCCATGTTGATATACGACTCCATGCGCGCCCACATCACAGATGGTGTCAAAAAACAAGTGAAGCACACAAATACAACACTCGCCGTCATTCCGGGTGGATTAACCAAAGAACTCCAACCGCTGGATATTGGTGTCAACAGGGCATTCAAATCACGACTGCGAACGGCGTGGGAACAATGGATGACCGAAGGCGAACACACCTTCACTAAGACAGGGAGACAGCGCCGGACGACATACGCCAACATCTGCCAGTGGATCGTAAATGCCTGGGCAGATATTTCGGTCACAACTGTGGTCCGAGCTTTCCGGAAGGCAGGATTCACAGAACTGCTGGACAACAGTGACACTGACTCCGATGACTTCGACGAGACGGAACCGGCCATTTTGGATCCCACATTTGCCCAACTTTTCAATTCGGACACCGAAGACGAAGAATTCGAAGGATTTCCGAATGAAGAATAACTTCAGAAAGTGAGCGCTATGTTTATTTTGTGTGTTGTGACATTAACGTTCGAGCAACATTATGTTGCTATTGCTCTGCACTATTTTGAATTTTACTATGTTTGTGATTGCACATTTGCGTACATTTTGGGACAGAGTTGTTAGAACGCTGGTTTTTAATATATTATTAAAGTTTGACTGACCTATCTGACTGTTTTTTTGACATTCCCTTTGGCGCAGCGTAGGCGCGGCTTATAGTCCGGGGCGGCTTATAGGTGGACAAAGTTTTGAAATATGCCATTCATTGAAGGTGCGGCTAATAACCCGGGGCGGCTTATGGTGCGGAAAATACGGTAATCATCCAAATTTGAGCGTTACGGTCGGACGGGTTTTCACGGGACACATTTCCAGTGTTGTGTGTTGTTGGGCTGAGAAGCTACGGATGTATAGATACTGCTCAATTGCTGATAAGAAAACAAAGTCTGAATGTCATTAAAACATTTTTTATTAAAAGAAACGCATAAGTAATATTTTGACGCAAAAAATTATGTTTAAAATGGCGGACACTTCCCATGCCTGATGATGGTTTTTAGCCCTGACAAAAGTTCTTATCTTAGTTAAGGTTTATGCAATTTGAACACAATATAAAGTGATATACAGTACTGTATAAAAAAATAATAAAAAAAGGTGATGAACTATATCTTATCTAGTGCCCTCACAAACGCATACCTGCCAACTTTTGAAATCAGAAAAACCTAGTAGCCAGGGTCCAGGGGCCGCAGGCCCCGGTAGGTCCAGGACAAAGTCCTGGTGGGGGGTTCAGGCTTCGCCCCCCGACGCAAAATGATTATTAGCATTCAGACAGGTTAAAATGTTGCTAAAACCATCACTTTTCTATCAGTCACAGTGACTTTTCAAAACAAAAATATGACAGCAAAAATCATATGGGTTGATTGACATGTTTATTCTGTAAGATAACTTCAATAGTTTGAAATTATTTTGACAGTTAATGCCAGTTATCCTGTCAACCTTTCACAAGACTTCAATTTGTTCATTGAAAGTATAAACACTTTTTACAGTAAACAAATGGTAAAACAGTACTAAACAATTCCATAAAAAAAAAATTGGTGTCATTATTAACTTTCTGTCCAAGCTTGTTCAATTGTAAAAAATATTCTGTGCCTAAAATTCACATTTCTATCACAATTATCATACTGTAAACATGGTAAGCTAACTTCATTAAAATTAATAGTCCTGTCAATAGCATGGAATTACAATTCAAATGTAGTTTTTTTTGTAAGCCTTTCAAAAGAATTCAAAATATGAAAAATGAATGAAAATTAATTGAAGCCATCAGACGCTTGAAAAGTGGCACATCACATCTCTAATGTAATCATTTGAACTTTTCAACAGAAATAGCACTGCAAAAATATTAAGGACATACTTCTGTATTTTGGTAGTTAGGCTGTCAACATTTAACAAGATTTCTTCAACTTGGACTTGAAAGCATAAATAGTATAAAGACTTTTAACAGTATAACAGTACTAAACAATTCCAATAGATAACATTGGTGTCATTACCTTTTTGTTTGCTCAATTATTGCCTCCGTAAATAAAACTTCGGCATTCATCACATCCAAAGAATCTGTTTGGGCGACGAAAAACGTTGAAAGTTTTCCACTTGTATCGCTAGCAACGGCATTAGACTTGGGTTTTTTTTGTCCCAACGTGGTCTTTTACATCGCTAATTCCTCCGTGTCCGATCGAAAAATCTTGTCTGCACAAAGTGCAATTCGCGTAGTTTTCACCCTTTTTGGAACGGATAATTATTCCCGGATAGGCTTTTGAATATTCTTCACGGAATGACTGCAGTTTTCTTTTCGGTTTAAGACTCGTATGCGATTTTTCTCCGGCTGATTCCATGATCGTTCGCTCGTTTGGAAACAATGGGCAACAGGTGCCTCGTGCTTGGCAGCGGTGCTATAAATAGCCTCGCACATGGCATTCGGAATGGCTCGATAGGAAGTTACGGGAAGCAGTGTCGATTGTCATTGTTGTTACGCGATTTCGTGAATAAAACGTTTAAAAAAATTTTTTTTTTTAATTAATGAAAAAACGTATTTTTTATCACTGCAACCATAACCCGGAATAGGTTGATGAAAACCGTACTAATTACGGGAAAACCGGAGTAGTTGGCAGGTATGCAAACGATCAGAAATCACAAAAATCTGTAACTTTAACAACCGTGTTGCTACAATAACAAACATTTAAAAAAGTAAAATCCACTTCCAGTACGTCAACATCTGCAAATAAGCAGCTGACGAGAAGAGAGAGAGAAGAAAGAAAGGAAGGGGAGTAGGGAGGGGACGGGAAATAGGGGGCCGTGTGTGTGGCCTTGGAAGAGAGCTAATGTCTTCACCGCCGCTGTGAAATTAAGACCTCTTTAGCATCTTTTTCCAGAACAGTCGGTTCTCATGACAATTAATGAATGAAGCGTTCGAAGACACAGATACGGTTAGCAAACAGCTTGTTGCAAAAAGAGAGGTTTGTAAACGGAGGTTCCACTGTAACTGGGTGTTCTGCTTGCTATCATTCTATATTTATCAACACTGACCTCGACAAAAGTGAAGAATCCCAGCACTGCGTATGACTTCCAGTAACACTTAACAATGCTGCGAGTGAGTTTTGGCTTCCGTAATCCTTTGGTGGCCTCCAGAACCTCCTGATCCCAGTATCTGTGAGAGAAATAGCAAGAGGGTGAACTAAGCAACTTGTCTGGTCAGATGAGGGCAACATGGTCACATGTTCTCCTTCATCATCATTCATCATTTTTTTTGGATTCCTTTCATGAAAATGCATACAGGTAAAAGCCAGTAAATTAGAATATTTTGAAAAACTTGATTTATTTCAGTAATTGCATTCAAAAGGTGTAACTTGTACATTATATTTATTCATTGCACACAGACTGATGCATTCAAATGTTTATTTCATTTAATTTTGATGATTTGAAGTGGCAACAAATGAAAATCCAAAATTCCGTGTGTCACAAAATTAGAATATTACTTAAGGCTAATACAAAAAAGGGATTTTTAGAAATGTTGGCCAACTGAAAAGTATGAAAATGAAAAATATGAGCATGTACAATACTCAATACTTGGTTGGAGCTACTTTTGCCTCAATTACTGCGTTAATGCGGCGTGGCATGGAGTCGATGAGTTTCTGGCACTGCTCAGGTGTTATGAGAGCCCAGGTTGCTCTGATAGTGGCCTTCAACCCTTCTGCGTTTTTGGGTCTGGCATTCTGCATCTTCCTTTTCACAATACCCCACAGATTTTCTATGGGGCTAAGGTCAGGGGAGTTGGCGGGCCAATTTAGAACAGAAATACCATGGTCCGTAAACCAGGCACGGGTAGATTTTGCGCTGTGTGCAGGCGCCAAGTCCTGTTGGAACTTGAAATCTCCATCTCCATAGAGCAGGTCAGCAGCAGGAAGCATGAAGTGCTCTAAAACTTGCTGGTAGACGGCTGCGTTGACCCTGGATCTCAGGAAACAGAGTGGACCGACACCAGCAGATGACATGGCACCCCAAACCATCACCCAACCATGCAAATTTTGCATTTCCTTTGGAAATCGAGGTCCCAGAGTCTGGAGGAAGACAGGAGAGGCACAGGATCCACGTTGCCTGAAGTCTAGTGTAAAGTTTCCACCATCAGTGATGGTTTGGGGTGCCATGTCATCTGCTGGTGTCGGTCCACTCTGTTTCCTGAGATCCAGGGTCAACGCAGCCGTCTACCAGCAAGTTTTAGAGCACTTCATGCTTCCTGCTGCTGACCTGCTCTATGGAGATGGAGATTTCAAGTTCCAACAGGACTTGGCGCCTGCACACAGCGCAAAATCTACCCGTGCCTGGTTTACGGACCATGGTATTTCTGTTCTAAATTGGCCCGCCAACTCCCCTGACCTTAGCCCCATAGAAAATCTGTGGGGTATTGTGAAAAGGAAGATGCAGAATGCCAGACCCAAAAACGCAGAAGAGTTGAAGGCCACTATCAGAGCAACCTGGGCTCTCATAACACCTGAGCAGTGCCAGAAACTCATCGACTCCATGCCACGCCGCATTAACGCAGTAATTGAGGCAAAAGGAGCTCCAACCAAGTATTGAGTATTGTACGTGCTCATATTTTTCATTTTCGTACTTTTCAGTTGGCCAACATTTCTAAAAATCCCTTTTTTGTATTAGCCTTAAGTAATATTCTAATTTTGTGACACACGGAATTTTGGATTTTCATTTGTTGCCACTTCAAATCATCAAAATGAAATGAAATAAACATTTGAATGCATCAGTCTGTGTGCAATGAATAAATATAATGTACAAGTTACACCTTTTGAATGCAATTACTGAAATAAATCAAGTTTTTCAAAATATTCTAATTTACTGGCTTTTACCTGTATATACAAGCCATGTACAGTTGACACTTTCATTGTTTTTTTTCTTTCTTATACATTTCCATGATCAGAAAGGAGCAGATGGAAGAATAATAGGAGTGTAACGGTACTAAGGCTGAAACGACGCGTCGACGTCATCGGTTACGTAAATACGTCGACGCCGTTTTTGTGCGTCGATGCGTCGCATATTTACGTCACACTACCGTCATGGCGGAGCGCAAAGCAGACGATGCGAGCGGTGCGAGCGAGGGGAAAAAAAGCAAGCCAAAAGTCGTCAAAAGTGTGGGAGTATTTCAATAAACATTTTCGATTGTCATTGTTGTTACGCGATTTCGTGAATAAAACTTTTTAAAAAATTATTTTTTTTAATGAATGAAAAACCGTATTTTTTATCACTGCAACCGTAACCCGGAATAGGTTGATGAAAACCGTACTAATTACGGGAAAACCGGAGTAGTTGGCAGGTATGCAATCAGATTTCAGCTGGCTTGTTGCCAGCGCTGTGTGAAGTCTGCTGGATAAGACAGTTGCGATAGCCAATCACCGCAATGATAAACAATGTCAAATTAATATCTCTTTACTATCTACAGGCAGAATGTATGATGCAACGCTAATAGCAGAATGTATGATGCAACTCTAATAGTAAAGTGATGTGGTAAGCAGACAGGAAGGAGAAAGTAATCACATGACCAGTTAGCTGCACTTCTAATCTGATTTGAGCGACTGGAGAGTGATGAAATGTTTCTTCAAAGTGAAACTTCAAATGAGCAACTTTTCCACTACAAAGGGGGCCCAAATATTAACGCTGAATTAGTCATCTTACTCATGATTTGAATCATATTCAATAATTATATCCAACCTAAGTAGAGTTTGACAAATGATATGGAATCATATGTTAGTTGTATTAGCCTACTATCAAAATGACTTTGAAAGTCTTATATAAGTGTTATAATGAAGGCAACACATGACGTAAGGTTCTATTAGTTATATTAGCCTACTATCAAAATGACTTTAAAAGTCTTATATAAGTGTTATAATGAAGGCAACGCATGATGTAAGTGTCTAAATTAGCTATATTAGCCTACTATCAAAATGACTTTGAAAGTCTTATATAAGTGTTATAATGAAGGCAACACATGACGTAAGGTTCTATTAGTTATATTAGCCTACTATCAAAATGACTTTAAAAGTCTTATATAAGTGTTATAATGAAGACAACACATGACGTAAAGTGTCTATATTAGCCTACTATCAAAATGACTTTAAAAGTCTTATATAAGTGTTATAATGAAGGCAACACATGACGTAAGTGTCTATATTAGTTATATTAGCCTACTATCAAAATGACTTTTAAAGTCTTGTATGACGTGTCTATATTAGTTGTATTAGCCTACTATCAAAATTACTTTGAAAGTCTTATATAAGTGTTATAATGAAGACTACACATGACGTAAAGTGTCTATATTAGCCTACTAACAAAATGACTCTTAAAGTCTTATATAAGTGTTATAATGAAGGCAACACATGATGTAAGTGTCTATATTAGTTATATTAGCCTACTATCAACATTACTTTTAAAGTCTTATATAAGTGTTATAATGAAGGCAACAAATGACGTAACTTTCTATTATAGTTATATTAGCCTACTATCAAAATGGCTTTAAAAGTCTTATATAAGTGTTATAATGAAGACAACACATGACGTAAGTGTCTATATTAGTTATATTAGCCTACTATCAAAATTACTTTTAAAGTCTTACATGACGTGTCTATATTAGTTATATTAGCCTACTATCAAAATGACTTTAAAAGTCTTATATAAGTGTTATAATGAAGGCAACGCATGATGTAAGTGTCTATATTAGCTATGTTAGCCTACTATCAAAATTACTTTAAAGTCTTATGTTAATCCCAAAAAAAAAAAAATTATTTAACACATAAACCTCAGGTTGATTACAAAAATAAGTACCATAAATTCCAGACTATAAGCCGCTACTTTTTTCCTACGCTTAACCCTGTGGCTTAAAAACTGGTGCAGCCAATTTATGTTGGTTTCTTTTGCTGACGGCCATAATGCAAATAATTAAAAAAAGTAATAAATAAGCAAAAGCACTGAAATGGTGTGTTATTGTTTGTGCTATAGCGCCATCTTCTGGACGAGCGAATGCTTAGACTTAGACAAACTTTATTGATCCGCAAAGGAAATTGTTCAAAATTGTTCTGTTTCGAGCTTTCAACCGGAGGTACCTTACGTCTTCTGGCGTTTCTACTGTTATGGATTTGTCATTCCTCACTCCACGTGACGTTTGGAAGTTTTACAATATAACTAAAACAATTCTAACTTACTAAACCGTCCCATGTGTGATGTCTGTAGGAGAGTTTTCATGCATATTTGTAAACGCTACTGTCATTTAATCAAGCTAGCTATCATGCTAACACATTTACGAGAGTCTGGGTAAGTATTACCGTATTTTCCGCACTATTAGCCGCACCTAAAAACCACAAATTTACTCAAAAGCTGACAGTGCGGCTTATAACCCGGTGCGCTTTATATATGGATTAATATTAAGATTCATTTTCATAAAGTTTAGGTCTCGCAACTACGGTAAACAGCCGCCATCTTTTTTCCCCGTAGAAGAGGAAGCGCTTCTTCTTCTACGGCAAGCAACCGCCAAGGTAAGCACCCGCCCCCATAGAAGAGGAAGCGCTTCTTCTTCTACTGTAAGCAACCACCCGCCCCCGTAGAAGAAGAAGAAGCGCGCGGATATTACGTTTCATTTCCTTTGTGTGTTTACATCTGTAAAGACCACAAAATGGCTCCTACTAAGCGACAGGTTTCCGGTTCATGAAAAGACGCAATCTCTCCATCCGCACACGGACTACTATTTCACAGCAACTGCCTAAAGACTTTCAAGAAAAGCTGGCTACTTTCCGTGCATATTGTAAAAACAAGATAGCTGAAAAAAAGATCCGGCCAGAGAACATTATCAACATGGACGAGGTTCCACTGACTTTTGATATTCCTGTGAACCGCACTGTGGATACAACGGGAGCACGTACGGTGAATATTCGCACCACAGGGAATGAGAAGTCATCCTTCACTGTGGTTCTAGCTTGCCATGCTAATGGCCAGAAACTTCCACCCATGGTGATATTCAAAAGGAAGACCTTGCCAAAAGAGACCTTTCCAGCCGGCGTCATCATAAAAGCTAACTCGAAGGGATGGATGGATGAAGAAAAGATGAGCGAGTGGTTAAGGGAAGTTTACGCGAAGAGGCCGGGTGGCTTTTTTCACGCAGCTCTGTCCATGTTGATATACGACTCCATGCGCGCCCACATCACGCTGGTTTTTAATATATTATTAAAGTTTGACTGACCTATCTGACTGTTTTTTTGACATTCCTTTAGCGCAGTTAGATGCGGCTTATAACACGGGGCGGCTTATAGGTGGACAAAGTTTTGAAATATGCCGTTCATTGAAGGCGCGGCTTATAACCCAGGGCGCCTTATGGTGCGGAAAATACGGTATTAACCTACAATGGCATTCTTTTTGTATTGTTTCCGTTTCACAAATTCCTCGGTAAATTCACCAAAACGTCACCGTGGAGGTATATAGTCTGTTTAGCTGACTGGAGAGCTAGCTCGCGCAGCTAGTGGGTCCATGACGATGACTTGCGTTTTGTTTGATCAGCCGTTTAACTGCCGCGTTACAGACACCGTTTGGAAACACTTAAGGTATGTAAATAACAATTTAAAAAATCTTTGTGTAAATAACTCATTTTGCAACGTACAAACCCCGTTTCCATATGAGTTCCATATGAGGAGTGTTGCTACTGTCGGAGGCAGATATTTACATATATCCGAATTTAAGTTGTACTTCTTCCATTTCTTTGTCATATTTGAAAACAGCTCGTGTTTTCCATTTCTTCTCTTGATGCTCTGTCAGCAAGTATACTGTGTGTGTTAACCTTGAGTTCTTTGGAATGTGTTTTGACTAGCATTTGTTTTGTCTACAGAGATGGGACGAGAGAGAGAGGGTGGTGGGATCGGGAAGACAGACCATTTGGGGAGGCGCGATAGAATGTTCTAGGGTTAGACTGGTCTCAAAATGTATATTGGCAAAGCTTTGAGAATATACAACAAAATACCTATTCTGTCTCTGGTGGTTTTTCAACTCAGCTTTAAGTGTCGGAAAGAACTTGGGAGCGAATTGTGACTTGAATTCCCTGGGAGGAACAAATGGTCCAAAACGCAACAATTTGGGGGCTCGTCCGGGGTTACCGGGGTTCAATCCCCACCTTCTACCATCCTAGTCACGTCCGTTGTGTCCTTGAGCAAGACACTTCACCCTTGCTTAGCGCCTTGCATGGCAGCTCCCGTCATCAGTGTGTGAATGTGTGTGTGAATGGGTGAATGTGGAAATACTGTCAAAGCGCTTTGAGTACCTTGAAGGTAGAAAAGCGCTATACAAGTATAACCCATTTATCATTTATGAGTTGGGAAATTGTGTTAGATGTAAATATAAACGGAATACAATGATTTGCAAATCCTTTTCAACCCATATTCAATTGAATGCACTACAAAGACAACATATTTGATGTTCAAACTCATAAACTTTATTTAGAATTTCATGGCTGCAACACGTGCCATAGTAGTTGGGAAAGGGCATGTTCACCACTGTGTTACATCACCTTTTCTTTTAACAACACTCAGTAAACGATTGGGAACTGAGGAAACTAATTGTTGAAGCTTTGAAAGTGGAATTCTTTCCCATTCTTGTTTTATGTAGAGCTTCAGTCGTTCAACAGTCCGGGGTCTCCGCTGTCGTATTTTACGCTTCACAATGCGCCACACATTTTCGATGGGAGACAGGTCTGGACTGCAGGCGGCCCAGGAAAGTACCCGCACTCTTTTTTTTACGAAGCCACGCTGTTGTAACACGTGCTGAATGTGGCTTGGCATTGTCTTGCTGAAATAAGCAGGGGCGTCCATGAAAAAGACGGCGCTTAGATGTCAGCATATGTTGTTCCAAAACCTGTTTGTACCTTCCAGCATTAATGGTGCCTTCACAGATGTGTAAGTTACCCATGCCTTGGGCACTAATGCACCCCCATACCATCACACATGCTGGCTTTTCAACTTTGCGTCGATAACAGTCTGGATGGTTCGCTTCCCCTTTGGTCCGGATGACACGATGTCGAATATTTCCAAAAACAATTTGAAATGTGGACTCGTCAGACCACAGAACACTTTTCCACTTTGCATGAGTCCATCTTAGATGATCTCGGGCCCAGAGAAGTCGGCGGCGTTTCTGGGTGTTGTTGATAAATGGCTTTCGCTTTGCATAGTAGAGCTTTAACTTGCACTTACAGATGTAGCGACCAACTGTATTTAGTGACAGTGGTTTTCTGAAGTGTTCCTGAGCCCATGTGGTGATATCCTTTAAGAGATTGATGTCGGTTTTTGACACAGTGCCGTCTGAGGGATGGAAGGTCACGGTCATTCAATGTTGGTTTTCGGTGGAGTGATTTCTCCAGATTCTCTGAACCTTTTGATGATATTATGGACCGTAGATGTTGAAATCCCTCAATTTCTTGCAATTGCACTTTGAGAAACGTTGTTCTTAAACTGTTTGACTATTTGCTCACGCAGTTGTGGACAAAGAGGTGTACCTCGCCCCATCCTTTCTAGTGAAAGACTGAGCATTTTTTGGGGAAGCTGTTTTTATACCCAATCATGGCACCCACCTGTTCCCAATTAGCCTGCACACCTGTGGGATGTTCCAAATAAGTGTTTGATGAGCATTCCTCAACTTTATCAGTATTTATTGCCACCTTTCCCAACTTCTTTGTCACGTGTTGCTGGCATCAAATTCTAAAGTTAATGATTATTTGCAAAAAAAAAAAAAATGTTTATGAGTTTGAACATCAAATATGTTGTCTTTGTAGCATATTCAACTGAATATGGGTTGAAAAGGATTTGCAAATCATTGTATTCCGTTTATATTCACGTCTAACACAATTTCCCAACTCATATGGAAACAGGGTTTGTATATATGTGCGACTTATAATCTGGTGCGGATAATCCATCCATCCATCCATCCATCTTCTTCCGCTTATCCGAGGTCGGGTCGCGGGGGCAGCAGCCTAAGCAGGGAAGCCCAGACTTCCCTCTCCCCAGCCACTTCGTCCAGCTCTTCCTGTGGGACCCCGAGGCGTTCCCAGGCCAGCCGGGAGACACAGTCTTCCCAACGTGTCCTGGGTCTTCCCCGCGGCCTCCTACCGGTCGGACGTGCCCTAAACACCTCCCTAGGGAGGCGTTCGGGGTGGCATCCTGACCAGATGCCCGAACCACCTCATCTGGCTCCTCTCGATGTGGAGGAGCAGCGGCTTTACTTTGAGCTCCCCCCGGATGGCAGAGCTTCTCACCCTATCTCTAAGGGAGAGCCCCGCCACCCGGCGGAGGAAACTCATTTCGGCCGCTTGTACCCGTGATCTTGTCCTTTCGGTCATAACCCAAAGCTCATGACCATAGGTGAGGATGGGAACGTAGATCGACCGGTAAATTGAGAGCTTTGCCTTCCGGCTCAGCTCCTTCTTCACCACAACGGATCGATACAGCGTCCGCATTACTGAAGACGCCGCACCGATCCGCCTGTCGATCTCACGATCCACTCTTCCCTCACTCGTGAACAAGACTCCGAGGTACTTGAACTCCTCCACTTGGGGCAAGATCTCCTCCCCAACCCGGAGATGGCACTCCACCCTTTTCCGGGCGAGAACCATGGACTCGGACTTGGAGGTGCTGATTCTCATCCCAGTCGCTTCACACTCGGCTGCGAACCGATCCAGTGAGAGCTGAAGATCCTGGACAGATGAAGCCATCAGGACCACATCATCTGCAAAAAGCAGAGACCTAATCCTGCAGCCACCAAACAAGATCCCCTCAACGCCTTGACTGCGCCTAGAAATTCTGTCCATAAAGGTTATGAACAGAATCGGTGACAAAGGGCAGCCTTGGTGGAGTCCAACCCTCACTGGAAACGTGTCCGACTTACTACCGGCAATGCGGACCAAGCTCTGGCACTGATCATACAGGGAGCGGACTGCCACAATCAGACAGTCCGATACCCCGTACTCTCTGAGCACCCCCCACAGGACTTCCCGAGGGACACGGTCGAATGCCTTCTCCAAGTCCACAAAACACATGTAGACTGGTTGGGCAAACTCCCATGCACCCTCAAGGACCCTGCCCAGAGTATAGAGCTGGTCCACAGTTCCACGACCAGGACGAAAACCACACTGTTCCTCCTGAATCCGAGGTTCGACTATCCGGCGTAGCCTCCTCTCCAGTACACCTGAATAGACCTTACCGGGAAGCATGAGGAGTGTGATCCCACGATAGTTAGAACACACCCTCCGGTTCCCCTTGTTAAAGAGAGGAACCACCACCCCGGTCTGCCAATCCAGTGGTACCGCCCCCGATGTCCACGCGATGCTGCAGAGTCTTGTCAACCAAGACAGCCCCACAGCATCCAGAGCCTTAAGGAACTCCGGGCGGATCTCATCCACCCCCGGGGCCTTGCCACCGAGGAGCTTTTTAACTACCTCAGCAACCTCAGCCCCAGAAATACAAAACAAAGGTTTCTTTCAAATGAAATACATCTGTCACACAGCCTGTAGGTTCAACGTGCACAAGTGAATGTCTTAGTTGCTCAGACGGCAATGTGTTTAAACAAGTACGTATACACAAATATTTGTACAAAGAAAGAAGGTCAATGTATCTCGTATTCATGTTAGTTTTTAAAAGGGTTTGTTTGCGACATTTACACAGTTGCCTAGAGGGCGCTAACTTTAAGTTATATATCCTGCTCTCTTAGGATGTAATGACGTAACTACGCTTTGGATGGTTATAGGCCAGGGGTCGGCAACCCAAAACGTTGAAAGAGCCATATTGGACCAAAAATACAAAAGACATATCTGTCTGGAGCCGCAGAAAATGAAAAGTCTTACAACAAGTGTTATAATGATGTAAGTGTCTATATTAGCTATATTAGCCTACTATCAAAATGACTTTAAAAGTCTTATATAAGTGTTATAATGAAGGCAACACATGACGTAAGTGTCTATATTAGCTATATTAGCCTACTATCAAAATGACTATTTAAGTCTTATATAAGTGTTATAATGAAGGCGACACATGATGTAAGTGTCTATTATAATTATATTAGCCTACTATCAAAATGACTTTAAAAGTCTTATATAAGTGTTATAATGAAGGCAACACATGACATAAGTGTCTATATTAGCTATATTAGCCTACTATCAAAATGACTTTAAAAGTCTTATATAAGTGTTATAATGAAGGCAACACATGATGTAAGTGTTTATATTAGCTATATTAGCCTACTATCAAAATGACTGTAAAAGTCTTATATAAGTGTTACAATGAAGGCAACACATGATGTAAGTGTCTATATTAGCTATATTAGCCTACTATCAAAATGACTGTAAAAGTCTTATATAAGTGTTACAATGAAGGCAACACATGATGTGTCTATTATAATTATATTAGCCTACTATCAAAATTACTTTAAAAGTCTTATATAAGTGTTATAATGAAGGCAACACATGACGTAAGTGTCTATATTAGTTGTATTAGCCTACTATCAAAATGACTTTAAAAGTCTTATATAAGTGTTATAATGAAGACAACACATGACGTAAGTGTCTATATTAGTTATATTAGCCTACTATCAAAATTACTATTAAAGTCTTATATAAGTGTTATAATGAAGGCGACACATGATGTAAGTGTCTATTATAATTATATTAGCCTACTATCAAAATGACTTTAAAAGTCTTATATAAGTGTTATAATGAAGGCAACACATGACGTAAGTGTCTATATTAGCTATATTAGCCTACTATCAAAATGACTGTAAAAGTCTTATATAAGTGTTATAATGAAGGCAACACATGACGTAAGTGTCTATATTAGTTGTATTAGCCTACTATCAAAATGACTTTAAAAGTCTTATATACTGTAAGTGTTATAATAAAGACAGCACATGATGTAAGTGTCTATATTAGTTATATTATCCTACTTTCAAAATGACTTTAAAAGTCTTATATAAGTGTTATAATGAAGACAACACATGACGTAAGTGTCTATATTAGTTATATTAGCCTACTTTCAAAATGATTTTAAAAGTCGTATATAAGTGTTATAACGAAGGCAACACATGATGTAAGTGTCTATCCATCCATCCATTTTCTACCGCTTATTCCCTTTGGGGTCGCGGGGGGCGCTGGAGCCTATCTCAGCTACAATCGGGCGGAAGGCGGGGTACACCCTGGACAAGTCGCCACCTCATCGCAGTAAGTGTCTATATTAGCTATTTTAGCCTACTATCAAAATTACTTTAAAAGTTGTATATACTGTAAGTGTTATAATGTAGACAACACATGATGTGTCTATATTAGCCTACTATCAAAATTAATTCAAGTCTTATACAAGCGTCTTTAAAAGTTGTATATACTGTAATTATGTAAGTGTCTATATATTAGCCTACTATCAAAATGACTTTAAAAGTTGTATATACTGTAAGTGTTATAATGAAGACAACATATGATGTAAGTGTCTAGATTAGCTATGTTAGCCTACTATCAAAATGACTTCTCTGATGGTAGCATAAGCTAGCCAATGGTGCTTGTCTTTGAAAAATGTTACTGTGAGCAAGTTGCAAACAAACAGCACCTTTAAAAGCTAGCTCGGCATTAGCGCCCAGTGAATGAGCAGTGTCATCACTGCGTTATTTTACCGACGTACAGTTAGATATCAGTCATGCTTTTGCATTGCGTTAGTTTATTGACATTCAGTTAGTTATCAGTCATGGTGTTATGCCCGTTTGATTGTGGACTATTACTGACATGCTGCGCGTCATCAGTTTGGGCACTTCCGGTTTACGATGTTAGTTCAGTTCATGAGACAATGAGAAGTAGACAAGTTGTGTTAACTCTTACAAGCTTTGGAAAAGATAAGTCTGTAAGTAAACTGTTTAATTGGCTCAATATGAAGGTGGAAAGTGGCTCAATTTGATAGTAGGATGTGTATTGAAAAAACGATTTTTGTGCACTAATTTAATGGATGTTTGAGGGCTTAAAATGGCTGCCGGTGGTGTATTTCCACCATAGAAATAGTTTCAACACTCAGCAGTGTTAGTTTGATGGTGGTGCTGTGTATTTGTGTGCAGCTGATGTGTATTGCATTTCAGTGTGTTGATTGAACTAGGGCTGCAGCTAACGATTATTTTTCTATCGATTAATCTATAGATTATTTTTTCGATTAATCGGTTAATCTATAGATTATTTTTTCGATTAATCTATAGATTATTTTTCCTTTTACCGATTATTTTTTTTATTTAAAATGAAGAGGGAAAAATAAATGTAGGCCAGTTTTTTCAAAAGGCATGGCTTTTATTTACAAAAAAAAAAGTATGGCCACTAGTCAGTCAACATTGACAACAACATGACAAAATATTCTGTAACAATGTAAACATTTAAAACTTTTAACATTTAACAAAATTAAAAGTAGCTTATTTGCTTTTTAATGTGCAAATATAAAAGTAAACATCCAGTGCAAATCTTAATATTCTGGAATAGTATAAACATTTCAAAAGTAAAAGTATTGCTTATTTTGCTTTAAAATGTGCAAAAATAAAGATAAACATCCAATACAAAAAAGTGCAAAACGGAAATATTCTGTAACAAGTGTAAACATTTCAACAAAAGTAAAAGTATTGCTTATTTTGCTTAATAACACAACAATGATAGTATGATTAAAGTGAAAGTTAATTGTTCGTTTGTACATCGTATATGTAACTGTTAATGTTGTAAAAGGTATTTGCGCAACTAATTAACGTTAGCGTTTGTGACACGTCTTGTGCCGTGGGGTTCTTTCAGGACCGACAGACTGAACGCCAGACGGCTTTGCCAGGTTTACAATCTTTTAATTTTACACAAAGTCTTTTCTCTTCCAACTGCGCGGATCGCGCACCTGGGCACGTTTGCGGCGTCGCTCCCGGCGCGCCCCGCCTCGTCGCTCGCTCGCCGCCGCCGCCTCTCCACAGCGTTAAAGAGGAGCGCGTCTTTGTAAACACTGAACAGGCACGCCAAACGCGCCTCTCAGAGCGAAACGGTGCTTTAGTTTATGAATTTACAATGCAGATACAAATGTCACATTCATGTTTTTGTGTAATAATGACAACGTATACGCACGCGGACGATTGACTTGTTGATGGTGATGGCAAGAACGCTGTCGGGGGTTTTCTTTTCAAATGTTCGTTCATAGCCGTTGTGCTGCTATGATAGGCCATTTCCGCTCGACACAGTGTGCATACAACAACATTATTAGGCCGTTTATTGAAATACTCCCACACTTTTGACGACTTTTGGCGTGCTTTTTTCCCCTCGCTCGCATCGTCTGCTTTGCGCTCCGCCATGACAGTAAAGTAGTGTGACGTAAATATGCGACGCGCCGACGCACAAAAACGGCGTCGACGTATTTACGTAACCGATGACGTCGACTACGTCGACGCGTCGTTTCAGCCTTAGCTTATACATTGTCATTGTGTGGATTTCACTTTTACAAAAAAATAGATAAAAGTCCAGTGCAAGACAAAGCAAGATCAACAACAATAAAGAGCCTAAATGGATTCATCTGCTTTGGAACTTTATTAGAACGTCCTGGATTGTTTGTTAGCTGTCTGCCGAGCTGCATAACCTCAACACCAGAGGTGGGTAGTAACACGCTACATTTACTCCGTTACATCTACTTGAGTAACTTTTGGGATAAATTGTACTTCTAAGAGTAGTTTTAATGCAACATACTTTTACTTTTACTTGAGTATATTTATAGAGAAGAAACGCTACTTTTACTCCGCTACTTTTATCTACATTCAGCTCGCTACTCGCTACTAATTTTTATCGATCTGTTAATGCACGCTTTGTTTGTTTTGGTCTGTCAGACAGACCTTCATAGTGCCTGCGTTTCACCAAATACAGTCACTGGTGACGTTCACTCCGTTCCACCAATCAGATGCAGTCACTGGTGACGTTGGACCAATCAAACAGAGCCGGGGGTCACATGACCTGACTTAAACAAGTTGAAAAACGTATTGGGGTGTTACCATTTAGTGGTCAATCGTACGGAATATGTACTGTACTGTGCAATCTACTAATAAAAGTTTCAATCAATCAATCAAAAGTGTGAAGGAAAAAAGACCCTTTTTTAATTTCAACCGTACATCCCGTCAAAAGCCTAAAGACTGACTGCACAGTTCCTGTCTTCACAATAAAAGTGCCGCTCCATCGCGCCTGCGCTTTCAAAATAAGAGTCTCCGAAAGCCAGCGCAAACAAGCTAGCAAGCGACGGAGTTTGCCGCCAATGTATTTCTTGTAAAGTGTATAAAAACGAATATGGAAGCTGGACAAATAAGAAGCCAAAAACCAACCACTTTCATGTGGTATTAGACAGAAAGGAGGAACTTTTTTTCTCCTCCATTGGAAAACGTGGACGTTATCATCACTACTGTCTGATTACAATCAATGCAAGTCATCAGAATCAGGTAATACACCAACTTATATTCTTGTCTTCATGAAAGAAAGGAATCTATATGTGTTAAACATGCATGTATATTCATTAAAACACCTTTAACATGTAAACAAAAACGGCAAAATAAATAAATATAAATTATATACTGTATATATATATATATATATATATATATATATATATATATATGTGTGTGTGTATATGTTACTCATCAGTTACTCAGTACTTGAGTAGTTTTTTCACAACATACTTTTTACTTTTACTCAAGTAAATATTTGGGTGACTACTCCTTACTTTTACATGAGTAATAAATCTCTAAAGTAACAGTACTCTTACTTGAGTACAATTTCTGGCTACTCTACCCACCTCTGCTCAACACATATAGTGAGGGCACAACACATTATTTTGCGATTATTCTCATTTAAAACAGCAATACTAACCATCAGGATGGTATGGCAGCTAATCGTCACATCCCTACACCAAAGTAATTATTTTGTAGGCAAGAAAGACTAAGGTGAGCATAAAACAAAAGTGTAATCTTTTTTTTCAGTCCAAACTTTTCTTCTCAGGGTCAGTAGCACTCACTCCCATTCTATTCTGCCGCAGATACAAATGGAGCTTGTTAGCCTTAAAAGGAGCTCAAAGCTGTGCCTCTAATCCAAATGGTTCAAGGACAGTGTTGCATTTGTTACTCTACTGATACCATACCTGCCAACTTTTGAAATCAGAAAAACCTAGTAGCCAGGGTCCAGCAAAGTCCTGGTGGGGGGTTCAGGCTTCGCCCCTCGACGCAAAATGATTATTAGCATTCAGACAGGTTAAAATGTTGCTAAAACCATCACTTTTCTATCAGTCACAGTGACTTTTCAAAACAAAAATATTACAGCAAAAATCATATGGGTTGATTGACATGTTTATTCTGTAAGCTAACTTCAATAGTTTGAAATTATTTTGACAGTTAATGCCAGTTATCCTGTCAACCTTTCACAAGACTTCAATGTGTTCATTGAAAGTATAAACAGTATAAACACTTTTTACAGTAAACAAATGGTAAAACAGTACTAAACAATTCCATAAAAAAAAAAAAATTGGTGTCATTATTAACTTTCTGTCCAAGCTTGTATAATCTACTGCCTTGTTCAATTGTCAAAAATATTCTGTGCCTAAAATTCACATTTCTATCACAATTATCATACTGTAAACATGGTAAGCTAACTTCATTAAAATTAATAGTCCTGTCAATAGCATGGAATTACAATTCAAATGTAGTTTTTTTGTAAGCCTTTACAAAAGAATTCAAAATATGAAAAATTAATGAAAATGAATTGAAGCCATCAGACACTTGAAAAGTGGCACATCACATCTCTAATGTAATCATTTGAACTTTTCAACAGAAATAGCACTGCAAAAATATTAAGGACATACTTCTGTATTTTGGTAGTTATGCTGTCAACATTTAACAAGATTTCTTCAACTTGGACTTGAAAGCATAAATAGTATAAACACTTTTAACAGTATAACAGTACTAAACAATTCCAATAGATAACATTGGTGTCATTACCTTTTTGTGGCTAAAATCCGAAAAACGTTGAAAGTTTTCCACTTGTATCGCTAGCAACGGCATTAGACTTGTGTTTTTTTGTCCCAACGTGGTCTTTTACATCGCTAATTCCTCCGTGTCCGATCGAAAAATCTTGTCTGCACAAGGTGCAATTCGCGTAGTTTTCACCCTTTTTGGAACGGATAATTATTCCCGGATAGGCTTTTGAATATTCTTCACGGAATGACTGCAGTTTTCTTTTCGGTTTAAGACTCGTTTGCGATTTTTCTCCGGCTGATGCCATGATCGTTCGCTCGTTTGGAAACAATGGGCAACAGGTGCCTCGTGCTTGGCAGCGGTGCTATAAATAGCCTCGCGCATGGCATTCGGAATGGCTCGATAGGAAGTTACGGGAAGCAGTGTCGATTGTCATTGTTGATACGCGATTTCGTGAATAAAACTTTTAAAAAAATTTTTTTTTAATTAATGAAAAACCGTATTTTTTATCACTGCAACCGTAACCCGGAATAGGTTGATGAAAACCGTACTAATTACGGGAAAACCGGAGTAGTTGGCAGGTATGTATGCTGTAAAAACTCCCTACATTTTACAGTAAATCCATTGGTCATTTTTAGTGTACAATTTGATGGATAACTTGCTTCGAAATCATAAGTTAAACAGATATTTAAGTATTTATTTGGATTTTGACCAACAAAGTTAGATATTATATATTTTTTGCAAAATTGGACACTATTTTTGTTTTCCCTGTAAAACTAGAAAAAAAAAACTAATACCTTTAGTAAGAAAATAAGAAAGTAAAGAAAGAAAATCTAAGGTATTTATTAATTGACAGATTATTTCCAGGCTTCTGCGGGTCATATAAAGTGACGAGGAGGGCCAGAACCCGTGGGCCTTGAGTTTGACACCTGTGCACTAGAACAATGTTTGTCAACCTTTTTTGAGCCAAGGCACATTTTTTTGCGTTGAAAAAATGCGGAGGCACACCACCAGCAGAAATCAATAAAAAAGGAAACTCAGTTGACAGTAAAAAGTCGTTGTCGCAATTGTTGGATATGACTTTAAAGCATAACCAAGCATGCATCACTATAGCTCTTGTCTCAAAGTAGGTGTACTGTCACCACCTGTCACATCACACCCTGACTTATTTGGACTTTTCTGCTGTTTTCCTGTGTGTAGTGTTTTACTTCTTGTCTTGCGCTCCTATTTTGGTGGCTTTTTCTCTTGTTTTGGTATTTTCCTGTAGCAGCTTCATGTCTTCCTTTGAGCGATATTTCCCACATCTACGGTGGCAAGTCCCCGGGGGTAGATGAGATCCGCCCGGAGTTCCTTAAGGCTCTGGATGCTGTGGGGCTGTCTTGGTTGACAAGACTCTGCAGCATCGCGTGGACATCGGGGGCGGTACCACTGGATTGGCAGACCGGGGTGGTGGTTCCTCTCTTTAAGAAGGGGAACCGGAGGGTGTGTTCTAACTATCGTGGGATCACACTCCTCAGCCTTCCCGGTAAGGTCTATTCAGGTGTACTGGAGAGGAGGCTACGCCGGATAGTCGAACCTCGGATTCAGGAGGAACAGTGTGGTTTTCGTCCTGGTCGTGGAACTGTGGACCAGCTCTATACTCTCGGCAGGGTCCTTGAGGGTGCATGGGAGTTTGCCCAACCAGTCTACATGTGTTTTGTGGACTTGGAGAAGGCATTCGACCGTGTCCCTCGGGAAGTCCAGTGGGGAGTGCTCAGAGAGTACGGGGTATCGGACTGTCTGATTGTGGCGGTCCGCTCCCTGTATGATCAGTGCCAGAGCTTGGTCCGCATTGCCGGTAGTAAGTCGGACACATTTCCAGTGAGGGTTGGACTCCGCCAATGCTGCCCTTTGTCACCCATTCTGTTCATAACTTTTATGGACAGAATTTCTAGGCGCAGTCAAGGCGTTGAGGGGATCTGGTTTGGTGGCTGCAGGATTAGGTCTCTGCTATTTGCAGATGATGTGGTCCTGATGGCTTCATCTGGCCAGGATCTTCAGCTCTCACTGGATCGGTTCGCAGCCGAGTGTGAAGCAACTGGGATGAGAATCAGCACCTCCAAGTCCGAGTCCATGGTTCTCTCCCGGAAAAGGGTGGAGTGCCATCTCCGGGTTGGGGAGGAGATCTTGCCTCAAGTGGAGGAGTTCAAGTACCTCGGAGTCTTGTTCACGAGTGAGGGAAGAGTGGATGGTGAGATCGACAGGCGGATCGGTGCGGCGTCTTCAGTAATGCGGACGCTTTATCGATCCGTTGTGGTGAAGAAGGAGCTGAGCCGGAAGGCAAAGCTCTCAATTTACCGGTCGATCTACGTTCCCATCCTCACCTATGGTCATGAGCTTTGGGTCATGACCGAAAGGACAAGATCACGGGTACAAGCGGCCCAAATGAGTTTCCTCCGCCGAGTGGTGGGGCTCTCCCTTAGAGATAGGGTGAGAAGCTCTGTCATTCAGGGGAAGCCCAAAGTAAAGCCGCTGATCCTCCACATCGAGAGGAGCCAGATGAGGTGGTTCGGGCATCTGGTCAGGATGCCACCCGAACGCCTCCCTAGGAAGGTGTTTCGGGCACGTCCGACCGGTAGGAGGCCACGGGGAAGACCCAGGACACGCTGGGAAGACTATCTCGCCCGGCTGGCCTGGGAACGCTGGACGAAGTGGCTGGGGAGAGGGAAGTCTGGGCTTCCCTGCTTAAGCTGCTGCCCCCGTGACCCGACCTCGGATAAGCGGAAGAAGATGGATGGATGGATGGATGGATACTTTGTTTTTATCCTTCTATGTGGGGATATTGTTGATTGTCATGTCATGTTCGGATGTACATGGTGGACGCCGTCTTTGCTCCACAGTAAGTCTTTGCAGTCGTCCAGCATTCTGTTTTTGTTTACTTTGTAGCCAGTTCAGTTTTAGCAAAGAAACACGCCAAGGGCTCCCACTTATTCAGCGTTATAGTGAGTTGTATTTTTCATGCACTTAATTTTGCTTTATTTATCTGGCGCGAGTGGAAAGCCGGTCCATGAAAATAATGCCAACATTAAACCGGTCCGTGGCGCAAAAAAGGTTGGGGACCGCTGCTGTAAAGCGTCTTAGAGTAAACTGAAAAGCGCTATACCAATTGATAGCTGTGGTCTTACACAAATAATAAATGAACCTACACATCGCAACGGTAATACGATAGATCTAGTGCTGGTCAGGGGTGTCACCACCTCCAAAGTTACGATACTCCCGTATACTAAAGTATTGTCCGATCATTACCTTATAAAATTTGAAGTTCTGACTCATTGTCAACAAACTAATAATAATAATAACTGCTATAGCAGCCGCAACATTAATGCTGCCACAACGATGACTCTTGCTGGCCTACTGCCTTCGGTAATGGAACCATTCCCAAATTATGTCGGCTCTATTGATAACCTCACTAACAACTTTAACGACGCCCTGTGCGACACCATTGATAGTATAGCACCGCTAAAGCTAAAAAGAGCCCCTAAAAGGCGCACCCCATGGTTTACAGAAGAAACTAGAGCCCATAAATGATCATGTAGAAAGTTGGAACGCAAACGTCATCTATGTTAATGCTTCTTGATCTTAGCGCTGCTTTTGATACCGTCGATCATAAAATTTTATTAGAGCGTATCAAAACACGTATTGGTATGTCAGACTTAGCTTTGTCGTGGTTTAACTCTTATCTTACTGACAGGATGCAGTGCGTCTCCCATAATAATGTGACCTCGGACTATGTTAAGGTAACGTGCGGAGTTCCTCAGGGTTCGGTTCTTGGCCCTGCACTCTTTAGTATTTACATGCTGCCGCTAGGCGACATCATACGCAAATACGGTGTTAGCTTTCATTGCTATGCTGATGACAGCCAACTCTACATGCCCCTAAAGCTGACCAACACGCCGGATTGTAGTCAGCTGGAGGCGTGTCTTAATGAAATTAAACAATGGATGTCCGCTAACTTCTTGCAACTCAACGCCAAGAAAACGGAAATGCTGATTATCGGTCCTGCTAAACACCGACATTTATTTAATAATACCACCTTAACATTTGACAACCAAACAATTACACAAGGCGAATCAGTAAAGAATCTGGGTATTATCTTTGACCCAACTCTCTCCTTTGAGTCACACATTAAGAGTGTTACTAAAACGGCCTTCTTTCATCTCCGTAATATCGCTAAAATTCGTTCTATTTTATCCACTAGCGACGCTGAGATCATTATTCATGCGTTCGTTACGTCTCGTCTCGACTACTGTAACGTATTATTTTCGGGTCTCCCTATGTCTAGCATTAAAAGACTACAATTGGTACAAAATGCGGCTGCTAGACTTTTGACAAGAACAAGAAAGTTTGATCATATTACGCCTATACTGTATATACCTTTATATACATATATACATATATATATATACCTATACTGGCTCACCTGCACTGGCTTCCTGTGCACTTAAGATGTGACTTTAAGGTTTTACTACTTACGTATAAAATACTACACGGTCTAGCTCCGTCCTATCTTGCTGATAGCATTGTACCATATGTCCCGGCAAGAAATCCACGTTCAAAGAACTCCGGCTTATTAGTGATTCCCAGAGCCCAAAAAAAGTCTGCGGGCTATAGAGCGTTTTCTATTGGGGCTCCAGTACTATGGAATGTTCTAGCAGTAACAGTTAGAGATGCTACCTCAGTAGAAGCATTTAAGTCCCATCTTAAAACTCATTTGTATAATCTAGCCTTTAAATAGACCCCCCTGTTAGACCAGTTGATCTGCCGTTTCTTTTCTTTTCTCCTCTGCTCCCCTCTATCCCTTGTGGAGGGGGAGACACACAGGTCCGTTGGCCATGGATGAAGTGCTGGCTGACCAGAGTCGGGACCCGGGGTGGACCGCTCGCCTGTGTATCGGTTGGGAACATCTCTGCGCTGCTGACCCGTCTCCGCTCGGGAAGGTTTCCTGCTGACCCCACTGTGGACTGGACTCTTACTGTTATGTTGGATCCACTATGGACTGGACTCTCACTATTATGTTGGATCCACTATGGACTGGACTCTTACTATTATGTTGGATCCACTATGGACTGGACTCTTACTATTATGTTAGATCCACTATGGACTGGACTCTTACTATTATGTTGGATCTACTATGGACTGGACTCTTACTATTATGTTGGATCCACTATGGACTGGACTCTCACAATTATGTTGGATCCACTATGGACTGGACTCTTACTATTATGTTAGATCCACTATGGACTGGACTCTTACTATTATGTTGGATCCACTATGGACTGGACTCTTACTATTATGTTAGATCCACTATGGACTGGACTCTTACTGTTATGTTGGATCCACTATGGACTGGACTCTCACTATTATGTTGGATCCACTATGGACTGGACTCTTACTATTATGTTGGATCCACTATGGACTGGACTCTTACTATTATGTTGGATCCACTATGGACTGGACTCTCACTATTATGTTGGATCCACTATGGACTGGACTCTTACTATTATGTTGGATCCACTATGGACTGGACTCTCACTATTATGTTGGATCCACTATGGACTGGACTCTTACTATTATGTTGGATCCACTATGGACTGGACTCTTACTATTATGTTGGATCCACTATGGACTGGACTCTCACTATTATGTTGGATCCACTATGGACTGGACTCTTACTATTATGTTAGATCCACTATGGACTGGACTCTTACTATTATGTTGGATCCACTATGGACTGGACTCTTACTATTATGTTAGATCCACTATGGACTGGACTCTTACTATTATGTTGGATCCACTATGGACTGCACTCTTACTATTATGCTGGATCCACTATGGACTGGACTCTCACTATTATGTTGGATCCACTATGGACTGGACTCTCACTATTATGTTGGATCCACTATGGACTGGACTCTCACTATTATGTTGGATCCACTATGGACTGGACTCTTACTATTATGTTAGATCCACTATGGACTGGACTCTTACTATTATGTTGGATCCACTATGGACTGGACTCTTACTATTATGTTGGATCCACTATGGACTGGACTCTTACTATTATGTTAGATCCACTATGGACTGGACTCTTACTATTATGTTGGATCCACTATGGACTGGACTCTTACTATTATGTTGGATCCACTATGGACTGGACTCTCACTATTATGTTGGATCCACTATGGACTGGACTCTTACTATTATGTTGGATCCACTATGGACTGGACTCTCACTATTATGTTAGATCCACTATGGACTGGACTCTCACTATTATGTTAGATCCACTATGGACTCGACTCTCACACTATTATGTTAGATCCACTATGGACTGGACTCTCACACTATTATGTTAGATCCACTATGGACTGGACTCTTACTATTATGTTGGATCCACTATGGACTGGACTCTTACTATTATGTTGGATCCACTATGGACTGGACTCTCACTATTATGTTAGATCCACTATGGACTGGACTTTCACAATATTATGTTAGACCCACTCGACATCCATTGCATTCGGTCTCCCCTAGAGGGGGCGGGGGTTACCCACATATGCGGTCCTCTCCAAGGTTTCTCATAGTCATTCACGTCGACGTCCCACTGGGGTGAGTTTTTCCTTGCCCTTATGTGGGCTCTGTACCGAGGATGTCATTGTGGCTTGTGCAGCCCTTTGAGACACTTGTGATTTAGGGCTATATAAATAAACATTGATTGATTGATTGATACTGCCAACCATGCTTTTATGAAATAAAAGCAGTGTTAAAGCGGTGTTAAAGCGGTGTTAAAGCGGTGTTAAAGACAGTGAAAAGCGGTGATAATGATTAACTTTAGTAATAGCAATGATTGTACCTCATTGGCTGTTCAGTATATTCTGAAGCTTTCTTCTCATGCTGTTAATCTCCTATTATCATCACTTTTGTGTTTATCATTGACTGCTTTAATGTTTCAAAGCAATCCAGCAACATCACTGGCTAAATTTGTGCAATTCTAAGCCTGTCGCTCGGCCAAAGTATATATAAAAAAAAAAGTGAAGTTGAAATGTAGAATAGTTGACAGCGGACAACTCCAGGACCATCGTTTCTCTGAAGGAATAAAACCGACTGACGCACACCGAGACGCCGCACTTTCATACGCTTTTAAAAAAATGCGGCTGCAATCCAGGCATTGGTGGAGAAATGTCTTTCTTCACGGTCACCAGAACACAAGCAGCTCCCTGTCATGGTGACATGGCGAGGAATTGGAATTAACATTTCCGCCCTGGCCTTTCATTGCATTACAACGGCAATTGAACGCATCACACTTGGCTGGGAAACGTCCCTGATTGAGATGAAACAGTCCTGCAGTCGTCAAATTGTATCTTGTGTGAAATGAGGATAGTCAAGGCTAAGAGTGAGTCATTAACCAGACACTATACACTGGGAAAGGTCACGTTTTGCACAGTCATGTTCACAATCTTTGACCCACAACCTCACAAGGGTTGCTGTTAAACTGCACTTTTTTTCTCTCTTTTTTTTCGCCTATCGTTCACAATCATTATGAGACAAGAACACATGGGGTTTTTATTTTAGGATCCTAAAGATGATAATAAAAAACGCCTGCTAGATGCGGATTATTGTGTCGCTGTTGTAGCCTTCAAAGCCTCTAAAACAACTTCAAAACTCTCCATCAACATGTTATATACACACTGTAAGTATATATATATATATATAATGTAGTAACAGACACCTTCATAACAATATGTAATATGTACAATATACACACTGCAAGTATATATATATAATGTAGTAACAGACACCTTCGTAACAATATGTAATATGTACAATATACACACTGCAAGTATATATATAATGTAGTAACAGACACCTTCATAACAATATGTAATATGTACAATATACACACTGCAAGTATATATATAATGTAGTAACAGACACCTTCAAAACAATATGTAATATGTACAATATACAAACTGCAAGTATATATATAATGTAGTAACAGACACCTTCATAACAATATGTAATATGTGCAATATACACACTGCAAGTATATATATAATGTAGTAACAGACACCTTCATAACAATATGTAATATGTGCAATATACACACTGCAAGTATATATATAATGTAGTAACAGACACCTTCATAACAATATGTAATATGATTTATATACAAACTGCAAGTATATATATAATGTAGTAACAGACACCTTCATAACAATATGTAATATGTACAATATACACAATGCAAGTATATATATAATGTAGTAACAGACACCTTCATAACAATATGTAATATGTACAATATACACACTGCAAGTATATATATATAATGTAGTAACAGACACCTTCATAACAATATGTAATATGTACAATATACACAATGCAAGTATATATATAATGTAGTAACAGACACCTTCATAACAATATGTAATATGATTTATATACAAACTGCAAGTATATATATAATGTAGTAACAGACACCTTCATAACAATATGTAATATGTACAATATACACACTGCAAGTATATATATATCTGCAAGTATATATATATCTGCAAGTATATATATATCATAATCATGGTGGACTAACTACACGGTGTCATGACTTGGTCCTGGGGTTTAGTTTTTCTAGAAGGCAAAGGAAAGTTGGCTCGGGCGAGACGGGAATGAAGATACATTTTTATTTAAACACTATAAATACAAAACAAGGAAGTAAACAAAAGGCGCGTACAATGGCAGAGAACAAACTATGAAACCAAACACTTGCACAAAGGCAAAAACTATGAACAACAAAAAACACTAACTGTGGCAATAATAAACAAAACTTACTTGGCATGGACAAAAAGGAGCAGCGTGAACGATGGACATGAAAAAAAGAGTCCGAAATGTGCAGAGCATAAATGTGGGGATGTCACCAGAAAGACAAACTGAAAAACAATGAACTTAAATACTACAGACATGATTAACGAAAACAGGTGCGTGACTCAAAACAGGTGCGTGACAGGTGAAAACTAATGGGTTGCTATGGTGACAAACAAGAGTGCACAATGAGTCCAAACGTGGAACAGGTGAAACTAATGGGTAATCATGGAAACAAGATAAGGGAGTGAAAAGCCAGAAACTAAAGAGTCCAATAACTAAACAAAACATGACTTAAAACAAAACATGATTACACAGACATGACACACGGACTTTGCTCCGGACTTCCCCTTGGAGTAAACGGAGCCAAGCGCTTGGTTTAACCTCATTTTCCCTCGCTTCCCACAGTGCGTTTAAGAGCACACTGCTGTGTTTAGATGGAGACAGGTGTGGACAATATTGTCCCCACACTAAAAGCATACGGAAAACTATTTGATGTTGCTTTTATTTTCTCAGTACAGCGTCTATCAGCTGCTGTGACTTGGAGTTAATAATGTGAGGAAACATGCAGCAGGTGATGTTATCAAGTCTTTAGTTTGTTTACTGGGACGTTCACGCCTCCTTTATTTAACTGCAAACTGTATCAGCGTTCGAATAACATCAATACTAGCTATAATATTTTGTCATCTCATCGAACTGAACACAGGCTGTGAAGATTGTGTATTTGATGTGAGAGGTGTCACTTGTGTTTTTTTGTTGTTGGTCAAACTGTTGTACTGAACAAAGAAAGAACAAACTTGTTTATTAGACTTTGTGTTGAATTTTGATATTAAAAAGTAAACACTATGTTTTATTACATTTGTAGTGTTTTTTTCATGTCACAAAGATGTATTACTTCAAAAACCATTCATGTGACAGCATTTTGTTAATGTGTTATTGTGTATAGTTAATTCCTATACGACATATTTCTTAATGGATCTGTCCCGATACATCATCTACATCAGACCTGGGCATTCGGCGACCCGAACAGATGGTTGTCCAAATCGGACGGGGAAAAATGTTGGACTTTTAAAGAGGATGCATGATAAAGTGACAGAAATTGACATTTTTGCATTGTATTATACATCAGGAAAACTTTACTACTTTATAAATAAAGTTGGTATGGTATGGTATGGTATAGGAAGTGTTGTGTAAGACAGTGTTAAAAATAAAACCATCAAAAGCAATCTGCTTTTGTATAAAGTTAAGTTAGGTTAAATGAAATTATTATTATTATTATTATTATTATTATTATTATTTATCTTACGGTGTATAAAAAAAAATTTGAGCAACATTTAATTGAAATATTGTCGGTGTGGCCCTCCAGCAGTGCTCAGGTTGCTCATGCGGCCCCCGGTAAAAATTGATTGCCCACCCCTGATCTACATGTACATATAAATGTACATAACTTAAAAAAATAAATAATAAAAAAAAGTACCTCCCTCTATCAAAATGTAAAAATGGAGATAAAGGCATCACGTAATGACAAAAAGCTGACGAGTTGATATTAATAATGAATTAAAAAAACTGTTATTTTTTATATATATATATATATATATATATATATATATATATATATATATATATATACACACATATAATCGTATTTTCCGCACTATTAGCCGCACCTAAAAACCACAAATTTACTCAAAAGCTGACAGTGCGGCTTATAACCCGGTGCGCTTTATATATGGATTAATATTAAGATTCATTTTCATAAAGTTTCGGTCTCGCAACTACGGTAAACAGCCGCCATCTTTTTTCCCCGTAGAAGAGGAAGTGCTTCTTCTTCTACGCAAGCAACCGCCAAGGTAAGCACCCGCCCCCATAGAACAGGAAGCGCTTCTTCTTCTACTGTAAGCAACCACCCGCCCCCATAGAAGAAGAAGAAGCGCGCGGATATTACGTTTCATTTCCTTTGTGTGTTTACATCTGTAAAGACCACAAAATGGCTCCTACTAAGCGACAGGTTTCCGGTTCATGAAAAGACGCAATCTCTCCATCCGCACACGGACTACTATTTCACAACAACTGCCTAAAGACTTTCAAGAAAAGCTGGCTACTTTCCGTGCATATTGTAAAAACAAGATAGCTGAAAAAAAGATCCGGCCAGAGAACATTATCAACATGGACGAGGTTCCACTGACTTTTGATATTCCTGTGAACCGCACTGTGGATACAACGGGAGCACATACGGTGAATATTCGCACCACAGGGAATGAGAAGTCATCCTTCACTGTGGTTCTAGCTTGCCATGCTAATGGCCAGAAACTTCCACCCATGGTGATGATATTCAAAAGGAAGACCTTGCCAAAAGAGACCTTTCCAGCCGGCGTCATCATAAAAGCTAACTCGAAGGGATGGATGGATGAAGAAAAGATGAGCGAGTGGTTAAGGTAAGTTTACGCGAAGAGGCCGGGTGGCTTTTTTTCACGCAGCTCCGTCCATGTTGATATACGACTCCATGCGCGCCCACATCACGCTGGTTTTTAATATATTATTAAAGTTTGACTGACCTATCTGACTGTTTTTTTGACATTCCTTTAGCGCAGTTAGATGCGGCTTATAACACGGGGCGGCTTATAGGTGGACAAAGTTTTGAAATATGCCGTTCATTGAAGGCGCGGCTTATAACCCAGGGCGGCTTATGGTGCGGAAAATACGGTATATATATATATATATAAATTGTTGCGTTTTGGACCAGTTGTTCCTCCCAGGGAATTCAAGTCACAAGTCGCTCCCAAATTCTTTACGACACTTAAAGCTGAGTTGAAAAAAAACCCACCAGAGACAGAATAGGTATTTTGTTGTATATTTTCAAAGCTTTGCAAATATACTTTTTGAGACCAGTCTCGCCTAGAACATTCTATTGCGCCGCCAAAAATGGTCTCCCTTCCCAACCCCCAAAACCCTCTCTCTTGTCCCTTCTCTGTAGACAAAACAAATGCTAGTAAAAACACATTCCAAAGAACTCAAGGTTAACACACACAGTTTACTTGCAGAGAAACAGAAAGAGAATAAATGGAAAACACGAGCTGTTTTCAAATATGACTATGAAAGAAAATAAGTGACACTAAAATTCGGATATATGTAAATATCTGCCTCCGACAATATATATATATATACATATACATATATATATATATATATATATATATATATATATACATATACATATACATATATATATATATATATATATATATATATATATATATATATATATATATATATATATATATATATATATATATATATATATATATATATATATATAAAGGCTATCGATGCTGTCATCTAGCAAAGCTGAATTTGACCAAGCAACCCCCCCGTACCAAAAAGCCCTTGATGAAAGCGGATACAATTTCACCCTCACCTATGAACCCACGCCAGGAAACTAGCCAAAAAAGAACAGAAAACGAAACGACATCATCTGGTACAACCCCCCATACAGCAAAAACGTCTCAACGAACATTGGACACAAATTCCTCAATCTGATTGACAAACACTTTCCCAAAGACAACACCCTAAGAAAAGTATTCAACAAGAACAACATTAAATTGAGCTACAGCTGCATGAACAATATACGACAAATCATCTCAAACCACAACAAAACAATTGCAAATGAGCCGTCGACCCCCAGACAGAGCGACTCCAAAACCAACAAAGCATGTAACTGTCGAAAGAAACCTGATTGCCCCCTCAACGGGGGGTGCTTACAAACATCAGTTGTCTACCAATCTAAGGTAAATACGCAAGGACATTAACACATCCGACACATATGTAGGATTAACCGAGGGTGAATTCAAAACCAGATGGAACAATCACAAGGCTTCTTTCAGGAACAAAAACCTGCGAAATACCACAGAACTCAGCAAACACATTTGGGACCTCAAAGACAATAATGTTGAATATTCAATAACATGGCAAATTCTTGCATCCAGCACACCTTACAATAGTGGTAATAAAAGATGCAACCTATGCTTGAAAGAGAAACTGTTTATTATTTACCGTCCAGACCTGTCATCCCTCAACAAGCGCAGCGAAATTGTAACAACATGCCGCCATAGACGGAAACACCTCCTAGGTAACACATGAGCCAATCACCACGCCCCTAGGCCAGCCTGTACCCACCCACTCTGTGCCCTATATAAACCATGGTATGCGAATGCTCCCATTAAAATCTCCTGATGATTGAGGGTACCCCCCCCTCATGAAACAGGCCTGTAGAGATGAAATAGTCTTGTGATTTTTTTTCCCACACATACATATATATATATATATATATATATATATATATATATATATATATATATAAATTGTTGCGTTTTGGACCAGTTGTTCCTCCCAGGGAATTCAAGTCACAAGTCGCTCCCAAATTCTTTACGACACTTAAAGCTGAGTTGAAAAAAACCCACCAGAGACAGAATAGGTATTTTGTTGTATATTTTCAAAGCTTTGCAAATATACTTTTTGAGACCAGTCTCGCCTAGAACATTCTATTGCGCCGCCAAAAATGGTCTCCCTTCCCAACCCCCAAAACCCTCTCTCTTGTCCCTTCTCTGTAGACAAAACAAATGCTAGTCAAAACACATTCCAAAGAACTCAAGGTTAACACACACAGTTTACTTGCAGAGAAGCAGAAAGAGAATAAATGGAAAACACGAGCTGTTTTCAAATATGACTATGAAAGAAAATAAGTAACACTAAAATTCGGATGTATGTAAATATCTGCCTCCGACAATATATATATATATATATATATATATATATATATATATATAGACTTCGCCTCAGACTACGACTCAATCACAGGCAACGAAAGAAACATCATCATCCACGCAAAAAACTCCATTCTCATCCACAACAGTACACCATGGCAAAAAAAGAACGATGCAACATTTGACGTCACTATGGGAAGTTTTGACGGAGCAGAAACGTGTGAAATCGTTGGGAGTTTCCTCCTCTCCCAGCTCGCTAGCCTCAATCTGAACCTTGGTATTTACCGTGATGACGGACTGGCAGTGTGTCGCGCCTCGCCAAGGAGCAGCGAGAATACCAAGAAGCGCATATGCCAAATTTTCAAAGAGAACGGCCTACGGATCACGATTGAAGCCAACAAGCAAACCGTCAACTTCCTTGACGTCACTTTCAACCTGAGAAATAACAGCTACCAACCATTCACGAAACCCAACACAACACTCCAATACGTGCACCATGACAGCAACCACCCACCCACCACCACGAAAAGAATACCTACCGGAATCAATAAAAGGCTATCGATGCTGTCATCTAGCAAAGCTGAATTTGACCAAGCAACCCCCCCGTACCAAAAAGCCCTTGATGAAAGCGGATACAATTTCACCCTCACCAATGAACCCACGCCAGGAAACCAGCCAAAAAAGAACAGAAAACGAAACGACATCATCTGGTACAACCCCCCATACAGCAAAAACGTCTCAACTAACATCGGACACAAATTCCTCAATCTGATTGACAAACACTTTCCCAAAGACAACACCCTAAGAAAAGTATTCAACAAGAACAACATTAAATTGAGCTACAGCTGCATGAACAATATACGACAAATCATCTCAAACCACAACAAAACAATTGCAAATGAGCCGTCGGCCCCCAGACAGAGCGACTCCAAAACCAACAAAGGCTGTAACTGTCGAAAGAAACCTGATTGCCCTCTCAACGGGGGGTGCTTACAAACATCAGTTGTCTACCAATCTAAGGTAATACGCAAGGACATTAACACATCCGACACATATGTAGGATTAACCGAGGGAGAATTCAAAACCAGATGGAACAATCACAAGGCTTCTTTCAGGAACAAAAACCTGCGAAATACCACAGAACTCAGCAAACACATTTGGGATCTCAAAGACAATAATGTTGAATATTCAATAACATGGCAAATTCTTGCATCCAGCACACCTTACAATAGTGGTAATAAAAGATGCAACCTACGCTTGAAAGAGAAACTGTTTATTATTTACCGTCCAGACCTGTCATCCCTCAACAAGCGCAGCGAAATTGTAACAACATGCCGCCATAGACGGAAACACCTCCTAGGTAACACATGAGCCAATCACCACGCCCCTAGGCCAGCCTGTACCCACCCACTCTGTGCCCTATATAAACCATGGTATGCGAATGCTCCCATTAAAATCTCCTGATGATTGAGGGTACCCCCCCCTCATGAAACAGGCCTGTAGAGATTAAATAGTCTTGTGATTTTTTTTCCCACACATACATATATATATATATATATATATATATATATATATATATAAATTGTTGCGTTTTGGACCAGTTGTTCCTCCCAGGGAATTCAAGTCACAAGTCGCTCCCAAATTCTTTACGACACTTAAAGCTGAGTTGAAAAAAAACCCACCAGAGACAGAATAGGTATTTTGTTGTATATTTTCAAAGCTTTGCAAATATACTTTTTGAGACCAGTCTCGCCTAGAACATTCTATTGCGCCGCCAAAAATGGTCTCCCTTCCCAACCCCCAAAACCCTCTCTCTTGTCCTTTCTCTGTAGACAAAACAAATGCTAGTCAAAACACATTCCAAAGAACTCAAGGTTAACACACACAGTTTACTTGCAGAGAAACAGAAAGAGAATAAATGGAAAACACGAGCTGTTTTCAAATATGACTATGAAAGAAAATAAGTAACACTAAAATTCGGATATATGTAAATATCTGCCTCCGACAATATATATATATATATATATATACATATACATATACATATACATGTACATATATATATATATATATATATATATATATATATATATATATATATGTATATGTATATGTATATATATATATATATATATATATATATATATATATATATATATAAAGGCTATCGATGCTGTCATCTAGCAAAGCTGAATTTGACCAAGCAACCCCCCCGTACCAAAAAGCCCTTGATGAAAGCGGATACAATTTCACCCTCACCAATGAACCCACGCCAGGAAACCAGCCAAAAAAGAACAGAAAACGAAACGACATCATCTGGTACAACCCCCCATACAGCAAAAACGTCTCAACTAACATTGGACACAAATTCCTCAATCTGATTGACAAACACTTTCCCAAAGACAACACCCTAAGAAAAGTATTCAACAAGAACAACATTAAATTGAGCTACAGCTGCATGAACAATATACGACAAATCATCTCAAACCACAACAAAACAATTGCAAATGAGCCGTCGGCCCCCAGACAGAGCGACTCCAAAACCAACAAAGGCTGTAACTGTCGAAAGAAACCTGATTGCCCTCTCAACGGGGGGTGCTTACAAACATCAGTTGTCTACCAATCTAAGGTAATACGCAAGGACATTAACACATCCGACACATATGTAGGATTAACCGAGGGTGAATTCAAAACCAGATGGAACAATCACAAGGCTTCTTTCAGGAACAAAAACCTGCGAAATACCACAGAACTCAGCAAACACATTTGGGACCTCAAAGACAATAATGTTGAATATTCAATAACATGGCAAATTCTTGCATCCAGCACACCTTACAATAGTGGTAATAAAAGATGCAACCTATGCTTGAAAGAGAAACTGTTTATTATTTACCGTCCAGACCTGTCATCCCTCAACAAGCGCAGCGAAATTGTAACAGCATGCCGCCACGGACGGAAACACCTCCTAGGTAACACATGAGCCAATCACCACGCCCCTACGCCAGCCTGTACCCACCCACTCTGTGCCCTATATAAACCATGGTATGCGAATGCTCCCATTAAAATCTCCTGATGATTGAGGGTACCCCCCCTCATGAAACAGGCCTGTAGAGATGAAATAGTCTTGTGATTTTTTTCCCCACACATACATATATATATATATATATATATATATATATATATATATATATATATATATATATATATATATATATATTTACACACACATGTATATATATTTGGAGCCCCTGCCTCGAATGAACATAATGTTTGCCATGGTGCTCTAAAATATGAGCCCCTCCTTTAAGGCAACACTTGCCTTGACCTTAAAAAGTTAGAATTTGAGGCCTGCATGTGGAAAAGTGGTGCCTTATCCCAGGATCAGATCACATGACTGGTACTATCCCCACCAAAATTGGCATAACAGAGACTCGGCCAGCCATGTGATGTGATTAGAGGAATTGAATAATAAGCTTTGATTGAGTAGTCTAACACAATAACCGATATCAGTCATGCCAAACTGATATTGCGACCCATTCTTTGAAATCGTTTTCTTGGAAGACACGGTGGTTGGGATTGTACAGTACCTCTGCAGGTCCTGGCCAAGTATCTCTGAGCTGTCTTCCGCCAGCACCGGGTACATGTCCTCCTCTTCCAACCTGCGCTTGTATCCGGTGCGGAAGAGAGGATTGAGCCACCTGACGACCACAAGATGGATTCATAAATACAATGTTACAAAACCCAAAACCAGTGAAGTTGGCACGTTGTGTAACGGGGGGCATCTTCACCACTGTGTTACATGGCCTTTCCTTTGAACAACACTCTGAGGAGACACATTTTAAGTTGTTCAACAGTCTCCCTTCTGCTATTTTAGCCTTCATATTGCACAACACATTTTCAATGGGAGACTCTTTTACTATGAAGCCACGCTGTTGTAACACGTGGCTTGGCATTGTCTTGCTGGAAGAAGCAGGGGTGTATTTTTTCATTATTTATTTAAGTTGAGTGGCAACGTTACAATTACCAGAAAAAGAGCTCTTAACATCCATATTTCCTGGAATTTCCATATACACTCTTAGAAATAAAAGTGCTAAGTAGAACCATATATGGTTCTTCGGCTCGTCCTCATAGGAGAACCCTTTTTGGCTCCAGGTAGAACCTTTTTATAAAGGTTCCACCTGGAACCCTTTTGGAGGGTTCTACCTAGAACTGTGTGTGTAAGGTTCCACCCAGAACCCCCCATGAGAGGTTCTACAAAGAACCCACGCAAGGAGTTCCACTAAGAACCCTTTCGTATTTCAAGGGTTTCATCTAGAACCCACACAGGGAGTTCCACTAAGAACCCTTTTGTATTTCAAGACTTTCATCTAGAACCCACGCAGGGAGTTCCACTAAGAACCCTTTTGTATTTCAAGGGTTTCATCTAGAACCCACACAGGGAGTTCCACTAAGAACCCTTTTGTATTTCAAGACTTTCATCTAGAACCCACGCAGGGAGTTCCACTAAGAACCCTTTCGTATTTCAAGGGTTTAATCTAGAACCCACACAGGGAGTTCCACTAAGAACCCTTTCGTTTGTCAAGGGTTTCATCTAGAACCTATGCAGGGAGTTCCACTAAGAACCCTTTCATGTTTCAAGGGTTTCATCTAGAACTCACACAGGGGGTTCCACAAAGAACTCTTTCATGTTTCAAGGGTTTCATCTAGATCTGACACAGGGGGTTCTAAAAACATCCCTTTTCAAAGGTTTTCACCGATAACCGTCTTGTCTTCTGAGGGTTCTATAAAGAACCATATTGTATTCTACAGATCAGTTTAGTTCATATTATATTGTGGTCATTTATCATGTTGACATTGAACAAACATTCAAAACATTTTAATGAGAAAAACATTTATTTAAAGATAGGCACCATTATTGGCAAATGTTATCAGGAAGTATGTCCCTGGTGACACAGGATCTTACCCATGCTTTCAACAATCCCTGAAGAACTCTTTCTTCCAAAAACGGTTCTCTGGATCAAAATAGTTCTTACTGGAACCCTTAGTGTTAGTGAGAACCCTTTTAAAACCAATTATTCAGAAAAGGGGTTTTAAAGGGTTCTCTGGATCAAAATGGTTCTTACTGGAACCATTAGCGTTACCAAGAACCCTTGAAAAACCCTTTCTTCGGGAAAGGGTTTTTCAGAAGCAAATGGTTCCAGTTAGAACCTCAGCCCTTGTAGAAGAACCCTTTTAGAACCCTTATTTCTAAGAGTGTAGGGTTTTTTTAACAGAGGTTACCTTTTTGAAAAGGCAATCTAAAAACAATTAACATAAAAAAAAGTATCATAAAAGGCAATTTAGAGCATGACACTGTCTGAACATAGTGGAGTTTTTTTTCTGAATGCAATGCTACACAAAGGACGGCAACAAAGGACGTTCAAAAACTAGGATGGAAGCTACAGACTGTCTTCATATTTCAGGATTTTACAAAGAGACATATAAACAAACACTAGTATATATAAATAAAGTGATATTAACTTGTGGTCGTGAATATTTCTTTACAAACTTGTGACGTAAAAGTTTACGTGTTCATTTTTTCCGACCCGAACGTTTCGATGTCGAGGCATTTCCGGAAATTGTAAACCACGGCATCAACCCATGTGCTCGTCAATAACCCTACAGAGAAATCAAGCAATAGAGATAACCCAGCAGGCACAAGACATTGATACAACGTTGATTATACATACATGTCCTATAAAGCTGACTTTGAAACAACGTTGCAAAGTAGTTGTATTTGTACACAGACAACATTGATGTCCAACGTTGGGATCCATGTTGTTGGTTGGGAAATGACCAAATTTCAATGGTCAAATTGATTGATTAAATGTTGTCAAAAAGCACATTGTTTCAACGTTGTATTTGTGTTGTAGAATATTGGTTGGGAAATGACTAGGGATGTCCCGATCCGATATTTGGATCGGATCGGCTGCCGATATTTGCAAAAAATTGCGTATCGGCAAGGCATGGGAAAATGCCGATCCAGATCCAGTCCGTGTTTTCCAACGCACCTATTTAAATAATACATTCCACTTTTCGGCTGCTCCCTAATTTCCGTTCCGCATTTTCCAGCACACCTTCAACACGTCTGTGGATTCTCACGCAGTTGCTTTTAGCTGCTGGCATTACACGACAGGCTCTTCTCACTCTTTCCTGTGTCTCCCTCTCACAGACAGCGAGCGCACCTTCTTACACACGTCACATACTGTCACGTCATACGTCACATACGTATACGTCCTCCCCGAGCAGAGAGGTAGCAGCATGGCTAACGTTAGCTGTGATGCTAGCGCAGCCGTGTGACCAACGCTCCCTCTAAGGTGCGCGCTTGTGCAATTGCGCACTGTTTAAGCGTCCTCTGCGCATAGCAATTATATGCCACGCACAAAATCAAATAAAAAAAATAAGCGCATAACAATTTTCGACACACGGACACGACAGAGAAAACAGTTTTCGTCGTCATTGTTCAAATATTGTGACGTCTGTCGAGACGCTTATCTCCATTCGGTGCCACACGTCCACACCATCAAAATGCAGAGGCAAAAATTTCCACATCAACACCGTATGAAAAAAATAGTGATTTTTTTAGTTGTGATTTCCTTCTCTGCATGAAAGTTTAAAAGTAGCATGTATTAATGCAGTATGAAGAAGAATGTTTTAATGTAGACATGCAAGCCTTGAAAGAAAATTTTGAAAATCAAGACTACATTTCCTGCAAATGGGTGCATTTCTACCCTATATTTTAACTTTAGATTTATTCTCATATCAAACTCTTTTGGCTGTCTTTTTGACACTTACATCCGGCGCCCCCCTCCACACCCTGGATTATAAATAATGTAAATAATTCAATGTGATTATCTTGTGTGATGACTGTATTATGATGATAGTATATATCTGATAGTATATATCTGTATCATGAATCAATTTAAGTAGACCCCGACTTAAACAAGTGTAAAAACTTATTGGGGTGTTACCATTTAGTGGTCAATTGTACGGAATATGTACTTCACTGTGCAACCTACTAATAAAAGTCTCAATCAATCAATCAAAACACATAGAATCATCATACTGATGTGATTATATGCATCAAGTGTTCATTCAAGTCTAAGGCAAAATATCGAGATATATATTGTGTATCGCAATATGGCCTTAAAATATCGCAATATTAAAAAAGGCCATATCGCCCAGCCCTAGTTCAATGATGCCATTTCTGTTTGTTATGTATAATTTTGTCTATTTTGTGTTTATCCTTGAATAAACAGGTCAGTTTCTTGTTACCAACCATTGTGTATTATTCAAACTCCCCTAATTCAGCTGGCTAGTTGTTATCAAGAGTACTAAAACCCTTTTCAACATGATTCTGACAACTAAGTAGGCTAAATAACTTTAAACTTTAATACATGCTCGGATAGGCCAGTATCGGTCAGTATCGGCATCGGTCAGTATCGGTATCGGATCGGAAGTGCAAAAACCTGGATCGGGACATCCCTAGAAATGACCAAAATTCAATGTTCAAATTAAAGTCACAACCTGACATTGAATAAACGTCATCAAAAAAGCATGTTGTTTCAACAATGTATCTGTGTTGTAGAATATTGCTTGAAATATGACCAAAATTCAATGGTCAAATCTTCATTGAACAAACATCAAAAAGCATGTTGTTTCAACGTTGCATTTGTGTTGTAGAATATTGGTTGAGAAATTTCAAAGTCAAATCAACGTCAGAACTAGGGCTGCAGCTAACGATTATTTTTCTATCGATTAATCTATAGATTATTTTTTTCGATTAATCGGTTAATCTATAGATTATTTTTTTCGATTAATCTATAGATTATTTTTCCTTTTACCGATTATTTTTTTAATTTAAAATGAAGAGGAAAAAATAAATGTAGGCCAGTTTTTTCAAAAGGCATGGCTTTTATTTACAAAAAAAAAAAGTATGGCCACTCAGTCAACATTGACAACAACATGACAAAATATTCTGTAACAATGTAAATTTAAAACTTTTAACATTTAACAAAATTAAAAGTAGCTTATTTGCTTTTTAATGCGCAAATATAAAAGTAAACATCCAGTGCAAATCTTAATATTCTGGAATAGTATAAGCATTTCAAAAGTAAAAGTATTGCTTATTTTGCTTTAAAATGTGCAAAAATAAAGATAAACATCCAATACAAAAAAGTGCAAAACGGAAATATTCTGTAACAAGTGTAAACATTTCAACAAAAGTAAAAGTATTGCTTATTTGCTAAAATGTGCAAAAATAAAGCTAAACATCCAATACAAAAAAGTGTACAGTGTAAACATTTCAACAAAAGTAAAAGTATTGCTTATTTTGCTTAATAACACAACAATGATAGTATGATTAAAGTGAAAGTTAATTGTTGGTTTGTACATAGTATATGTAACTGTTAATGTTGTAAAAGGTATTTGCACAACTAATTAACGTTAGCGTTTGTGACACGTCTTGTGCCGTGGGGTTCTTTCAGGACCGACAGACTGAACGCCAGACGGCTTTGCCAGGTTTACAATCTTTTAATTTTACACAAAGTCTTTTCTCTTCCAACTCTTTTCTCTCCTCGCTTTTCGGCTCCTCTACCTCGCTCGCTCGGATCGCGCACGATTGCGGCGTCGCTCCCGGCGCGCCCCGCCTCGCCGCTCGCTCGCCGCCGCCGCCTCTCCACAGCGTTAAAGAGGAGCGCGTCTTTGTAAACACTGAACAGGCACGCCAAACGCGCCTCTCAGAGCGAAACGGTGCTTTAGTTTATGAATTTACAACGCAGATACAAATGACACATTCATGTTTTTGTGTAATAATGACAACGTATACGCACGCGGACGATTTACTTGGTGATGGCAAGAACGCTGTCGGGGGTTTTCTTTTCAAATGTTCGTTCATAGCCGTTGGGCTGCTATGATAGGCCATTTCCGCTCGACACAGTGTGCATACAACAACGTTATTAGGCCGTTTATTGAAATACTCCGACACTTTTGACGACTTTTGGCGTGCTTTTTTCCCCTCGCTCGCATCGTCTGCTTTGCGCTCCGCCATGACAGTAGTGTGACATAAATATGCGACGCGCCGACGCACAAAAACGGCGTCGACGTATTTACGTAACCGATGACGTCGACTACGTCGACGCGTCGTTTCAGCCTTAGTCAGAACCCAACATTGAATAAATGTTGTCAGAAAGCATGTTGTTTCAACGTTGTATTTGTGTTGTAGAATATTGGTTGGGAAATGACCAAAATCCAATGGTTAATTAAACGTCACAACCTGACATTGATTATATGTTGTCAAAAAGCATGTTGTTTCAACGTAGTATTTGTGTTGTCGAATATTGGTTGGGAAATGACCAAATTTTAATGTCAAATCAACGTCACAACCCAACATTGATAAAACGTCGTCAAAAAGCTTGTTGTTTCAACGTAGTATTTGTGATGTAGAATATTGGTTGGGAAATGACCAAAATTTGATGAAATCAACGTCAGAACCCAACATTGATTAAACGTCATCAAAATGTTGTTTCAACGTTCTGTTGAAACATCATGACTTAATTAAGCAAGTTATCAACGTTGTTTTAATGTCTCGTGCCTGCTGGGAAGTAGGTCAGCGGTCGACCGTCACGTACCTATTTCACCACGGGCGCAGTTCTGGCAACTGAGCTGCCAGGTTTTTACTGTAAAATTTACTGAGTTTGTGGCAATGTCGCCTCGCGGACATGCCATCAATGATTTTGTGGTGAAAATTGTCCTCTGCATTTGACCCATGCCCTTGTTCGCCCCCTGGGAGGTGAGGGGAGCAGTGGGCAGCAGCGGTGCCGCGCCTGGGAATCATTTTTTGTGATAAATACATATGAATAAAGTTTGAACTGTGGTTGTTACAAATATAGTTTGTATGATGTTGTTAAGCACCGACTGTAGTTGTTGTTAAAAAGAGTAATAAATAAAGTTTGTACAGTGGCTGTTGTTAAAAAGAGTAATAAATAAAGTTTGTACAGTGGTTGTTGTTAAAAAGAGTAATAAATAAAGTTTGTACAGTGGTTGTTGTTAAAAAGAATAATAAATAAAGTTTGTATGGTGGTTGTTGTTAAAAAGAGTAATAAATAAAGTTTGTACAGTGGTTGTTGTTAAAAAGAGTAATGAATAAAGTTTGTACAGTGGTTGTTGTTAAAAAGAGTAATAAATAAAGTTTGTACAGTGGTTGTTGTTAAAAAGAGTAATGAATAAAGTTTGTACAGTGGTTGTTGTTAAAAAGAATAATAAATAAAGTTTGTACAGTGGTTGTTGTTAAAAAGAGTAATGAATAAAGTTTGTACTGTGGTTGTTGTTAAAAAGAGTAATAGTTTGTACAGTGGTTGTTGTTAAAAAGAGTAATAAATAAAGTTTGTACAGTGGTTGTTGTTAAAAAGAGTAATGAATAAAGTTTGTACAGTGGTTGTTGTTAAAAAGAGTAATAAATAAAGTTTGTACAGTGGTTGTTGTTAAAAAGAGTAATGAATAAAATTTGTACAGTGGTTGTTGTTAAAAAGAGTAATAAATAAAGTTTGTACAGTGGTTGTTGTTAAAAAGAGTAATAAATAAAGTTTGTACAGTGGTTGTTGTTAAAAAGAGTAATAAATAAAGTTTGTACAGTGGTTGTTGTTAAAGAGAGTAATAAATAAAGTTTGTACAGTGGTTGTTGTTAAAAAGAGTAATAAAGTTTGTACAGTGGTTGTTGTTAAAGAGAGTAATAAATAAAGTTTGTACAGTGGTTGTTGTTAAAAAGAGTAATAAAGTTTGTACAGTGGTTGTTGTTAAAAAGAATAATAAATAAAGTGTGTACAGTGGTTGTTGTTAAAGAGAGTAATAAATAAAGTTTGTACAGTGGTTGTTGTTAAAAAGAGTAATAAAGTTTGTACAGTGGTTGTTGTTAAAAAGAGTAATAAATAAAGTTTGTACAGTGGTTGTTGTTAAAAAAAAGTAATAAATAAAGTTTGTACAGTGGTTGTTGTTAAAAAGAGTAATAAATAAAGTTTGTACAGTGGTTGTTGTTAAAAAGAGTAATAAATAAAGTTTGTACAGTGGTTGTTGTTAAAAAGAGTAATAAATAAAGTTTGTACAGTGGTTGTTGTTAAAAAGAGTAATAGTTTGTACAGTGGTTGTTGTTAAAAAGAGTAATGAATAAAGTTTGTACAGTGGTTGTTGTTAAAAAGAGTAATGAATAAAGTTTGTACAGTGGTTGTTGTTAAAAAGAGTAATACATAAAGTTTGTACAGTGGTTGTTGTTAAAAAGAGTAATAAATAAAGTTTGTACAGTGGTTGTTGTTAAAAAGAGTAATAAATAAAGTTTGTACAGTGGTTGTTGTTAAAAAAAAGTAATAAATAAAGTTTGTACAGTGGTTGTTGTTAAAAAGAGTAATAAATAAAGTTTGTACAGTGGTTGTTGTTAAAAAGAATAATAAATAAAGTTTGTACAGTGGTTGTTGTTAAAAAGAGTAATGAATAAAGTTTGCACGGTGGTTGTTGTTAAAAAGAGTAAGAAATAAAGTTTGTACAGTGGTTGTTGTTAAAAAGAGTAATAAATAAAGTTTGTACAGTGGTTGTTGTTAAAAAGAGTAATAAATAAAGTTTGTACAGTGGTTGTTGTTAAAAAGAGTAATAAAGTTTGTACAGTGGTTGTTGTTAAAAAGAGTAATAAATAAAGTTTGTACAGTGGTTGTTGTTAAAAAAGAGTAATAAATAAAGTTTGTACAGTGGTTGTTGTTAAAAAAGAGTAATAAATAAAGTTTGTACAGTGGTTGTTGTTAAAAAGAGTAATAAATAAAGTTTGTACAGTGGTTGTTGTTAAAAAAGAGTAATAAATAAAGTTTGTACAGTGGTTGTTGTTAAAAAGAGTAATAAATAAAGTTTGTACAGTGGTTTTTGTTAAAAAGAGTAATAAATAAAGTTTGTACAGTGGTTGTTGTTAAAAAAAGTAATAAATAAAGTTTGTACAGTGGTTGTTGTTAAAAAGAGTAATAAAGTGTGTACAGTGGTTGTTGTTAAAAAGAGTAATAAATAAAGTTTGTACAGTGGTTGTTGTTAAAAAGAGTAATACATAAAGTTTGTACAGTGGTTGTTGTTAAAAAAGAGTAATAAATAAAGTTTGTACAGTGGTTGTTGTTAAAAAGAGTAATGAATAAAGTTTGTACAGTGGTTGTTGTTAAAAAGAGTAATAAATAAAGTTTGTACAGTGGTTGTTGTTAAAAAGAGTAATAAAGTTTGTACAGTGGTTGTTGTTAAAAAGAGTAATAAATAAAGTTTGTACAGTGGTTGTTGTTAAAAAAGAGTAATAAATAAAGTTTGTACAGTGGTTGTTGTTAAAAAAGAGTAATAAATAAAGTTTGTACAGTGGTTGTTGTTAAAAAGAGTAATAAATAAAGTTTGTACAGTGGTTGTTGTTAAAAAGAGTAATGAATAAAGTTTGTACAGTGGTTGTTGTTAAGAATAATAAATAAAGTTTGTACGGTGGTTGTTGTTAAAAAGAGTAATAAATAAAGTTTGTACAGTGGTTGTTGTTAAAAAGAGTAATGAATAAAGTTTGTACAGTGGTTGTTAAAACGAGTAATGAATAAAGTGTGTACAGTGGTTGTTGTTAAAGAGAGTAATAAATAAAGTTTGTACGGTGGTTGTTGTTAAAAAGAGTAATAAATAAAGTCTGTACAGTGGTTGTTGTTAAAAAGAGTAATGAATAAAGTTTGTACAGTGGTTGTTGTTAAAAAGAGTAATAAATAAAGTTTGTACAGTGGTTGTTGTTAAAAAGAGTAATAAAGTTTGTACAGTGGTTGTTGTTAAAGAGAGTAATAAATAAAGTTTGTACAGTGGTTGTTGTTAAAAAGAGTAATAAAGTTTGTACAGTGGTTGTTGTTAAAAAGAATAATAAATAAAGTGTGTACAGTGGTTGTTGTTAAAGAGAGTAATAAATAAAGTTTGTACAGTGGTTGTTGTTAAAAAGAGTAATAAAGTTTGTACAGTGGTTGTTGTTAAAAAGAGTAATAAATAAAGTTTGTACAGTGGTTGTTGTTAAAAAAAAGTAATAAATAAAGTTTGTACAGTGGTTGTTGTTAAAAAGAGTAATAAATAAAGTTTGTACAGTGGTTGTTGTTAAAAAGAGTAATAAATAAAGTTTGTACAGTGGTTGTTGTTAAAAAGAGTAATAAATAAAGTTTGTACAGTGGTTGTTGTTAAAAAGAGTAATAGTTTGTACAGTGGTTGTTGTTAAAAAGAGTAATGAATAAAGTTTGTACAGTGGTTGTTGTTAAGAATAATAAATAAAGTTTGTACGGTGGTTGTTGTTAAAAAGAGTAATAAATAAAGTTTGTACAGTGGTTGTTGTTAAAAAGAGTAATGAATAAAGTTTGTACAGTGGTTGTTGTTAAAAAGAGTAATACATAAAGTTTGTACAGTGGTTGTTGTTAAAAAGAGTAATAAATAAAGTTTGTACAGTGGTTGTTGTTAAAAAGAGTAATAAATAAAGTTTGTACAGTGGTTGTTGTTAAAAAAAAGTAATAAATAAAGTTTGTACAGTGGTTGTTGTTAAAAAGAGTAATAAATAAAGTTTGTACAGTGGTTGTTGTTAAAAAGAATAATAAATAAAGTTTGTACAGTGGTTGTTGTTAAAAAGAGTAATGAATAAAGTTTGCACGGTGGTTGTTGTTAAAAAGAGTAAGAAATAAAGTTTGTACAGTGGTTGTTGTTAAAAAGAGTAATAAATAAAGTTTGTACAGTGGTTGTTGTTAAAAAGAGTAATAAATAAAGTTTGTACAGTGGTTGTTGTTAAAAAGAGTAATGAATAAAGTTTGTACAGTGGTTGTTGTTAAAAAGAGTAATAAATAAAGTTTGTACAGTGGTTGTTGTTAAAAAGAGTAATAAATAAAGTTTGTACAGTGGTTGTTGTTAAAAAGAGTAATAAATAAAGTTTGTACAGTGGTTGTTGTTAAAAACAGTAATAAATAAAGTTTGTACAGTGGTTGTTGTTAAAAAAAAGGAATAAATAAAGTTTGTACAGTGGTTGTTGTTAAAAAGAGTAATAAATAAAGTTTGTATGATCTTCGCAACAGAACACATTTATATCTCATATTGGACTAAACTTGGTTCGCCCTTGTTTTTTGTTAGGAAACGTAAGTGACGTCACGTCCGGGTGCCAAAGGTAACTTGGTTTAATGAAGTCAGGAGGACTTTTTTAGCGTGTTGGACACAAAAAAAACCGCTAACGGTTTCACTTCCGGTCTTGGGCTTTCTTACCAGAAAAAGATTTTGGAGATGAAATTCGCCGACCCTGCCGGGTTCGTCCTGCCATCTTTGCGCTCCTTTTCCATAGTATTCCACCCCGAGGCAGCGGCTTGCTTGCCTCTCTCCCTGCCAAGAGCAGCTAGACGTGATGACGGCACATGTTACGTGAGTATTCCTTTAATGCCGCGGCGGCGCTGCTTTCTTATCATTATGCTACAAGAAAATGACACCATTAGGCTCCGCCCACGCCACACCTGATTGGCGGAGAGGAGCGGCCTCCCGTTGGCTGCCTCTCAGCGGTGCTCGCACGCCATTGGCTGACAGCAACGACGCTCCACATGAACGCCTGGGAAAGTTGGAGAAAAATTAACCCCCCAAAAATGAAGAAAGGGTCACGAGTTGACATCGTAGGATAGACTTTATTTATCACACAATGATGTAAACGCAGTGAAGATTCAGCCATAACAGTCCTACAAGTAAGGCGTGTGTGTGTATATATATATATATATATATGCAGGCCCGGCCCTAACCAATCTGGCGCCCTAGGCAAGATTTTAGGTGGCGCCCCCCCCCCCCACATCGGCAGTGAAGTGTATATACTCACAAGAAACCGAATAGCTTTGTCTTTGACCTTTTTTTTTACTTAAAGAAAGCAAATTAACAATCAGAATAGTTAACAAGATAAAAAAAAATATGAATAAATAAATGAATGCAAAAAATAAAAAATGAATATATGAAATACAATATTTTTTACATACATATTGCTTAATTAACATTAATGATGTGCACTTTAACTACTAGGCTTACAACTATACCTGATATATAAAGGGGTGGAAAAGTGACTATTACCTGCAGGGCAAACATTAGCTAACCAGAAGGCAATAACAATGTAAACAAAAAACAGCTGCTTAAAAGATCTAATACAAATGTCCCTGAGGAATGTAAGGTGGGAGTACTGTAATTACCTAACGTTACATTATTATTTTCCATAACAATTTAGCCCCCTCCACAATATTAACCCGACGTTAAAACAGAACTAGCTACTTATTGATTAGCAATTGCCGAATCATGTAACATTAGCTTAATGCTAAAAAGCCAGGTTACTATCACATTCTGTAACAGACAAATAATTTCATGTAGGCTAACGTTACCTACCTGCTACCTCTGTCTTTTTCTCGTTTCTCCTCCTCTTCTTTTCTCTTTTTTCTTCCCTGGGCACCTGACAGTTTTGGCCGTTTTGACATCTTGTGTTGATTTTTTGATGTGGTGACGTCCAAAAAGAGTCATGATACGGGAAGGGAGGGGGCGCACCGTGCGGGGAGAGGGTGGGGGGGGGGGGGGGGGGGCGTAATGTTGTAACAAATAATATTTCTATTAAATAGGCTTTACTTTGCATTTTAATTAACGTGGGATTATTTTTTGTATTTAGAAATAATAATACCAACTTTTTTTTTTTTTTTTTTCTCCAACATTTGTGGCACTGGCATGGCGCCCCCTGATGGACGGCGCCCTTAGCATTTGCCTATACGGCCTATGCCACGGGCCGGCCCTGTATATGTATATATATATATATTAAAAGTTAAAGTACCAACGATTGTCACACACACTAGGTGTGGCGAAATTATTCTCTGCATTTGATCCATCACCCTTGATCACCCCCTGGGAGGTGAGGGGAGCAGTGGGCAGCAGCGGTGGCCGCGCCCGGGAATTATTTTAATATATACATATATATATATATACATATATATATATATATATATATATATATATATATATATCTTAATAAGGTTATCCAAAAAATAGTGCTCGATACCGTAGTAGAGCGCAATATATGTATGTGTGGGGAAAAAAATCACAAGACTACTTCATCTCTACAGGCCTGTTTCATGAGGGGGTTCCCTCAATCATCAGGAGATTTTAATGGGAGCATTCACATACCATGGTTTATATAGGGCACAGAGTGGGTGGGTACAGGCTGGCGTAGGGGCGTGGTGATTGGCTCATGTGTTACCTAGGAGGTGTTTCCGTCGGTGGCGGCATGCTGATACAATTTCGCTGCGCTTGTTGAGGGATGACAGGTCTGGACAATATATAATAAACAGTTTGATGAAAAGCGGATACAATTTCACCCTCGCCTATGAACCCACGCCTGGAAACCAACCAAAAAAGAACAGAAAACGAAACAACATCATCTGGTACAACCCCCCATACAGCAAAAACGTCTCAACTAACATTGGACACAAATTCCTCACTCTGATTGACAAACACTTTCCCAAAGACAACACCCTAAGAAAAGTATTCAACAAGAACAACATTAAATTGAGCTACAGCTGCATGAACAATATACGACAAATCATCTCAAACCACAACAAAACAATTGCAAATGAGCCGTCGGCCCCCGGACAGAGCGACCCCGAAACCAACAAAGGCTGCAACTGCTGCAAGAAACCTGATTGCCCTCTCAACGGGGGGTGCTTACAAACATCAGTTGTTTACCAATCTAAGGTAACACGCAAGGACATTAACACATCCGACACATATGTAGGATTAACTGAGGGAGAGTTTAAAACCAGATGGAACAATCACAAGGCTTCTTTCAGGAACCAAAACCTGCGGAATACCACAGAACTCAGCAAACACATTTGGGACCTCAAAGACAATAATGTTGAATATTCAATAACATGGCAAATTCTTGCATCCAGCACACCTTACAATAGTGGTAATAAAAGATGCAACCTATGCTTGAAAGAGAAACTGTTTATCATATACCGTCCAGACCTGTCATCCCTCAACAAGCGCAGCGAAATTGTATCAGCATGCCGCCACAGACGGAAACACCTCCTAGGTAACACATGAGCCAATCACCACGCCCCTACGCCAGCCTGTACCTACCCACTCTGTGCCCTATATAAACCATGGTATGTGAATGCTCCCATTAAAATCTCCTGATGATTGAGGGAACCCCCTCATGAAACAGGCCTGTAGAGATGAAGTAGTCTTGTGATTTTTTTTCCCACACACACATACATATATATATATATATATATATATATATAAGTATATACATATATATATATATACACACACACATATATAAATACATATATACACATATATAGATACACATATATACATACATATATATACATATACACATATATACACATACATATATATATACACACATATATATATACACATACATACATACAAACATACATACATATATACATACATATACATATATACACATATATATACATATATATTGATACATACATACATATATATACATACATATATATACACACATATATACATATATATATACATGCATATATATACACACATATATACATATATATATACATGCATATATATACACACATATATATATACATATACATATACACACATATAACACACACGTGGCGAAGTTGGTAGAGTGGCCGTGCCAGCAATCGGAGGGTTGCTGGTTACTGGGGTTCAATCCCCACCTTCTACCATCCTAGTCACGTCCGTTGTGTCCTTGGGCAAGACACTTCACCCTTGCTCCTGATGGCTGCTGGTTAGCTGCCTTGCATGGCAGCTCCCGCCATCAGTGTGTGAATGTGTGTGTGAATGGGTGAATGTGGAAATAGTGTCAAAGTGCTTTGAGTACCTTGAAGGTAGAAAAGCGCTATACAAGTACAACCCATTTATCATTTATATATACATAAATATATATAATGATAATAATAATAATGGATTAGATTTTATATCGTGCTTTTCTATTAGACACTCAAAGCGTTTCACAGAGAAGTGGGAAGCCATCATTCATTCACACCTGGTGGTGGTAAGCTACATTTGTAGCCACAGCTGCCCTGGGGTAGACTGACGGACCCCTCCGACCACCACCTATCATTCATTCATCATTCATTCATTCACCAGTGTGAGCGGCACCAGGGGGTAAAGGTGAAGTGTCCTGCCCAAGGACACAACGGCAGCGATTTGGATGTCAAGAGGCGGAGAGCGAACCTGCAACCCTCAGGTTTCTGGCACGGCCGCTCTACCCACTACACCATACCTCCTCCCCCTTATACAGATTTGTTTTTTTAACGATCTGAGGGAACAAAGTCGTGACAATGTGTGCTGTGAAGTTGAAGGCATTTCTTTGAAGACTTTCATGGCGCTTTATGACAAACATTGTCCATTCAAACATTTTAGCAGGAAGCAAAAGAAGAACAAACAAGGATGACAAAGGGATTGCAACAAGAAAAATACCTGATATATAATATTACATGTAACACAAAGATCCACAGAGACAGAAAGTAAGGACCAAGCGTACAAAAACAAGCATCTTACGAGCACGTAGAAAATAATATTACAGTCAATGGTGACGTAAAAGAACATGAGAGCAACGTGGGACATCCTAAATAAGAGGAAAACATGCAAATTGTGACTGAAGACCTCAATTGATTGTCACACACTTGATATGGAAGTAGGGCTGGGCGATATATGGAATATACGCGATATATGGCGGGTTTGTCTCTGTGCGATATATCCATCCATCCATCTTCTTCCGCTTATCCGAGGTCGGGTCGCGGGGGCAGCAGCCTAAGCAGGGAAGCCCAGACTTCCCTCTCCCCAGCCACTTCGTCCAGCTCCTCCCGGGGGATCCCGAGGCGTTCCCAGGCCAGCCGGGAGAGATAGTCTTCCCAGCGTGTCCTGGGTCTTCCCCGTGGCCTCCTACCGGTCGGACGTGCCCGAAACACCTTCCTAGGGAGGCGTTCGGGTGGCATCCTGACCAGATGCCCGAACCACCTCATCTGGCTCCTCTCCATGTGGAGGAGCAGCGGCTTTACTTTGAGTTCCCCCCGAATGACAGAGCTTCTCACCCTATCTCTAAGGGAGAGCCCCGCCACTCGGCGGAGGAAACTCATTTGGGCCGCTTGTACCCGTGATCTTGTCCTTTCGGTCATGACCCAAAGCTCATGACCATAGGTGAGGATGGGAACGTAGATCGACCGGTAAATCGAGAGCTTTGCCTTCCGGCTCAGCTCCTTCTTCACCACAACGGATCGATACAGCGTCCGCATTACTGAAGACGCCGCACCGATACGCCTGTCCATCTCACGATCCACTCTTCCCTCACTTGTGAACAAGACTCCGAGGTACTTGAACTCCTCCACTTGGGGCAAGATCTCCTCCCCAACCCGGAGATGGCACTCCACCCTTTTCCGGGATAGAACCATGGACTCGGACTTGGAGGTGCTGATTCCCATCCCAGTCGCTTCACACTCGGCTGCGAACCGATCCAGTGAGAGCTGAAGATCTTGGCCGGAGGAAGCCATCAGGACCACATCATCTGCAAATAGCAGAGACCTAATCCTGCAGCCACCAAACCAGATACCCTCAACGCCTTGACTGCGCCTACACTCTTAGAAATAAAAGTGCTAAGTAGAACCATATATGGTTCTTCGGCTCGTCCTCATAGGAGAACCCTTTTTGGCTCCAGGTAGAACCTTTTTATAAAGGTTCCACCTGGAACCCTTTTGGAGGGTTCTACCTAGAACTGTGTGTGTAAGGTTCCACCCAGAACCCCCCATGAGAGGTTCTACAAAGAACCCACGCAGGGAGTTCCACTAAGAACCCTTTCGTATTTCAAGGGTTTCATCTAGAACCCACACAGGGAGTTCCACTAAGAACCCTTTTGTATTTCAAGACTTTCTTCTAGAACCCACGCAGGGAGTTCCACTAAGAACCCTTTCGTATTTCAAGGGTTTCATCTAGAACCCACACAGGGAGTTCCACTAAGAACCCTTTTGTATTTCAAGACTTTCTTCTAGAACCCACGCAGGGAGTTCCACTAAGAACCCTTTCGTATTTCAAGGGTTTCATCTAGAACCCACACAGGGAGTTCCACTAAGAACCCTTTCGTTTGTCAAGGGTTTCATCTAGAACCTTTGCAGGGAGTTCCACTAAGAACCCTTTCATGTTTCAAGGGTTTCATCTAGAACTCACACAGGGAGTTCCACAAAGAACTCTTTCATGTTTCAAGGGTTTCATCTAGATCTGACATAGGGGGTACTAAAAACATCCCTTTTCAAAGGTTTTCACTGATAACCGTCTTGTCTTCTGAGGGTTCTATAAAGAACCATATTGTATTCTACAGATCAGTTTAGTTCATATTATATTGTGGTCATTTATCATGTTGACATTGAACAAACATTCAAAACATTTGAATGAGAAAAACATTTATTTAAAGATAGGCACCATTATTGGCAAATGTTATCAGGAAGTATGTCCCTGGTGACACAGGATCTTACCCATGCTTTCAACAATCCCTGAAGAACTCTTTCTTCCAAAAACGGTTCTCTGGATCAAAATAGTTCTTACTGGAACCCTTAGTGTTAGTGAGAACCCTTTTAAAACCAATTATTCAGAAAAGGGGTTTTAAAGGGTTCTCTGGATCAAAATGGTTCTTACTGGAACCATTAGCGTTACCAAGAACCCTTGAAAAACCCTTTCTTCGGGAAAGGGTTTTTCAGAAGCAAATGGTTCCAGTTAGAACCTCAGCCCTTGTAGAAGAACCCTTTTAGAACCCTTATTTCTAAGAGTGTAGAAATTCTGTCCATAAAGGTTATGAACAGAATCGGTGACAAAGGGCAGCCTTGGCGGAGTCCAACCCTCACTGGAAACGTGTCCGACTTACTGCCGGCAATGCGGACCAAGCTCTGACACTGATCATACAGGGAGCGGACCGCCACAATAAGACAGTCCGTTACCCCATACTCTCTGAGCACTCCCCACAGGACTTCCTGGGGTACACGGTCCAATGCCTTCTCCAAGTCCACAAAACACATGTAGACTGGTTGGGCAAACTCCCATGCACCTTCAAGGACCCTGCCGAGAGTATAGAGCTGGTCCACAGTTCCACGACCAGGACGAAAACCACACTGTTCCTCCTGAATCCGAGGTTCGACTATCCGGCGTAGCCTCCTCTCCAGTACACCTGAATAGACCTTACCGGGAAGGCTGTACGATATAGAAAATGACTATATGGTGATATTGGAGTATACCTTCTCACACAGTTGCTTTTAGCTGTGGGCAGGGGCGTCACTAGCTTTTAAGGACAGGGGGGGCTTAGCCCCCAGGAGATGCACAGGATGCGAGCGAACGTAGCGCACGAGCACAAAACCTCACAAACGGCTAACAAAGACTTAGAAATTATTCATTGTTGTTATTATTGTTTCAGTGGGTTTATTTTCAATCTGTGTTCAGTACAACAACAAACAACAGTGACATTTTGTTTACAGCATCAACAAGAAACACAACCCTAACCCTAACCCCGAACCTAACCCTAACCCCAACCCCAACCCCGACCCCGACCCCAACCCTAACCCTAACCCTAAACCCAAACCCTAACCCTAACCAAAAACCTAATCCCAAACCTAACCCCAAACCTAACCCTAACCCTAACCCTAACCCCAACCCCAACCCTAACCCTAACCCCGACCCCAACTCTAAACCTAACACTAACCCTAAACCCCAACCATAAAAAAACGGTCAGCTATTTTTAAGTTAAAGAATAACATGATTAGGGTATATATACATGTGTATTTCCTACATAAAAAATTGTATGAATACATTAGAATTGGGGGTTAAATCACCAAAAATGATTCCCGGGCACGGCCACCGCTGCTGCCCACTGCTCCCCTCACCTCCCAGGGGGTGATCAAGGGTGATGGGTTAAATGCAGAGAATAATTTCGCCACACCTAGTGTGTGTGTGACAATCATTGGTACTTTAACTTTTAACTTTAACTTTTAGATAGCTATATATCTTAGGGACTTATAGACTGTATCTAACCTATCCCTAACCCTAACCAAAAACCTAACCCTAACCCTAACCCCAAACCCTAACCCTAAAAAAAAATGTTAATTGTTAAAATTGTTTTAAAAAATTTAAAATTTTAAAATTGTTTTAAATTGTTTTAAAAAAATTTAAAAAAAGTTTAAAAAAATTTACAAAAAATGAAAAATAAAAAAATTTAAAAGCATTTTTTAAAATTTAAAAAAAATTGAAAATCATTTTTTACCTTGAAAAAAAAATGTACCTTGAAAATTTTTTTTACTTTGAAAATCATTTGTTTACCTTGAAAATCATTTTTTACCTTGAAAAAAAAAATGTACCTTGAAAATTTTTTTTACTTTGAAAATCATTTGTTTACCTTGAAAATCATTTTTAACCTTGAAAAAAAAAATGTACCTTGAACATTTTTTTTTACCTTGAAAATCATTTGTTTACTTTGAAAATCATTTTTAACCTTGAAAAAAAAAATTTTACCTTGAAAAATTTTTTTTACCTTGAAAATCATTTTTAATATATAATATATTTAATTCATTTAAAAAAAAAAATTTTTTTTTTAAATTATTATTATTTTATTTTTTTAATTTAAATTTTTTTTTTTTTTAATTTAAATTTTTTTAATTTTTTTTTAAATTTTTGTAAATTTTTTTTAATTTTTTTAATTTTTTTAAAATGTTTTAAAAAAAATTAAAATTTAAAATTTTTTTTTTTTTTTAATTTTTAAAAATCTTTTTTAATTTTTTAATTTTTTTTAATTTTTTTAATTTTTTTAAAAATTTATAATTTTTTTTAATTTTTTATTTTTTTTAAAAATTATTTAATTTTTTTAAATGTTTTTAAAAAAAATTAATTTTTTTTAATTTTTTTTAATTTTTTTTATTTATTTTTTTTTATTTTTTTTTTTTTTTTATTTATTTATTTATTTATTTTTTTTTAAATATTTTTTAAAATTTTTAACTTTTTTAAACTTTTTTTTAAACTTTTTTTAAAACTTTTTTTTAAACTTTTTTTTAACTTTTTAAAACATTTTTTACCCTAACCCTAATCTTAACCCTAACCCCAACCCTAACCCTAACCCCAACCCTAACCCTAACACTAACCCTTACCCTAACCCCAACCCCAACCGTAACCCTAACCCCAACCCTAACTGTAACCCTAACCCCGAACCCAACCCTAACCCTAACACTAACCCTAAACCCCAACACTAACCCTAACCCGACCCCAACCCTAACCCTAACAGGAACCCTAAACCCCAACCCTAACCCTATAAAAACGGTCAGCTATTTTTAAGTTAAATAAATAATATGATTAGGTTATATATACATGCGTATATCCTACATAAAAAATGTATGAATACATTAGATATCTATATATCTTAGGGACTTATAGACTGTATCTAACCTATCCCTAACCCTAACCCTAACCCTAACCAAAAATCTAACCCTAACCCTAACCCCTAACCCTAACTCTAACTCCAAAGCTAACCCTAACCCCAACCCCAACCCTAACCCTAACCCTAACCCCGACCCTAACCCTAACCCCAACCCTAACCCTAACCCTAAACCCAAACCCTAACCCTAAACCTAACCAAAAACCTAATCCCAAACCTAACCCTAACCCTAACCCTAACCCCAACCCCAACCCTAACCCCGACCCCAACCCTAACACTAACCCTAAACCCCAACCCTAACCCTAAAAAAACGGTCAGCTATTTTTAAGTTAAAGAATAACATGATGAGGGTATATATATATGTGTATTTCCTACATAAAAAATTGTATGAATACATTAGATAGCTATATATCTTAGGGACTTATAGACTGTATCTAACCTATCCCTAACCCTAACCAAAAACCTGACCCTAACCCTAACCCCAAACCCTAACCCGAATTTTAACCCTAACCCTAATCCTAATCTTAACCCTAACCCTAACCCTTACCCTAACCCTAACCCTAAAAAAAAATGTTAATTGTTAAAATTGTTTAAAAAAATTAAAATTTTTAAAATTGTTTCAAATTGTTTTAAAAAATTAAAACAAATTAAAAAAAACTTTTAAAAAAATTTACAAATTAAAAAATATTTAAAAAAAATAAAAAAAATATTAAAAAAATAAAAAATAAATAAAAACTTTTAAAAACATTTTTTTAAAAATTAAAAAAATTTGAAAATTATTTTTTACCTTGAAAAAAAAAATTGACCTTGAAAAAATGTATTAAAAAAATTTAATTTTTTTTTTTAATTTAAATTTATTTATTTATTTATTTTTTTCGCTAACTGCTTATTTGCTATTACTTTTACCATCATATTTGTACATGTCATATTTGCTGATGTTGCTCTATTGTTGTTGTTGTTGTTGTTTGCTGTTGTTGTTTTTGTCTCTCTGTCTAATCCCCCTCTTGTCCCCACAATTTCCCCCTCTGTCTTCTTTTTTTTTTTCTCTTTCTATCCCCTCCTGCTCCGGCCCGGCTGCACTAAATGATAATATAAATACATTTAATAAAGTCAAATACAAATAAGGCAACAAGAGAAGTATCCTACACTTCTCTTTTGTAAAGTAAATCTGAACAGCCGACATGGGCATCTACATCAACTATATGATTTGCCTGAGAAGCTGGACAGGACATAAAAAAAAAGAAAAAATAAAATAAAAAATAAAAAATAAAAATAAAAATTAAAAAAAATATTTAATTTTTTTTTAAATTTTTTAAATTTTTAAAAAAAATTTTAAATATTTTTTTAATTTTTAAACTTTTTTAAACTTTTTTTAAACTTTTTTAAACTTTTTTTTAAATTTTTTTTAAATTTTTTTTAAATTTTTTTTAAATTTTTTTTTAACTTTTAAAACATTTTTTTACCCTAACCCTAACCCTAATCTTAACCCTAACCCCAACCCTAACCCTAACCCCCACCCCAACCCTAACCCTACCACTAACCCTTACCCTAACCCCAACCCCAACCCCAACCGTAACCCTAACCCCGACCCCAACCCCAACCCTAACCGTAACCCTAACCCCGACCCTAACCCTAACCCCAACCCCTAGCCCTAACCCTAACCCCGAACCCAACCCCAACCCTAACACTAACCCTAAACCCCAACACTAACCCTAACCCGACCCCAACCCTAACCCTAACAGGAACCCTCAACCCCAACCCTAGCCCTAACCCTATAAAAACGGTCAGCTATTTTTAAGTTAAATAAATAATATGATTAGGTTATATATACATGCGTATATCCTACATAAAAAATGTATGAATACATTAGATATCTATATATCTTAGGGACTTATAGACTGTAACTAACCTATCCCTAACCCTAACCCTAACCAAAAACCTAACCCTAACCCTAACCCCAACCCCGACCCCAACCCTAACCTCGACCCCAACCCTAACCCTAAACCCAAACCCTAACCCTAACCCTAACCCTAACCCTAACCAAAAACCTAATCCCAAACCTACCCCCAAACCTAACCCTAACCCTAACCCCAACCCTAACCCTAACCCCAACCCCAACCCTAACACTAACCCTAAACCCCAACCCTAACCCTAACCCTAAAAAAACGGTCAGCTATTTTTAAGTTAAAGAATAATATGATTAGGTTATATATATATGTGTATTTCCTACATAAAAAATTGTATGACTACATTAAATAGCTATATATCTTAGGGACTTATAGACTGTATCTAACCTAACCCTAACCAAAAACCTAACCCTAACCCTAACCCCAAACCCTAACCCTAACCCTAACCTTAAACCTAAACCTAACCCTTAGCCTAACACTAATCTTAACCCTAACCCTAAAAAAAATGTTAATTGTTAAAATTGTTTAAAAAAATTTAAAAATTTAAAATTGTTTTAAATTGTTTTAAAAAATTAAAAAAAATTAAAAAAAATTAAAAAAATTTAAAAAAAATTAAAAAAAATTAAAAAAAATTAAAAAAAATTAAAAAAGTTTAAAAAAGTTTAAAAAAGTTTAAAAAAGTTTTAAAAAGTTTAAAAAAAAGTTTTAGAAAAATAAAAATAAAAAAAATAAATTTTTTTTATAAATTTTTAATTTTTTTAATAAATTTTAAAAAAAATTTTAAAAAAAATTTAAAATTGAAAAAAAAAAATTTTTTTTTTAATTTTTTTAATATTTTTTAAAAGTTTTAACTTTTTAAACTTTTTTTTTAACTTTTTAAAACTTTTTTTTAAACTTTTTTTTTACTTTTAAATTTTTTTTTTACCCTAACCCTAACCCTAACCCTAACACTAACTCTTACCCTTACCCTAACCCCAACCCCAACCCCAACCGTAACCCTAACCCCCGACCCCAACCCTAACCCTAACCCTAACCCCAACCCCTAACCCTAGCCCCGAACCCAACCCTAACCCTTCTGTTTCCTGAGATCCAGGGTCAACGCAGCCGTCTACCAGCAAGTTTTAGAGCACTTCATGCTTCCTGCTGCTGACCTGCTCTATGGAGATGGAGATTTCAAGTTCCAACAGGACTTGGGGCCTGCACACAGCGCAAAATCTACCCGTGCCTGGTTTACGGACCATGGTATTTCTGTTCTAAATTGGCCCGCCAACTCCCCTGACCTTAGCCCCATAGAAAATCTGTGGGGTATTGTGAAAAGGAAGATGCAGAATGCCAGACCCAAAAACGCAGAAGAGTTGAAGGCCACTATCAGAGCAACCTGGGCTCTCATAACACCTGAGCAGTGCCAGAAACTCATCGACTCCATGCCACGCCGCATTAACGCAGTAATTGAGGCAAAAGGAGCTCCAACCAAGTATTGAGTATTGTACATGCTCATATTTTTCATTGTCATACTTTTCAGTTGGCCAACATTTCTAAAAATCCCTTTTTTGTATTAGCCTTAAGTAATATTCTAATTTTGTGACACACGGAATTTTGGATTTTCATTTGTTGCCACTTCAAATCATCAAAATTAAATGAAATAAACATTTGAATGCATCAGTCTGTGTGCAATGAATAAATATAATGTACAAGTTACACCTTTTGAATGCAATTACTGAAATAAATCAAGTTTTTCAAAATATTCTAATTTACCGGCTTTTACCTGTAATTATTGAATATTAAAGGAGTAAGATGATTAATTCAGTGCTAACATTTGAGTGGGGGCCCCGGGCCCTTGTGTAGTGGACCCCAAAGTCAAAAAGGTTAAGTGCTGGAGTAGACCAGGTCCAATATGTCAGTCGTGTTCAAATCGTTCAGGGAGACTTTATGCCAAGTCCAGGCCCGTGAGACCGGATCTGAGGTGTTGATTTGGAGCTGGAACATTCCGGGAGAACAAAAGTTGTGAAAGTAAAGCAAGCAGTCGTGACCCACACAATCCTCTCTTCGGACCTCTTCCGAGACTACTGGGACTTGGGAACAGGTGACGGAGGGTCTCGTGTGTGGGATCACACGTCCACGTCAAGGACAGTTATGTGGTTTCACCTTCAGGCTGCCCGGCATTTTGTTATTCAGCGTTCAGAGAATGTCAGCAAAGTGTCGTAAGAAGCTCCTCCCACATACTCGCAGCTATGGCAACGCCTTCCTTCGCCGCGACCCTGACATTTTGAAAAACCACTTTGACACTCCGGAGGTCCACCAGGAACACATCCGTCTGCACTCGGCAATCCAGCGGATTCTTTGCCGCATGGAGGCGGTGGACTCACCTCCAAAGTGGTCTTTAAAGGAAAGAAAGTGTTATTGTTATTTTATCAAAATTATTAGGGACCGAATGTCCCTTTGGGACAGGGGACCCTATTGTATTTTGTGCATTTTATTAGGGCCCGCAATGGCCCATTGCAAAAGGACTCTCTGTATATTATTGTATTTGTAAGGTTTTATTATTCTTTATTATTATTATACCGACCGAAACTCACCATATTTGACCCACACATCAGGACCTGCGAAAATTGCCTTTTAATAAAAAATCCGAACCCCAAAACTCAAAATTGCGCTCTAGCGCCCCCTAGGAAAAAAAAAAACTAGACTGCCTGTAACTCCCACTAGAAAGGTCGGAGAGACATGAAACAAAAACCTCTATGTAGGTCTGACTCAGATCTAGATTTCATAATAGTACATTCTCGGGCTAAAATCAACAGGAAGTTGGCAATTCCCCCTTCAAGACAAAAAAAGTATTAAAAACAGTCACTTTTGCCTCTTTGAGCTGTAATTTGACCCCCTTAACACGCTTCAAAACTCACCGAACTAAACACACACATCAGGACTGGCAAAAATTGCGATCTAATAAAAAAACCTAACCCAAAAACTCAAAATTGCGCTCTAGCGCCCCCTAGGAAAAAAAAAACTAGACTGCCTGTAACTCCCACTAGGAAGGTCGGAGAGACATGAAACAAAAACCTCTATGTAGGTCTGACTCAGATCTAGATTTCATAATAGTACATTCTCGGGCTAAAATCAACAGGAAGTTGGCAATTCCCCCTTCAAGACAAAAAAAGTACTAAAAACAGTCACTTTTGCCTCTTTGAGCTGTAATTTGACCCCCTTAACATGCTTCAAAACTCGCCGAACTAAACACACACATCAGGACTGGCAAAAATTGCGATCTAATAAAAAAACCTAACCCAAAAACTCAAAATTGCGCTCTAGCGCCCCCTAGGAAAAAAAAAAACTAGACTGCCTGTAACTCCCACTAGGAAGGTCGGAGAGACATGAAACAAAAACCTCTATGTAGGTCTGACTCAGATCTAGATTTCATAATAGTACATTCTCGGGCTAAAATCAACAGGAAGTTGGCAATTCCCCCTTCAAGACAAAAAAAGTACTAAAAACAGTCACTTTTGCCTCTTTGAGCTGTAATTTGACCCCCTTAACACGCTTCAAAACTCACCGAACTAAACACACACATCAGGACTGGCAAAAATTGCGATCTAATAAAAAAACCTAACCCAAAAACTCAAAATTGCGCTCTAGCGCCCCCTAGGAAAAAAAACAACTAGACTGCCTGTAACTCCCACTAGGAAGGTCGGAGAGACATGAAACAAAAACCTCTATGTAGGTGTGACTCAGATCTAGATTTCATAATAGTACATTCTCGGGCTAAAATCAACAGGAAGTTGGCAATTCCCCCTTCAAGACAAAAAAAGTACTAAAAACAGTTACTTTTGCCTCTTTGAGCTGTAATTTGACCCCCTTAACATGCTTCAAAACTCACCGAACTAAACACACACATCAGGACTGGCAAAAATTGCGATCTAATAAAAAAACCTAACCCAAAAACTCAAAATTGCGCTCTAGCGCCCCCTAGGAAAAAAAACAACTAGACTGCCTGTAACTCCCACTAGGAAGGTCGGAGAGACATGAAACAAAAACCTCTATGTAGGTCTGACTCAGATCTAGATTTCATAATAGTACATTCTCGAGCTAAAATCAACAGGAAGTTGGCATTTCCCCTTCAAGACAAAAAAGTACTAAAAACAGTCACTTTTGCCTCTTTGAGCTGTAATTTGACCCCCTTAACATGCTTCAAAACTCACCGAACTAAACACACACATCAGGACTGGCAAAAATTGCGATCTAATAAAAAAACCTAACCCAAAAACTCAAAATTGCGCTCTAGCGCCCCCTAGGAAAAAAAACAACTAGACTGCCTGTAACTCCCACTAGGAAGGTCGGAGAGACATGAAACAAAAACCTCTATGTAGGTCTGACTCAGATCTAGATTTCATAATAGTACATTCTCGGGCTAAAATCAACAGGAAGTTGGCAATTCCCCCTTCAAGACAAAAAAGTACTAATAACAGTCACTTTTGCCTCTTTGAGCTGTAATTTGACCCCTTTAACATGCTTCAAAACTCGCCGAACTAAACACACACATCAGGACTGGCAAAAATTGCGATCTAATAAAAAAACCTAACCCAAAAACTCAAAATTGCGCTCTAGCGCCCCCTAGGAAAAAAAAAAAACTAGACTGCCTGTAACTCCCACTAGGAAGGTCGGAGAGACATGAAACAAAAACCTCTATGTAGGTCTGACTCAGATCTAGATTTCATAATAGTACATTCTCGGGCTAAAATCAACAGGAAGTTGGCAATTCCCCCTTCAAGACAAAAAAGTACTAAAAACAGTCACTTTTGCCTCTTTGAGCTGTACTTTGACCCCCTTAACATGCTTCAAAACTCGCCGAACTAAACACACACATCAGGACTGGCAAAAATTGCGATCTAATAAAAAAACCTAACCCAAAAACTCAAAATTGCGCTCTAGCGCCCCCTAGGAAGAGAAAAAAACTAGACTGCCTGTAACTCCCACTAGGAAGGTCGGAGAGACATGAAACAAAAACCTCTATGTAGGTCTGACTCAGATCTAGATTTCATAATAGTACATTCTCGGGCTAAAATCAACAGGAAGTTGGCAATTCCCCCTTCAAGACAAAAAAGTACTAATAACAGTCACTTTTGCCTCTTTGAGCTGTAATTTGACCCCTTTAACATGCTTCAAAACTCGCCGAACTAAACACACACATCAGGACTGGCAAAAATTGCGATCTAATAAAAAAACCTAACCCAAAAACTCAAAATTGCGCTCTAGCGCCCCCTAGAAAAAAAAACTAGACTGCCTGTAACTCCCACTAGGAAGGTCGGAGAGACATGAAACAAAAACCTCTATGTAGGTCTGACTCAGATCTAGATTTCATAATAGTACATTCTCGGGCTAAAATCAACAGGAAGTTGGCAATTCCCCCTTCAAGACAAAAAAGTACTAATAACAGTCACTTTTGCCTCTTTGAGCTGTAATTTGACCCCTTTAACATGCTTCAAAACTCGCCGAACTAAACACACACATCAGGACTGGCAAAAATTGCGATCTAATAAAAAAACCTAACCCAAAAACTCAAAATTGCGCTCTAGCGCCCCCTAGAAAAAAAAACTAGACTGCCTGTAACTCCCACTAGGAAGGTCGGAGAGACATGAAACAAAAACCTCTATGTAGGTCTGACTCAGATCTAGATTTCATAATAGTACATTCTCGGGCTAAAATCAACAGGAAGTTGGCAATTCCCCCTTCAAGACAAAAAAGTACTAAAAACAGTCACTTTTGCCTCTTTGAGCTGTAATTTGACCCCCTTAACATGCTTCAAAACTCGCCGAACTAAACACACACATCAGGACTGGCAAAAATTGCGATCTAATAAAAAAACCTAACCCAAAAACTCAAAATTGCGCTGTAGCGCCCCCTAGGAAAGAAAAAAAACTAGACTGCCTGTAACTCCCACTAGGAAGGTCGGAGAGACATGAAACAAAAACCTCTATGTAGGTCTGACTCAGATCTAGATTTCATAATAGTACATTCTCGGGCTAAAATCAACAGGAAGTTGGCAATTCCCCCTTCAAGACAAAAAAAGTACTAAAAACAGTCACTTTTGCCTCTTTGAGCTGTAATTTGACCCCCTTAACATGCTTCAAAACTCGCCGAACTAAACACACACATCAGGACTGGCAAAAATTGCCTTTTAATAAAAAAACCGAACCCCAAAACTCACAATTGCGCTCTAGCGCCCCCTAGGGAAAAAAAAAACTAGACTGCCTGTAACTCCCACTAGGAAGGTCGGAGAGACATGAAACAAAAACCTCTATGTAGGTCTGACTCAGATCTAGATTTCATAATAGTACATTCTTGGGCTAAAATCAACAGGAAGTTGGCAATTCCCCCTTCAAGACACAAAAGTACTAAAAACAGTCACTTTTGCCTCTTTGAGCTGTAATTTGACCCCCTTAACATGCTTCAAAACTCGCCGAACTAAACACACACATCAGGCCTGGCAAAAATTGCGATCTAATAAAAAAACCTAACCCAAAAACTCAAAATTGCGCTCTAGCGCCCCCATAGGAAAAAAAAACTAGACTGCCTGTAACTCCCACTAGGAAGGTCGGAGAGACATGAAACAAAAACCTCTATGTAGGTCTGACTCAGATCTAGATTTCATAATAGTACATTCTCGGGCTAAAATCAACAGGAAGTTGGCAATTCCCCCTTCAAGACAAAAAAGTACTAAAAACAGTCACTTTTGTCTCTTTGAGCTGTAATTTGACCCCCTTAACATGCTTCAAAACTCGCCGAACTAAACACACACATCAGGACTGGCAAAAATTGCGATCTAATAAAAAAACCTAACCCAAAATCTCAAAATTGTGCTCTAGCGCAATTTTTTTATGAAACGCACAAAAAACTGCTCCTCGGATGAAAAAACTGACAAAACTGCCTGTAACTCCCACTGGGAAGTTACAGGCACTATTGTTGGTACTATTATTTAGAAATAATAGTACCAACTTTTTTTTCTTTTCTTTTTTTCTCTCCAACATTTGTGGCACTGGCGTGGCGCCCCCTGATGGACGGCGCCCTTAGCATTTGCCTATACGGCCTATGCCACGGGCCGGCCCTGCTCTATAGTCTATATTTTTAATTTTCTTGAGGGAACTCTCCTGAAGGAATCAATAAAGTACTATCTATTTATCTACCTATCTAGTCCTGAAAATTCAGCATATTTAATATTTTTGACTACTGTAACGTTACACACCGTTTGAACAGTAACACTGTGTTGTGATGGTTAATTCAGTGAGTCTACTACCCCGGTCTCGACACACCTTCGCAGCAGGTGTACGCAAGGTGCTGATTGGTTAACAGTGGGACGGGGGCGGGGCAAGATGAGAAGTCACAGGAATTGGGGATGAATCTGTTTAAAAAGTGGCTTACAAACCCGAGGGGGTTTTTAGACGAGAGTCAGGTCAATGAATGTCTTTACCTAAGACTGACTGAAGCCCGTCCAAACAACCCGCTGTTTCCCTTTTGAAGTTGACCAGACTGGGACTCTGGCCCAACAAGTGTCGGCAACACCCGGGAGATTTAGGAAACAGGTCAGCACCTTTTTAGCCACCTTCTAACCCCCTGGAATGCTGATTAGACGTGTTTTATAGCCGTGGTAAACGTCTGACCTTTCATCGCCGGAGTTGCTGATACTGGTGCCGATTACTTTTGACTTGAAACGTCACTTTATCAATTTGGTTGACTTAGTTGATTGTGACTATTACAACACATGTTTCTGGAACTGAACCCAATCTCAAATCCTTAAAAAAACAAACAAACAAACAAAGTCATTTTAGCTCAGGGGCCGCTTGGAGGAAAATCTCTTCCTACACGACTGGTCAAATCACGGCGTAAGAACTTGAAAATAAGGCAGTAGCGAATACCTTCTTTAATTGTAAATGATCCAATCAACAGATAAAATAACGACACAGTAAAATGCAAAGACTTAAGTCAAGTTGACCATCATCTATGCGCACCCTGAACTCCATTGTAAAAATGTGTGTTTCTACATTTGTTGTTTCTTCTATTTTATGCTTAAAACTAGCACGTTCACATTGGTTAAGTTGGTAGTTGTGTTACCTTTAAGTCGGCCATCATGTTGTCATTTTGACAATTGTTTACATTATAATTGTAATATTTCAGCGATGATAATGTGTTGTGGCAGTTGCGGATGTCACCAATGCGGCGGGAACCGTAGTCACAATGTGTACACAATTGTTGCAGGGAAAACAGGAAACAGCCAACAGGAACCTGGAAAGAGGGAATACCTTCTTTTATTGTTAATTATCCACTCAACAGATAAAATAACGACGCAGTAAAATGCAAAGACTTAAGTCAAGTTGACCATCATCTATGCGCACCCTGAACTCCATTGTAAAAATGTGTTTCTACTTTTGTTGTTTCTTCTATTTTATGCTTAAAACTAGCACGTTCACATTGGTTAAGTTGGTAGTTGTGTTACCTTTAAGTCGGCCATCATGTTGTCATTTTGACAATTGTTTACATTATAATTGTAATATTTCAGCGATGATAATGTGTTGTGGCAGTTGCGGATGTCACCAATGCGGCGGGAACCGTAGTCACAATGTGTACACAATTGTTGCAGGGAAAACAGGAAACAGCCAACAGGAACCTGGAAACAGGGAATACCTTCTTTTATTGTTAATTATCCACTCAACAGATAAAATAACGACACAGTAAAATGCAAAGACTTAAGTCAAGTTGACCATCATCTATGTGCACCCTGAACTCCATTGTAAAAATGTGTTTCTACATTTGTTGTTTCTTCTATTTTATGCTTAAAACTAGCACGTTCACATTGGTTAAGTTGGTAGTTGTGTTACCTTTAATTCGGCCATCAAGTTGTCATTTTGACAAGTGTTTATATTATAATTGTAATAATTGAGCAATCATAATGTGTTGTGGCAGTTGCGGATGTCACCAATGCGGCGGGGACCGTAGTCACAATGTGTACACAATTGTTGCAGGGAAAACAGGAAACAGCCAACAGGAACCTGGAAAGAGGGAATACCTTCTTTTATTGTTAATTATCCACTCAACAGATAAAATAACGACACAGTAAAATGCAAAGACTTAAGTCAAGTTGACCATCATCCATGCGCACCCTGAACTCCATTGTAAAAATGTGTGTTTCTACATTTGTTGTTTCTTCTATTTTATGCTTAAAACTAGCACGTTCACATTGGTTAAGTTGGTAGTTGTGTTACCTTTAAGTTGGCCATCATGTTGTCATTTTGACAATTGTTTACATTATAATTGTAATATTTCAGTGATGATAATGTGTTGTGGCAGTTGCGGATGTCACCAATGCGGCGGGAACCATAGTCACAATGTGTACACAATTGTTGCAGGGAAAACAGGAAACAGCCAACAGCCAACAGGAACCTGGAAAGAGGGAATACCTTCTTTTATTGTTAATTATCCACTCAACAGATAAAATAACGACACAGTAAAATGCAAAGACTTAAGTCAAGTTGACCATCATCCATGCGCACCCTGAACTCCATTGTAAAAATGTGTTTCTACATTTGTTGTTTCGTCTATTTTATGCTTAAAACTGGCACGTTCACATTGGTTAAGTTGGTAGTTGTGTTACCTTTAATTCGGCCATCATGTTGTCATTTTGACAATTGTTTACATTATAATTGTAATATTTCAGTGATGATAATGTGTTGTGGCAGTTGCGGATGTCACCAATGCGGTGGGGACCGTAGTCACAATGTGTACACAATTGTTGCAGGGAAAACAGGAAACAGCCAACAGCCAACAGGAACCTGGAAAGAGGGAATACCTTCTTTTATTGTTAATTATCCACTCAACAGATAAAATAACGACACAGTAAAATGCAAAGACTTAAGTCAAGTTGACCATCATCTATGCGCACCCTGAAGTCCATTGTAAAAATGTGTGTTTCTACATTTGTTGTTTCGTCTATTTTATGCTTAAAACTAGCACGTTCACATTGGTTAAGTTGGTAGTTGTGTTACCTTTAATTCGGCCATCATGTTGTCATTTTGACAAGTGTTTATATTATAATTGTAATAATTGAGCAATCATAATGTGTTGTGGCAGTTGCGGATGTCACCAATGCGGTGGGGACCGTAGTCACAATGTGTACACAATTGTTGCAGGGAAAACAGGAAACAGCCAACAGCCAACAGGAACCTGGAAAGAGGGAATACCTTCTTTTATTGTTAATTATCCACTCAACAGATAAAATAACGACACAGTAAAATGCAAAGACTTAAGTCAAGTTGACCAACATCTATGCGCACCCTGAACTCCATTGTAAAAATGTGTGTTTCTACATTTGTTGTTTCTTCTATTTTATGCTTAAAACTGGCACGTTCACATTGGTTAAGTTGGTAGTTGTGTTACATTTAAGTCGGCCATCATGTTGTCATTTTGACAATTCTTTACATTATAATTGTAATATTTCAGCGATGATAATGTGTTGTGGCAGTTGCGGATGTCACCAATGCGGCGGGAACCGTAGTCACAATGTGTACACAATTGTTGCAGGGAAAACAGGAAACAGCCAACAGCCAACAGGAACCTGGAAAGAGGGAACACCTTCTTTTATTGTTAATTATCCACTCAACAGATAAAATAACGACACAGTAAAATGCAAAGACTTAAGTCAACTTGACCATCATCTATGCGCACCCTGAACTCCATTGTAAAAATGTGTTTCTACATTTGTTGTTTCTTCTATTTTATGCTTAAAACTAGCACGTTCACATTGGTTAAGTTGGTAGTTGTGTTACCTTTAAGTCGGCCATCAAGTTGTCATTTTGACAAGTGTTTATATTATAATTGTAATAATTGAGCAATCATAATGTGTTGTGGCAGTTGCGGATGTCACCAATGCGGTGGGGACCGTAGTCACAATGTGTACACAATTGTTGCAGGGAAAACAGGAAACAGCCAACAGCCAACAGGAACCTGGAAACAGGGAATACCTTCTTTTATTGTTAATTATCCACTCAACAGATAAAATAACGACACAGTAAAATGCAAAGACTTAAGTCAAGTTGACCATCATCTATGCGCACCCTGAACTCCATTGTAAAAATGTGTGTTTCTACATTTGTTGTTTCTTCTATTTTATGCTTAAAACTAGCACGTTCACATTGGTTCAGTTGGTAGTTGTGTTACCTTTAAGTCGGCCATCATGTTGTCATTTTGACAATTCTTTACATTATAATTGTAATATTTCAGCGATGATAATGTGTTGTGGCAGTTGCGGATGTCACCAATGCGGCGGGAACCGTAGTCACAATGTGTACACAATTGTTGCAGGGAAAACAGGAAACAGCCAACAGCCAACAGGAACCTGGAAACAGGGAATACCTTCTTTTATTGTTAATTATCCACTCAACAGATAAAATAACGACACAGTAAAATGCAAAGACTTAAGTCAAGTTGACCATCATCTATGCGCACCCTGAACTCCATTGTAAAAATGTGTTTCTACATTTGTTGTTTCTTCTATTTTATGCTTAAAACTAGCACGTTCACATTGGTTAAGTTGGTAGTTGTGTTACCTTTAATTCGGCCATCAAGTTGTCATTTTGACAAGTGTTTATATTATAATTGTAATAATTGAGCAATCATAATGTGTTGTGGCAGTTGCGGATGTCACCAATGCGGCGGGGACCGTAGTCACAATGTGTACACAATTGTTGCAGGGAAAACAGGAAACAGCCAACAGCCAACAGGAACCTGGAAAGAGGGAATACCTTCTTTTATTGTTAATTATCCACTCAACAGATAAAATAACGACGCAGTAAAATGCAAAGACTTAAGTCAAGTTGACCATCATCTATGCGCACCCTGAACTCCATTGTAAAAATGTGTTTCTACTTTTGTTGTTTCTTCTATTTTATGCTTAAAACTAGCACGTTCACATTGGTTAAGTTGGTAGTTGTGTTACATTTAAGTCGGCCATCATGTTGTCATTTTGACAATTCTTTACATTATAATTGTAATATTTCAGCGATGATAATGTGTTGTGGCAGTTGCGGATGTCACCAATGCGGCGGGAACCGTAGTCACAATGTGTACACAATTGTTGCAGGGAAAACAGGAAACAGCCAACAGGAACCTGGAAACAGGGAATACCTTCTTTTATTGTTAATTATCCACTCAACAGATAAAATAACGACACAGTAAAATGCAAAGACTTAAGTCAAGTTGACCATCATCTATGCGCACCCTGAACTCCATTGTAAAAATGTGTTTCTACTTTTGTTGTTTCTTCTATTTTATGCTTAAAACTAGCACGTTCACATTGGTTAAGTTGGTAGTTGTGTTACCTTTAATTCGGCCATCATGTTGTCATTTTGACAAGTGTTTATATTATAATTGTAATAATTGAGCAATCATAATGTGTTGTGGCAGTTGCGGATGTCACCAATGCGGCGGGGACCGTAGTCACAATGTGTACACAATTGTTGCAGGGAAAACAGGAAACAGCCAACAGGAACCTGGAAAGAGGGAATACCTTCTTTTATTGTTAATTACCCACTCAACAGATAAAATAACGACACAGTAAAATGCAAAGACTTAAGTCAAGTTGACCATCATCTATGCGCACCCTGAACTCCATTGTAAAAATGTGTGTTTCTACATTTGTTGTTTCTTCTATTTTATGCTTAAAACTAGCACGTTCACATTGGTTAAGTTGGTAGTTGTGTTACCTTTAAGTCGGCCATCATGTTGTCATTTTGACAATTCTTTACATTATAATTGTAATATTTCAGCGATGATAATGTGTTGTGGCAGTTGCGGATGTCACCAATGCGGCGGGAACTGTAGTCACAATGTGTACACAATTGTTGCAGGGAAAACAGGAAACAGCCAACAGGAAATACCTTCTTTTATTGTTAACTATCCACTCAACAGATAAAATATCGACACAGTAAAATGCAAAGACTTAAGTCAAGTAGACCATCATCCATGCGCACCCTGAACTCCATTGTAAAAATGTGTGTTTCTACATTTGTTGTTTCTTCTATTTTATGCTTAAAACTAGCACGTTCACATTGGTTAAGTTGGTAGTTGTGTTACCTTTAAGTCGGCCATCATGTTGTCATTTTGACAAGTGTTTATATTATAATTGTAATAATTGAGCAATCATAATGTGTTGTGGCAGTTGCGGATGTCACCAATGCGGCGGGGACCGTAGTCACAATGTGTACACAATTGTTGCAGGGAAAACAGGAAACAGCCAACAGCCAACAGGAACCTGGAAAGAGGGAATACCTTCTTTTATTGTTAATTATCCACTCAACAGATAAAATAACGACACAGTAAAATGCAAAGACTTAAGTCAAGTTGACCATCATTTATGCGCACCCTGAACTCCATTGTAAAAATGTGTGTTTCTACATTTGTTGTTTCTTCTATTTTATGCTTAAAACTAGCACGTTCACATTGGTTAAGTTGGTAGTTGTGTTACCTTTAATTCGGCCATCAAGTTGTCATTTTGACAATTGTTTACATTATAATTGTAATATTTCAGTGATGATAATGTGTTGTGGCAGTTGCGGATGTCACCAATGCGGCGGGGACCGTAGTCACAATGTGTACACAATTGTTGCAGGGAAAACAGGAAACAGCCAACAGCCAACAGGAACCTGGAAAGAGGGAATACCTTCTTTTATTGTTAATTATCCACTCAACAGATAAAATAACGACACAGTAAAATGCAAAGACTTAAGTCAAGTTGACCATCATCTATGCGCACCCTGAACTCCATTGTAAAAATGTGTGTTTCTACATTTGTTGTTTCTTCTATTTTATGCTTAAAACTAGCACGTTCACATTGGTTAAGTTGGTAGTTGTGTTACCTTTAATTCGGCCATCATGTTGTCATTTTGACAAGTGTTTATATTATAATTGTAATAATTGAGCAATCATAATGTGTTGTGGCAGTTGCGGATGTCACCAATGCGGCGGGAACCGTAGTCACAATGTGTACACAATTGTTGCAGGGAAAACAGGAAACAGCCAACAGGAACCTGGAAAGAGGGAATACCTTCTTTTATTGTTAATTATCCACTCAACAGATAAAATAACGACGCAGTAAAATGCAAAGACTTAAGTCAAGTTGACCATCATCTATGCGCACCCTGAACTCCATTGTAAAAATGTGTGTTTCTACATTTGTTGTTTCTTCTATTTTATGCTTAAAACTAGCACGTTCACATTGGTTAAGTTGGTAGTTGTGTTACCTTTAATTCGGCCATCATGTTGTCATTTTGACAAGTGTTTATATTATAATTGTAATAATTGAGCAATCATAATGTGTTGTGGCAGTTGCGGATGTCACCAATGCGGCGGGGACCGTAGTCACAATGTGTACACAATTGTTGCAGGGAAAACAGGAAACAGCCAACAGGAACCTGGAAAGAGGGAATACCTTCTTTTATTGTTAATTATCCACTCAACAGATAAAATAACGACACAGTAAAATGCAAAGACTTAAGTCAAGTTGACCATCATCTATGCGCACCCTGAACTCCATTGTAAAAATGTGTGTTTCTACATTTGTTGTTTCTTCTATTTTATGCATAAAACTAGCACGTTCACATTGGTTAAGTTGGTAGTTGTGTTACCTTTAATTCGGCCATCAAGTTGTCATTTTGACAAGTGTTTATATTATAATTGTAATAATTGAGCAATCATAATGTGTTGTGGCAGTTGCGGATGTCACCAATGCGGCGGGGACCGTAGTCACAATGTGTACACAATTGTTGCAGGGAAAACAAGAAACAGCCAACAGGAACCTGGAAAGAGGGAATACCTTCTTTTATTGTTAATTATCCACTCAACAGATAAAATAACGACACAGTAAAATGCAAAGACTTAAGTCAAGTTGACCATCATCTATGCGCACCCTGAACTCCATTGTAAAAATGTGTGTTTCTACATTTCTTGTTTCTTCTATTTTATGCTTAAAACTAGCACGTTCACATTGGTTAAGTTGGTAGTTGTGTTACCTTTAAGTCGGCCATCATGTTGTCATTTTGACAAGTGTTTATATTATAATTGTAATAATTGAGCAATCATAATGTGTTGTGGCAGTTGCGGATGTCACCAATGCGGCGGGAACCGTAGTCACAATGTGTACACAATTGTTGCAGGGAAAACAGGAAACAGCCAACAGGAACCTGGAAAGAGGGAATACCTTCTTTTATTGTTAATTATCCACTCAACAGATAAAATAACGACACAGTAAAATGCAAAGACTTAAGTCAAGTTGACCATCATCTATGCGCACCCTGAAGTCCATTGTAAAAATGTGTGTTTCTACATTTGTTGTTTCTTCTATTTTATGCTTAAAACTAGCACGTTCACATTGGTTAAGTTGGTAGTTGTGTTACCTTTAATTCGGCCATCAAGTTGTCATTTTGACAAGTGTTTATATTATAATTGTAATAATTGAGCAATCATAATGTGTTGTGGCAGTTGCGGATGTCACCAATGCGGTGGGGACCGTAGTCACAATGTGTACACAATTGTTGCAGGGAAAACAGGAAACAGCCAACAGGAACCTGGAAAGAGGGAATACCTTCTTTTATTGTTAATTATCCACTCAACAGATAAAATAACGACACAGTAAAATGCAAAGACTTAAGTCAAGTTGACCATCATTTATGCGCACCCTGAACTCCATTGTAAAAATGTGTGTTTCTACATTTGTTGTTTCTTCTATTTTATGCTTAAAACTAGCACGTTCACATTGGTTAAGTTGGTAGTTGTGTTACCTTTAATTCGGCCATCAAGTTGTCATTTTGACAAGTGTTTATATTATAATTGTAATAATTGAGCAATCATAATGTGTTGTGGCAGTTGCGGATGTCACCAATGCGGCGGGGACCGTAGTCACAATGTGTACACAATTGTTGCAGGGAAAACAAGAAACAGCCAACAGGAACCTGGAAAGAGGGAATACCTTCTTTTATTGTTAATTATCCACTCAACAGATAAAATAACGACACAGTAAAATGCAAAGACTTAAGTCAAGTTGACCATCATCTATGCGCACCCTGAACTCCATTGTAAAAATGTGTGTTTCTACATTTCTTGTTTCTTCTATTTTATGCTTAAAACTAGCACGTTCACATTGGTTAAGTTGGTAGTTGTGTTACCTTTAAGTCGGCCATCATGTTGTCATTTTGACAAGTGTTTATATTATAATTGTAATAATTGAGCAATCATAATGTGTTGTGGCAGTTGCGGATGTCACCAATGCGGCGGGAACCGTAGTCACAATGTGTACACAATTGTTGCAGGGAAAACAGGAAACAGCCAACAGGAACCTGGAAAGAGGGAATACCTTCTTTTATTGTTAATTATCCACTCAACAGATAAAATAACGACACAGTAAAATGCAAAGACTTAAGTCAAGTTGACCATCATCTATGCGCACCCTGAAGTCCATTGTAAAAATGTGTGTTTCTACATTTGTTGTTTCTTCTATTTTATGCTTAAAACTAGCACGTTCACATTGGTTAAGTTGGTAGTTGTGTTACCTTTAATTCGGCCATCAAGTTGTCATTTTGACAAGTGTTTATATTATAATTGTAATAATTGAGCAATCATAATGTGTTGTGGCAGTTGCGGATGTCACCAATGCGGTGGGGACCGTAGTCACAATGTGTACACAATTGTTGCAGGGAAAACAGGAAACAGCCAACAGGAACCTGGAAAGAGGGAATACCTTCTTTTATTGTTAATTATCCACTCAACAGATAAAATAACGACACAGTAAAATGCAAAGACTTAAGTCAAGTTGACCATCATCCATGCGCACCCTGAACTCCATTGTAAAAATGTGTGTTTCTACATTTGTTGTTTCTTCTATTTTATGCTTAAAACTAGCACGTTCACATTGGTTAAGTTGGTAGTTGTGTTACCTTTAAGTCGGCCATCATGTTGTCATTTTGACAATTGTTTACATTATAATTGTAATATTTCAGCGATGATAATGTGTTGTGGCAGTTGCGGATGTCACCAATGCGGCGGGAACCGTAGTCACAATGTGTACACAATTGTTGCAGGGAAAACAGGAAACAGCCAACAGGGAATACCTTCTTTTATTGTTAACTATCCACTCAACAGATAAAATATCGACGCAGTAAAATGCAAAGACTTAAGTCAAGTTGACCATCATCTATGCGCACCCTGAACTCCATTGTAAAAATGTGTGTTTCTACTTTTGTTGTTTCTTCTATTTTATGCTTAAAACTAGCACGTTCACATTGGTTAAGTTGGTAGTTGTGTTACCTTTAATTCGGCCATCAAGTTGTCATTTTGACAAGTGTTTATATTATAATTGTAATAATTGAGCAATCATAATGTGTTGTGGCAGTTGCGGATGTCACCAATGCGGCGGGGACCGTAGTCACAATGTGTACACAATTGTTGCAGGGAAAACAGGAAACAGCCAACAGGAACCTGGAAAGAGGGAATACCTTCTTTTATTGTTAATTATCCACTCAACAGATAAAATAACGACGCAGTAAAATGCAAAGACTTAAGTCAAGTTGACCATCATCTATGCGCACCCTGAACTCCATTGTAAAAATGTGTGTTTCTACATTTGTTGTTTCTTCTATTTTATGCTTAAAACTAGCACGTTCACATTGGTTAAGTTGGTAGTTGTGTTACATTTAAGTCGGCCATCATGTTGTCATTTTGACAATTCTTTACATTATAATTGTAATATTTCAGCGATGATAATGTGTTGTGGCAGTTGCGGATGTCACCAATGCGGCGGGAACCGTAGTCACAATGTGTACACAATTGTTGCAGGGAAAACAGGAAACAGCCAACAGGGAATACCTTCTTTTATTGTTAACTATCCACTCAACAGATAAAATATCGACACAGTAAAATGCAAAGACTTAAGTCAAGTTGACCATCATCTATGCGCACCCTGAACTCCATTGTAAAAATGTGTGTTTCTACATTTGTTGTTTCTTCTATTTTATGCTTAACATTGGTTAAGTTGGTAGTTGTGTTACCTTTAATTTGCCCATCATGTTGTCATTTTGACAAGTGTTTACATTATAATTGTAATATTTCAGCGATGATAATGTGTTGTGGCAGTTGCGGATGTCACCAACGCGGCAGTTTGAGGGAACAATCGGTTGCTTTTCCCAACACGTCTTCAATGGTGAACCGCCAAAGTAAGATTTATTTGGCAGGTGCTAGTCACACACTATTTTCGGCCGAAAAATAGAACCAGCACATTTTGAAAATGTACACATTACAAATAATCCTCATGGCAAAACAACAAAATTAGAAGGAAAAAACTGGTGCAGTTTCCAAAACACCACAAAGAACACAAAAGAACTTGAACTTTGTGTCGGTGTTTTTACAAAGACGTTCAACTGAGGATATCACTCACCCACTACATCAATACATCATCCCACTACCAGGTACAGAACTATCACATTCCGGAGGGCCCACCTCAGGAAAAGCCTTCTCCCTGCAGCTATAGCCGCCCTTAACAGCAGGCCTGGCCGACCTGTCCGACAAGCCTGTAAATGTGTGTTGGTCATGTACGATGTCTTTTTGTTATTTTTTGTGATGTGTAATGTCTATTGTTTAAATGTACGGCAGTGACAATGAATTTCCCCAAGGGGACCAATAAATCTAAATCTAATCTAAATCTAATCTAACTTGAAGTACTTCCTGTTCAGCATTCTCTATGGCGTCACATTAGTGCCAAAAATCCGAGCGCATAAAAACTGTTATCGCGCGCTGATTCTCCACTTCGTGCGCGCGCGCGACACACTTTTGCGCGCGCGTGGTGCCTTTTTGCGCGCGCGCGGTGCCTTTTTGCGCGCGCGCGGTGCCTTACTGCACGCGCGCATTGCCTTTCTCTTCTTAGGACGAAAACTGGACAAAAGTATTGGGACACTTAGGACTAAAACTTGACAAAAGTATTGGGACACTTCGGACTACCACTAGACAAAAGTATTGCGACACTTAGGACTAAAACTGGACAAAAGTATTGGGACACTTAGGACTAAAACTTGACAAAAGTATTGGGACACTCCCGACTACCACTAGACAAAAGTATTGCGACACTTAGGACTAAAACTGGACAAAAGTATTGAGACACTTAGGACTAAAACTTGACAAAAGTATTGGGACACTTCCGACTACCACTAGACAAAATTATTGCGACACTTAGGACTAAAACTGGACAAAAGTATTGCGACACTTAGGACTAAAACTGGACAAAAGTATTGGGACACTTTGGACTACCACTAGACAAAAGTATTGCGACACTTAGGACTAAAACTGGACAAAAGTATTGGGACACTTTGGACTACCACTAGACAAAAGTATTGCGACACTTAGGACTAAAACTGGACAAAAGTATTGGGACACTTCCGACTACCACTAGCCAAAAGTATTGCGACACTTAGGACTAAAACTGGACAAAAGTATTGCGACACTTAGGACTAAAACTGGACAAAAGTATTGGGACACTTCGGACTACCACTAGACAAAAGTATTGCGACACTTAGGACTAAAACTGGACAAAAGTATTGGGACACTTAGGACTAAAACTTGACAAAAGTATTGGGACACTTCGGACTACCACTAGAAAAAAGTATTGCGACACTTAGGACTAAAACTGGACAAAAGTATTGGGACACTTAGGACTACCACTAGACAAAAGTATTGCGACACTTAGGACTAAAACTGGACAAAAGTATTGGGACACTTAGGACTAAAACTTGACAAAAGTATTGGGACACTTCGGACTACCACTAGAAAAAAGTATTGCGACACTTAGGACTAAAACTGGACAAAAGTATTGGGACACTTAGGACTACCACTGGACAAAAGTATTGCGACACTTAGGACTAAAACTGGACAAAAGTATTGGGACACTTAGGACTACCACTGGACAAAAGTATTGAGACACTTAGGACTAAAACTTGACAAAAGTATTGGGACACTTCGGACTACCACTAGACAAAAGTATTGCGACACTTAGGACTAAAACTGGACAAAAGTATTGGGACACTTAGGACTAAAACTTGACAAAAGTATTGCGACACTTGGGACTAAAACTGGACAAAGGTATTGGGACACTTAGGACTAAAACTTGACAAAAGTATTGGGACACTTCGGACTACCACTAGACAAAAGTATTGCGACACTTAGGACTAAAACTGGACAAAAGTATTGGGACACTTAGGACTAAAACTTGACAAAAGTATTGGGACACTTTGGACTACCACTAGACAAAAGTATTGCGATACTTAGGACTAAAACTGGACAAAAGTATTGGGACACTTAGGACTAAAACTGGACAAAAGTATTGGGACACTTCCGACTACCACTAGACAAAAGTATTGCGACACTTAGGACTAAAACTGGACAAAAGTATTGGGACACTTCCGACTACCACTAGACAAAAGTATTGCGACACTTAGGACTAAAACTGTACAAAAGTATTGGGACACTTAGGACTAAAACTTGACAAAAGTATTGGGACACTTAGGACTAAAACTGGACAAAAGTATTGGGACACTTAGGACTACCACTGGACAAAAGTATTGGGACACCTACAATGGACAAAAGTATTGGGACACTTAGGACTACAACTTGACAAAAGTATTGGGACACTTAGGACTAAAACTGGACAAAAGTATTGGGATACTTAGGACTAGCACCTGCCAAATAATTCTTACGTTGGCGGTTCACCATTGAAGACGTGTTGGGAAAAGCAACCGATTGTTTCCTCAAACTGCCGCGCTGGTGACATCCGCAACTGCCACAACACATTATCATCGCTGAAATATTACAATTATAATGTAAACACTTGTCAAAATGATAACATGATGGGCAAATTAAAGGTAACACAACTACCAACTTAACCAATGTTAAGCATAAAATAGAAGAAACAACAAATGTAGAAACACACATTTTTACAATGGAGTTCAGGGTGCGCATAGATGATGGTCAACTTGACTTAAGTCTTTGCATTTTACTGTGTCGATATTTTATCTGTTGAGTGGATAGTTAACAATAAAAGAAGGTATTCCCTGTTGGCTGTTTCCTGTTTTCCCTGCAACAATTGTGTACACATTGTGACTACGGTCCCCGCCGCATTGGTGACATCCGCAACTGCCACAACACATTATCATCGCTGAAATATTACAATTATAATGTAAACACTTGTCAAAATGACAACATGATGGCCGAATTAAAGGTAACACAACTACCAACTTAACCAATGTGAACGTGCTAGTTTTAAGCATAAAATAGACGAAACAACATGTAAAAACACACATTTTTACAATGGAGTTCAGGGTGCGCATAGATGATGGTCAAGTTGACTTAAGTCTTTGCATTTTACTGCGTCGTTATTTTATCTGTTGAGTGGATAATTAACAATAAAAGAAGGTATTCCCTGTTTCCTGTTTCCTGTTATCCTGCTGCCTGGTTCCTATTGACTGTTTCCAGGTTCCTGTTGGCTGTTTCCTGTTTTCCCTGCAACAATTGTGTACACATTTTGACTACAGTTCCCGCCGCATTGGTGACATCCGCAACTACCAACTTAACCAATGTGAACGTGCCAGTTTTAAGCATAAAATAGACGAAACAACATGTAAAAACACACATTTTTACAATGGAGTTCAGGGTGCGCATAGATGATGGTCAAGTTGACTTAAGTCTTTGCATTTTACTGTGTCGATATTTTATCAGTTGAGTGGATAGTTAACAATAAAAGAAGGTATTCCCTGTTTCCAGGTTCCTGTTGGCTGTTTCCTGTTTTCCCTGCAACAATTGTGTACACATTGTGACTACGGTCCCCGCCGCATTGGTGACATCCGCAACTGCCACAACACATTATCATCGTTCAAATATTACAATTATAATATAAATACTTGTCAAAATGACAACATGATGGCCGAATTAAAGGTAACACAACTACCAACTTAACCAATGTGAACGTGCTAGTTTTAAGCATAAAATAGACGAAACAACAAATGTAGAAACACACATTTTTACAATGGAGTTCAGGGTGCGCATAGATGATGGTCAACTTGACTTAAGTCTTTGCATTTTACTGCGTCGTTATTTTATCTGTTGAGTGGATAATTTACAATGAAAGAAGGTATTCGCTACTGCCTCAGTCTGCCGCCATCTGCTGCCAGACACAACAGGAGCAGCGGATTGCTTGCACCTGAGCTGACCGGGGTAGCGGCAGCCAATCCAGAGGGTGCTTAAACGTCAGCTGACACCATCCATCCATCCATTCATCTTCTTCCCCTTATCCTTATACACTATATTGCCAAAAGTATTTGGCCACCTGCCTTTACTCACATATGAAGTTGAAGTGCCATCCCATGGAATTGTCCAAAATGTTTTGGTATCCGGGAGCATTCAAAGTTCCTTTCACTGGAACTAAGGGACCAAGCCCAACTCCTGACAAACCAACCCCACACCATAATTCCTCCTCCACCAAATTTCACACTCGGCACAATGCTGTCCGAAATGTAGCGTTCTCCCGGCAACCTCCAAACCCAGACTGGTCCATCAGATTGCCAGATGGAAAAGTGTGATTCATCAGTCCAGAGAAGGCGTCTCCACTGCTCTAGAGTCCAGTGGTGATGTCCTTTACACCACTGCATCCCACGCTTTGCATTGGACTTGGTGTTGTATGGCTTAGATGCAGCTGCTCTGCGTACTGTACGTGGGCTAATTGGAAGGTGACATGAAGTTTGGAGCTCTGTAGCAAGTGACTGTGCAGAAAGTATTTGCACTATGCTGACCTCTCTGTCAGTTTACGTGGCCTACCACATGGTGGCTGAGTTGCTGTTGTTCCCAAACTTTTCACTTCACTTATAATAAAGTTGACTTTGGAATATTTAGGAGCGAGGAAATTTCACGACTGGATTTGTTGCACAGGTGGCATCCTATGACAGTTCCACGCTGGAAATCACTGAAAGCGGCCCATTCTTTCACAAGAAACAGTCTCCATGCCTAAGTGCTTGATTTGATACACCGGGCCAAGTGATTAGGACACCTGATTCTCATCATTTGGATGGGTGGACAAATACTTTTGGCAATATAGTGTATGTTTGTGTGCTTAGCAGTTGTGTAGCTGCTAGCGTGTTTACCCTTCGGAAATGACTAAAATAGAAGGGCCCCCAATGACTTGGTTCGCCTCGGGCCCCCAGACGTTGACGGCAAACCTTAGCAGCAGGTCAGGAGGCCGCAAAGAGTCCAAAAGGCACACAATATGGGCGGCGTGTTAATGAAAAACAGGATGAGTGCAGATGTGACGGCAGCAGAGTCGTATAACGTTGTGAATGTGTGACTAGTCCGGGGACAGATGAGGGATTAGACGACAAAGCGGGTGAGAGGTCCCAGGAGGACCACCACATGATGATTCAGCAGAAATAAAGTTCGGTGGACAAACATTGATGTGATTGGAGAGTCACCTGAGAACCAGCAGGGGGTGCACCTAAATCCATCCATCCATCCATTTTCTACCGCTTATTAGGGCCCGCATGGCCCATTGCATAAGGACTCCCAAAGTCCTTATGAAATGGGACATAAGGACCTATTGAATTTGTAAGGTTTTATTATCAGTTCCATGATCGACTTTGTAGTTGTGTCATCGGATTTGCGGCCTCATGTTTTGGACACTCGGGTGAAGAGAGGGGCGGAGCTTTCTACCGATCACCACCTGGTGGTGAGTTGGCTGCGATGGTGGGGGAGGATGCCGGACAGACCTGGCAGGCCCAAACGCATTGTGAGGGTTTGCTGGGAACGTCTGGCAGAGTCTCCTGTCAGAGAGAGTTTCAATTCCCACCTCCGGAAGAACTTTGAACATGTCACGAGGGACATTGAGTCCGAGTGGACGATGTTCCGTGCCTCTATTGTCGAGGCGGCCGATTGGAGCTGTGGCCGCAAGGTGGTTGGTGCCTGTCGTGGCGGTAATCGTAGAACCCAGCGGTAAGGGATGCCGTCAAGCTGAAGAAAGAGTCCTATCTCTTTTGGCTCATAGGACTCCGGAGGCAACAGACGGGTACCGACAGGCCAAGCGATGTGCGGCTTCGGCGGTCGCAGAGGCAAAAACTCGGACATGGGAGGAGTTCGGGGAGGCCATGGAAAACGACTTCCGGACGGCTTCGAAGCGATTCTGGACCACCATCCGCCGCCTCAGGAAGGGGAAGCAGTGCAATGTCAACACCGTGTATGGCGAGGATGGTGTTCTGCTGACCTCGACTGCGGATGTTGTGGATCGGTGGAGGGAATACTTCAAAGACCTCCTCAATCCTACCAGCACGTCTTCCTATGAGGAAGCAGGGCCTGGGGAATCTCTGGTGGACTCTCCTATTTCTGGGGCTGAGGTTGCCGAGGTAGTTAAAAAGCTCCTCGGTGGCAAGGCCCCGGGGGTGGATGAGATCCGCCCGGAGTTCCTTAAGGCTCTGGATGTTGTGGGGCTGTCTTGGTTGACAAGACTCTGCAACATCGCGTGGACATCGGGGGCGGTACCTCTGGATTGGCAGACCGGGGTGGTGGTTCCTCTCTTTAAGAAGGGGAACCGGAGGGTGTGTTCTAACTATCGTGGGATCACACTCCTCAGCCTTCCCGGTAAGGTCTATTCAGGTGTACTGGAGAGGAGGCTACGCCGGATAGTCGAACCTCGGATTCAGGAGGAACAGTGTGGTTTTCGTCCTGGTCGTGGAACTGTGGACCAGCTCTATACTCTCGGCAGGGTCCTTGAGGGTGCATGGGAGTTTGCTCAACCAGTCTAGATGTGCTTTGTGGACTTGGAGAAGGCATTCGACCGTGTACCCCGGGAAGTCCTGTGGGGAGTGCTCAGAGAGTATGGGGTAACGGACTGTCTTATTGTGGCGGTTCGCTCCCTGTATAATCAGTGTCAGAGCTTGGTCCGCATTGCCGGCAGTAAGTCGGACACGTTTCCAGTGAGGGTTGGACTCCGCCAGGGCTGCCCTTTGTCACCGATTCTGTTCATAACCAAGGCGTTGAGGGTATCTGGTTTGGTGGCTGCAGGATTAGGTCTCTGCTTTTTGCAGATGATGTGGTCCTGATGGCTTCATCTGGCCAAGATCTTCAGCTCTCACTGGATCGGTTCACAGCCGAGTGTGAAGCGACTGGGATGGGAATCAGCACCTCCAAATCTGAGTCCATGGTTCTCGCCCGGAAAAGGGTGGAGTGCCATCTCCGGGTTGGGGAGGAGATCTTGCCCCAAGTGGAGGAGTTCAAGTACCTCGGAGTCTTGTTCACGAGTGAGGGAAGAGTGGATCGTGAGATCGACAGGCGGATCGGTGCGGCGTCTTCAGTAATGCGGACACTGTATCGATCCGTTGTGGTGAAGAAGGAGCTGAGCCGGAAGGCAAAGCTCTCGATTTACCGGTCGATCTACGTTCCCATCCTCACCTATGGTCATGAGCTTTGGGTCATGACCGAAAGGACAAGATCACGGGTACAAGCGGCCGAAATGAGTTTCCTCCGCCGGGTGGCGGGGCTCTCCCTTAGAGATAGGGTGAGAAGCTCTGTCATTCGGGGGGAGCTCAAAGTAAAGCCGCTGCTCCTCCACATGGAGAGGAGCCAGATGAGGTGGTTCGGGCATCTGGTCAGGATGCCACCCGAACGCCTCCCTCGGGAGGTGTTTCGGGCACGTCCGACCGGTAGGAGGCCACGGGGAAGACCCAGGACACGTTGGGAAGACTATGTCTCCCGGCTGGCCTGGGAACGCCTCGGGATCCCCCGGGAGGAACTGGACGAAGTGGCTGGGGAGAGGGAAGTCTGGGCTTCCCTGCTTAAGCTGCTGCGCCCGCGACCCGACCTCGGATAAGCGGAAGAAGATGGATGGATGGATGGGTTTTATTATTCTTTATTCTTCCGCCGCCACTTTAAACTGTAATTTGACCCACTTAACATGCTTCAAAACTCACCATATTTGACCCACACATCAGGACCTGCGAAAATTGCCTTTTGTAAAAAAAAAAACGAACCACAAAACTCAAAATTGCGCTCTAGCGCCCCCTACGGAAAAAAAAACTAGACTGCCTGTAACTCCCACTAGGAAGGTCGTAGAGACATAAAACAAAAACCTTTATGTAGGTGTGACTTAGACCTAGATTTCGTAGTAGTATATTCTCGGGCAAAAATCAACAGGATTTTTGGCAATTCCCCCTTCAAGACAAAAAAGTACTAAAAACAGTCACTTTTGCCTCTTTGAGCTGTAATTTGACCCCATTAAATGAAAGTACAAGAATCATGAATATGTAAAAAATGCTTAATAAAGTGTAAGAAAATAGTGCAAAGTGTGAAAATGTAAACATAGAAACCTGAGGTTTAGTGGCAGGAAGTTACAGCTGTGCTCTAAAGGGTGAGCTATGGTGGTGTGGTATTAGCGGTCATCATTTACACACCAAATTGGTATGACTACGGTCCTTTTTGAAAAAATCCCCCAAAAATGCCATACTGTCTGTTAGGGGTGTCCAAAAAGATTTTCCGACTAATCGTGATTCTTAATCGATTGTGTGTAGACTAGAGATGCGCGGTTTGCGGACACAACCGCGGATTATCCGCGGATCGGGCGGATGAAATTAAAAAAAATTAGATTTTATCCGCGGGTCGGGTCGGGTCGGGCGGTTGAAATAAAAAAAATTTTGATTTTAAATAGATTCAGGCGGGTGGCAGTAACAGGGGTCACTCCGCGCGCTCCGCCCGCACAGCTTACCTGCCCGCACAGCTTACCTGCCCGCCACCCCTGTTGCCGGGGGCGCGTAACAGGCGTCACTCCGCGCGCAGTGCGGTCACGAAAGGGGTGGGGCTCACCCTGGTTGATATAGACAGCAGGACGGTGGCCATGGAAGTCGGAACCCGCTAAGGAGTGTATAACAACCCACCTGCCGAATCAACTAGCCCTGAAAATGGATGGCGCTGGAGCGTCGGGCCCATATACCCGGCCGTCGCCGGCAGCGAGACGCGCTTGGAGGTGCGCTCAGCGCGGCTCCCATATGATTGCGCACTGGTGTGCGTCTGGGTCGTGACAGCGTGGCACGCGAATGTCTGTGCTGCATTGGATCAGTCTCCTTTCTTTAACAGGCAAAAGCTTTATAACCTCACTAATGCCTTGCATCGTCTATATTAGATATATAACAACGGGCGGGTGCGGGCGGGTGCGGTTCTGATCAAATGTTACATCGGGTGGATTGCGGATGGTTGACGACTTTCTGATGCGGTTGCGGATGAAATAATTGCCTATCCGCGCATCTCTAGTGTAGACAGAAAAGGGAGAATGGACACATTTTGGTGTAAAAAGTAAAGATAAAGGTGAAGTTATAACACTGAAACACCAGTCTGCTAGAGCAGCTTAGCTTGGGGCGGTACAGCTCGGTTGGTAGAGTTGCCGTGCCAGCAACTTGAGGGTTCCAGGTTCGATCCCCCGCTTAGTCACTGCCGTTGTGTCCTTGAGCAAGACACTTTACCCACGTGCTCCCAGTGCCACCCACACGGTTTTAAAATGTAACTTAGATATTGGCTTTCACTATGTAAAAGTGCTTTGAGTGACTAGAGAAAAGCGCTATATAAATATAATTCACTTCACTTCTTGCTCTTGTTAGCCATAAGTTAGCTAGCAATTAACATCCATCCGCAGTGTTTTAGCTACTTCTAAATCACTAATCCTGGCCTCCATGGCGACAAATAAAGTAAGTTTCTTACAAGTAGCATTATCACTGGAGGACGAGGAATAGCTAAACATGCTTCACTACACTAGCTCACTGCTAACAGCAAGCTAGCACCCCTGAATGTAAACAAATGCCATGGGTGGATCTACACAGACATCGACTGTAACGATACCAAGTACAGGAGCTGTACATAGTCGATACTGCACTGATTACATTGATATTTTTTTCTTTTTATATCATTCATAAAGTCAGTAAATACGTCCCTGGACACATGAGGACTTTGAATATGACCAATGTATGATCCTGTAACTACTTGGTATCACATCCATACCTAAATGTGTGGTATCATCCAAAACTAATGTCAAGTATTGTCATGTCTGTGTGATCATGTTTTGTTTTAGTCATGTTCGGTTTTTGTTTTTGGACTTTTTGTGCACTTTTGTTTTGTTTTGTCACCATAGCAACCATTAGTTTTCACCTGTCACGTCACGCACCTGTTTCACGTTTTGAGTCACGCACCTGTTTTCGTTAATCACGTCTGTAGTATTTAAGTTCATTGTTTTCAGTTTGTCTTCCTGGTGACATCCCGCATTCATACTCTGTCTACCTCTGCGCACTTCATGCCATGTCCAAGTAAGTTTCTTCTATTAATGCCACAGTTAGTGTTTTTTTGTTTAATTGTTCACAGTTTTTTTGCCCACGTGCAAGTCTTTTTGTTTCGTTAGTCAAGTTTGTACTTTACAAACACACCATAGTCCTTGTCTTGACAAGTATCAAAGAAGAGAAGAATAAGTGATTATTACATTTGAACAGAAGTGTAGATAGAACATGTTCAAACAGAAAGTAAGCAGATATTAACAGTAAATGGACAAGTGGATTCATAATCCATTTTTACAGTTTGTCCCTCATAATGTGTACAAAATAATAGGTGTATAAATGACACAATATGTTACTGCATAGACTAATTAGGAGTCTTTGTTTGTTTACTTACTACTAAAAGACAAGTTGTCTATTTTATCCATCCATCCATCCATCTTCTTCCGCTTATCCGAGGTCGGGTCGCGGGGGCAGCAGCCTAAGCAGGGAAGCCCAGACTTCCCTCTCCCCAGCCACTTCGTCCAGCTCCTCCCGGGGGATCCCGAGGCGTTCCCAGGCCAGCCGGGAGAGATAGTCTTCCCAGCGTGTCCTGGGTCTTCCCCGTGGCCTCCTACCGGTCGGACGTGCCCGAAACACCTTCCTAGGGAGGCGTTCGGGTGGCATCCTGACCAGATGCCCGAACCACCTCATCTGGCTCCTCTCAATGTGGAGGAGCAGCGGCTTTACTTTGAGCTCCCCCCGGATGACAGAGCTTCTCACCCTATCTCTAAGGGAGAGCCCCGCCACTCGGCGGAGGAAACTCATTTCGGCCGCTTGTACCCGTGATCTTGTCCTTTCGGTCATGACCCAAAGCTCATGACCATAGGTGAGGATGGGAACGTAGATCGACCGGTAAATCGAGAGCTTTGCCTTCCGGCTCAGCTCCTTCTTCACCACAACGGATCGATACAGCGTCCGCATTACTGAAGACGCCGCCTGTCGATCTCACGATCCACTCTTCCCTCACTCGTGAACAAGACTCCGAGGTACTTGAACTCCTCCACTTGGGGCAAGATCTCCTCCCCAACCCGGAGATGGCACTCCACCCTTTTCCGGGAGAGAACCATGGACTCGGACTTGGAGGTGCTGATTCCCATGCCAGTCGCTTCACACTCGGCTGCGAACCGATCCAGTGAGAGCTGAAGATCTTGGCCGGAGGAAACCATCAGGACCACATCATCTGCAAATAGCAGTGACCTAATCCTGCAGCCACCAAACCAGATCCCCTCAACGCCCTGACTGCGCCTAGAAATTCTGTCCATAAAGGTTATGAACAGAATGGGTGACAAAGGGCAGCCTTGGCGGAGTCCAACCCTCACTGGAAACGTGTCCGACTTACTGCCGGCAATGCGGACTGGTTTAGGTTGACTATCCTATGTCACTGCTCAGAAGATAAGAACTGGTTTAGGTTGACTATCCTATGTCACTGCTTAGAAGATAACAACTGGTTTAGGTTGACTATCCTATGTCACTGCTCAGAAGATAAGAACTGGTTTAGGTTGACTATCCTATGTCACTGCTCAGAAGATAAGAACTGGTTTAGGTTGACTATCCTATGTCACTGCTCAGAAGATAAGAACTGGTTTAGGTTGACTATCCTATGTCACTGCTCAGAAGATAAGAACTGGTTTAGGTTGACTATCCTATGTCACTGCTCAGAAGATAACAACTGGTTTAGGTTGACTATCCTATGTCACTGCTCAGAAGATAACAACTGGTTTAGGTTGACTATCCTATGTCACTGCTCAGAAGATAACAACTGGTTTAGGTTGACTATCCTATGTCACTGCTCAGAAGATAACTGGTTTAGGTTGACTATCCTATGTCACTGCTCAGAAGATAAGAACTGGTTTAGGTTGACTATCCTATGTCACTGCTCAGAAGATATCAACTGGTTTAGGTTGACTATCCTATGTCACTGCTCAGAAGATAACAACTGGTTTAGGTTGACTATCCTATGTTACTGCTCAGAAGATAACAACTGGTTTAGGTTGACTATCCTATGTCACTGCTCAGAAGATAACAACTGGTTTAGGTTGACTATCTTATGTCACTGCTCAGAAGATAAGAACTGGTTTAGGTTGACTATCTTATGTCACTGCTCAGAAGATAAGAACTGGTTTAGGTTGACTATCTTATGTCACTGCTCAGAAGATAACAACTGGTTTAGGTTGACTATCCTATGTCACTGCTCAGAAGATAACAACTGGTTTAGGTTGACTATCCTATGTCACTGCTCAACTGGTTTAGGTTGACTATCCTATGTCACTGCTCAGAAGATAAGAACTGGTTTAGGTTGACTATCCTATGTCACTGCTCAGAAGATAAGAACTGGTTTAGGTTGACTATCCTATGTCACTGCTCAGAAGATAACAACTGGTTTAGGTTGACTATCCTATGTCACTGCTCAGAAGATAAGAACTGGTTTAGGTTGACTATCCTATGTCACTGCTCAGAAGATAAGAACTGGTTTAGGTTGACTATCCTATGTCACTGCTCAGAAGATAAGAACTGGTTTAGGTTGACTATCCTATGTCACTGCTCAGAAGATAAGAACTGGTTTAGGTTGACTATCCTATGTCACTGCTCAGAAGATAACAACTGGTTTAGGTTGACTATCCTATGTCACTGCTCAGAAGATATCAACTGGTTTAGGTTGACTATCCTATGTCACTGCTCAGAAGATAACAACTGGTTTAGGTTGACTATCCTATGTCACTGCTCAGAAGATAACAACTTCCATCCCTGCTCAGTTCTGCACCACCTTGACTACACAATCCATGTGTAGAACCATCCAAGACCTCGCTCATCCACGTTTGTCCGACCGTATCAGTATTATAATCTGCTGAAATAAAGGTTGAGAATCGCGAGCTTTCCCTTGAAAAATTCCCAGATTTCCCAGAATTCCAGGTTTTCCGGGACATTTTTCCCATTCAAAATGAATTGGCCATTTTTCAAACTTCCACCATTTCCACATTTTTCAATGTATTCAAACCATTCCACCTTCAACACATTCCACTCATCCTGGAAATTCAAATTATTATTTTTTTACAAGTTCAAAACAATTCCAGGAATTTCCAGAATTCCCGTTATTTCAAACCCTATTTTCAACCTTTTTTCTGGCAACTACTCCTTCCACATTTTTCAACCCACTTCCACCGTCCCACTGTCAAAACATTTCCCTTAATCAGGACAAAAAACTAAATTGTTTTTCAAACAGGAAAAACTCCCGGCATTCCCAAAATTCCAGGAATTCCATAATACCATTTCTCAATTAAAAATGTTCGATATTTCACAATAGATTTTAAAAATTACAACACCAACCATTTCAACTCATTGAGAACATTCACATTTTTTTAACATCTTCCAAAAAATTCCTGCTTTTCCCGAAATTCACAAATTTCCATGAAATTCCCATTGAAAAGAATGGGACATTTTTCAAAGTTCCACAACTCCCACATTTTTATCCATTCCAAACCATTCCAACCTCAAAATATTCAGCCTGTTCAGTAATTGTGTGTTCCCTTCCAACAATTATTTTTAAAAAAATCCCAGATTTCCCAGAATTCCAGGTTTTCCGGAACATTTTTCCCATTGAAAATGAATTGGCCATTTTTCAAACTTCCACCATTTCCATATTTTTCAATGTATTCAAACTATTCCACATTCAACACATTCCACTCTTCCTGGAAATTCAACTTATTATTTTTTACAAGTTCAAAACAATTCCAGGAATTTCCAGAATTCCCGTTATTTCAAACCCTATTTTCAACCTTTTTTCTGGTGACTTCCACATTTTTAAACCCACTTCCACCGTTCCACCGTCAAAACATTCCTCTTAATCAGGACAATAAACTAAATTGTTTTTCAAACTGGAAAAATTCCCAGGTTTCCCAAAATTCCAGGAATTCCATAATACCATTTCTCAATTAAAAATGTTACTACTTCGACATTTCAAAACCGATTTTAAAAATTACAACACCAACCAATTCAACTCATTGGGAACATTTACATTTTTTAACATGTTTCTAAAAAATTCCCGCTTTTCCCGAAATTCACAAATTTCCATGAAATTCCCTTTGAAAAGAATGGGACATTTTTCAAAGTTCCACAACTCCCACATTTTCTATTCGATTTAAACCATTCCAACCTCAAAATATTCAGCCTGTTCAGGAATTGTGTGTTCCCTTTCAACATTTATAAAAAAAAATTCCCGGATTTCCTAGCATTCCCAGTTTTTAGGGACATTTTCCCCATTCCAAATTAATTGGCTATTTTTCAAACTTCCACCATTTCCACATTTTTCAACCGATTCAAACCATTCCACCTTCAACACATTCCACTCATCCTGGACATTCAAACTATTATTTTTTTCAAGTTAAAAAAAAATCCAGGAATTCCCAGAATTCCTATTATTTCAAACCCTATTTTCACCCTTTTTTCTAGTGACTACTCCTTCCACATTTTTCAACCCACTTCCACCGTCCCACTGTCAAAACATTCCTCTTAATCAGGACAATAAACTAAATTGTTTTTTAAACTGGAAAAATTCCCGGGTTTCCCAAAATTCCAGGAATTCCATAATACCATTTCTCAATTAAAAATGTTACTACTTCAACATTTCAAAACCGATTTTAAAAACTACAACACCAACCATTTCAACTCATTGAGAACATTTACATTTTTTAACATGCTTCTAAAAAATTCCCGCTTTTCCCGAAATTCCCAATGAAAATAATGGGACATTTTTCACAGTTCCACAACTCCCACATTTTCTATCCGATTCAAACCATTCCAACCTCAAAATATTCAACCTGTGCAGGAATTGTGTGTTCCCTTTCAACAATTATTTAAAAAAATTCCCGGATTTCCTAGCATTCCCAGTTTTTAGGGACATTTTCCCCATTCAAAATTAATTAGCTATTTTTCAAACCTCCACCATTTCCACATTTTTCAACCGATTCAAACCATTTCACCTTCAACACATTCCACTCATCCTGGACATTCAAACTATTATTTTTTACAAGTTAAAAAAAATCCAGGAATTCCCAGAATTTCCATTATTTCAAACCCTATTTTCACCCTTTTTTCTGGCGACTACTCCTTCCACATTTTTCAACCCACTTCCACCGTCCCACTGTCAAAACATTCCTCTTAATCAGGACAAAAAACTAAATTGTTTTTCAAACTGGAAAAACTCCCGGCTTTCCCAAAATTCCAGGAATTCCATAATACCATTTCTCAATTAAAAATGTTACTACTTCGATATTTCACAATAGATTTTAAAAATTACAACACCAACCATTTCAACTCATTGAGAATATTCACATTTTTTAACATGTTCCAAAAAATTCCTGCTTTTCCCGAAATTCACAAATTTCCATGAAATTCACATTGACAAGAATGGGACATTTTTCAAAGTTCCACAACTCCCACATTTTTTATCCGTTCCTAAACCATTCCAACCTCAAAATATTCAGCCTGTTCAGCAATTGTGTGTTCCCTTCCAACAATTATATTAAAAAAATCCCAGATTTCCCAGAATTCCAGGTTTTCCGGGACATTTTTCCCATTCAAAATGAATTGGCCATTTTTCAAAATTCCACCATTTCCACATTTTTCAATGTATTCAAACCATTCCACCTTCAACACATTCCACTCATCCTGGAAATTCAAATTATTATTTTTTACAAGTTCAAAACAATTCCAGGAATTTCCAGAATTCCCGTTATTTCAAACCCTATTTTCACCCTTTTTTCTGGCGACTACTCCTTCCACATTTTTCAACCCACTTCCACCGTCCCACTGTCAAAACATTCCTCTTAATCAGGACAAAAAACTAAATTGTTTTTCAAACTGGAAAAACTCCCGAATTTCCCAAAATTCCAGAAATTCCGTAATACCATTTCTCAATTAAAAATTTTACTACTTCGATATTTCACAATAGATTTTAAAAATTACAACACCAACCATTTCAACTCATTGAGAACATTCACATTTTTTAACATGTTCCAAAAAATTCCCGCTTTTCCCGAAATTCACAAATTTCCATGAAATTCCCATTGAAAAGAATGGGACATTTTTCAAAGTTCCACAACTCCCACATTTTTTATCCGTTCCAAACCATTCCTACCTCAAAATATTCAGCCTGTTCAGCAATTGTGTGTTCCCTTTCAACAATTATAAAAAACAACAACCCAGATTTCCCAGATTTCCGAGACATTTTTCCCATTCAAAATGAATTGACCATTTTTCAAACTTCCACCCTTTTCCACATTTTTCAATTTATTCAAACCATTCCACCTTCAACACATTCCACTCATCCTGGAAATTCGAATTATTATTTTTTACAAGTTCAAAACAATTCCAGGAATTTCCAGAATTCCCGTTATTTCAAACCCTATTTTTAACCTTTTTTCTGGCGACTACTCCTTCCACATTTTTAAACCCACTTCCACCGTCCCACTGTCAAAACATTCCTCTTAATCAGGACAATAAACTAAATTGTTTTTTAAACTGGAAAAATTCCCGGCTTTCCCAAAATTTCAGGAATTTCAAAATACCATTTCTCAATTAACAATGTTACTACTTCGACATTTCAAAACCGATTTTAAAAATTACAACACCAACCATTTCAACTCATTGGGAACATTTACATTTTTTAACATGTTTCTAAAAAATTCCCGCTTTTCCCGAAATTCCCATTGAAAATAATGGGACATTTTTCAAAGTTCCACAACTCCCACATTTTCTATCCGATTCAAACCATTCCAACCTCAAAATATTCAACCTGTTCAGCAATTGTGTGTTCCCTTTCAACAATTATTTTAAAAAATTCCCGGATTTCCTAGCATTCCCAGTTTTTAGGGACATTTTCCCCATTCCAAATTAATCGGCTATTTTTCAAACTTCCACCATTTCCACATTTTTCAACCGATTCAAACCATTCCACCTTCAACACATTCCACTCATCCTGGACATTCAAACTATTATTTTTTACAAGTTAAAAAAAAATCCAGGAATTCCCAGAATTTCCATTATTTCAAACCCTATTTTCACCCTTTTTTCTGGCGACTACTCCTTCCACATTTTTCAACCCACTTCCACCGTCCCACTGTCAAAACATTCCTCTTAATCAGGACAAAAAACTAAATTGTTTTTCAAACTGGAAAAACTCCCGGCTTTCCCAAAATTCCAGGAATTCCATAATACCATTTCTCAATTAAAAATGTTACTACTTCGATATTTCACAATAGATTTTAAAAATTACAACACCAACCATTTCAACTCATTGAGAATATTCACATTTTTTAACATGTTCCAAAAAATTCCTGCTTTTCCCGAAATTCACAAATTTCCATGAAATTCACATTGACAAGAATGGGACATTTTTCAAAGTTCCACAACTCCCACATTTTTTATCCGTTCCTAAACCATTCCAACCTCAAAATATTCAGCCTGTTCAGCAATTGTGTGTTCCCTTCCAACAATTATATTAAAAAAATCCCAGATTTCCCAGAATTCCAGGTTTTCCGGGACATTTTTCCCATTCAAAATGAATTGGCCATTTTTCAAAATTCCACCATTTCCACATTTTTCAATGTATTCAAACCATTCCACCTTCAACACATTCCACTCATCCTGGAAATTCAAATTATTATTTTTTACAAGTTCAAAACAATTCCAGGAATTTCCAGAATTCCCGTTATTTCAAACCCTATTTTCACCCTTTTTTCTGGCGACTACTCCTTCCACGTTTTTTCAACACACTTCCACCGTCCCACTGTCAAAACATTCCTCTTAATCAGGACAAAAAACTAAATTGTTTTTCAAACTGGAAAAACTCCCGGCTTTCCCAAAATTCCAGGAATTCCATAATACCATTTCTCAATTAAAAATGTTACTACTTCGATATTTCACAATAGATTTTAAAAATTACAACACCAACCATTTCAACTCATTGAGAACATTCACATTTTTTAACATGTTCCAAAAAATTCCCGCTTTTCCCAAAATTCACAAATTACCATGAAATTCCCATTGAAAAGAATGGGACATTTTTCAAAGTTCCACAACTCCCACATTTTCTATCCGATTCAAACCTCAAAATATTCAGCCTGTGCAGGAATTGTGTGTTCCCTTTCAACAATTATTTTTTAAAAAATTCCCGGATTTCCTAGCATTCCCAGTTTTTAGGGACATTTTCCCCATTCCAAATTAATTGGCTATTTTTCAAACTTCCACCATTTCCACATTTTTCAACCGATTCAAACCATTCCACCTTCAACACATTCCACTCATCCTGGACATTCAAACTATTATTTTTTACAAGTTAAAAAAAAATCCAGGAATTCCCAGAATTCCCATTATTTCAAACCCTATTTTCAACCTTTTTTCTGGCAACTACTCCTTCCACATTTTTCAACCCACTTCCACCATCCCACTGTCAAAACATTCCTCTTAATCAGGACAAAAAACTAAATTGTTTTTCAAACTGGAAAAACTCCCGGCTTTCCCAAAATTCCAGGAATTCCATAATACCATTTCTCTATTAAAAATGTTACTACTTCGATATTTCACAATAGATTTTAAAAATTACAACACCAAACATTTCAACTCATTGAGAACATTCACATTTTTTAACATGTTCCAAAAAATTCCCGCTTTTACCGAAATTCTCAAATTTCCATAAAATTCCCATTGAGAAGAATGGGAAATTTTTCAAAGTTCCACAACTCCCACATTTTCTATCCAATTCAAACCATTACAACCTCAACATATTCAGCCTGTTCAGCAATTGTGTGTTCCCTTTCAATAATTATAAAAAAAATTCTCAGATTTCCCAGAATTCCAGGTTTTCAGGGAAATTTTTCCCATTCAAAATGAATTGGCCATTTTTCAAACTTCCACCATTTCTAAATTTTTCAACGTATTCAAAGTATTCCACCTTCAACACATTCCACTCATCCTGGACATTCAAACTATTATTTTATACAAGTTCCAAAAAAGTCCAGAAATTTCCAGAATTCCCGTTATTTCAAACCCTATTTCCACCCTTTTTTCTGGCGACTACCCACGTTTTTTCAACACACTTCCACCGTTCCACCGTCAAAACATTCCTCTTCATCAAGACAAAGAACTAAATTGTTTTTCAAACAGGAAAAATTCCCGGCCTTCCCAAAATTCCAGGAATTCCATAATACCATTTCTCAATTAAAAATGTTACTACGTCGATATTTCACAATAGATTTGAAAAATTACAACACCAACCATTTCAACTCATTGAGAACATTCAAATTTTTTAACATGTTCCAAAAAATTCCCGCTTTTACCGAAATTCACAAATTTCCATAAAATTCCCATTGAGAAGAATGGGACATTTTTCAAAGTTCCACAACTCCCACATTTTTTATCCAATTCAAACCATTCCAACCTCAAAATATTCATGTGTTCAGCAATTGTGTGTTCCCTTTCAACAATTATTTAAAAAAATCCCAGATTTCCCAGAATTCCAGGTTTTCCGGGACATTTTTCCCATTCAAAATGAATTGGCTTTTTTTTCAAACTTCCACCATTTCCACATTTTTCAATGTATTCAAACCATTCCACCTTCAACACATTCCACTCATCCTGGACATTCAATTTATTGTTTTTTACAAGTTCAAAACAATTCCAGGAATTTCCAGAATTCCCGTTATTTCAAACCCTATTTTCAACCTTTTTTTCTGGCGACTACTCCTTCCACATTTTTCAACCCACTTCAACCATTCCACCGTCAAAACATTCCTCTTAATCAGGACAATAAACTAAATTGTTTTTTAAACTGGAAAAATTCCCGCGTTTCCCAAAATTCCAGGAATTCCATAATACCATTTCTCAATTAAAAATGTTACTACTTTGACATTTCAAAACCGATTTTAAAAATTACAACACCAACCATTTCAACTCATTGAGAAAATTCAAAATTTTTAACATGTTTCTAAAAAATTCCCGCTTTTCCCGAAATTCCCAATGAAAATAATGGGACATTTTTCAAAGTTCCACAACTCCCACATTTTCTATCCGATTCAAACCATTCCAACCTCAAAATATTCAACCTGTTCAGCAATTGTGTGTTCCCTTTCAACAATTATTTAAAAAAATTCCCGGATTTCCTAGCATTCCCAGTTTTTAGGGACATTTTCCCCATTCAAAATTAATTGGCTATTTTTCAAACTTCTACCATTTCCATATTTTTCAAGTATGCAAACCATTCCACCTTCAACACATTCCACTCATCCTGGAAATTTGAACTATTATTTTTTACAAGTTCAAAACAATTCCAGGAATTTCCAGAATTCCCATTATTTCAAACCCTATTTTCAACCTTTTTTCTGGCGACTACTCCTTCCACATTTTTCAACCCACTTCAACCGTCCCACTGTCAAAACATTCCTCTTAATCAGGACAAAAAACTAAATTGTTTTTCAAACTGGAAAAACTCCCGGCTTTCCCAAAATTCCAGGAATTCCATAATACCATTTCTCAATTAAAAATGTTACTACTTCGATATTTCACAATAGATTTTAAAAATTACAACACCAACCATTTCAACTCATTGAGAAAATTCACATTTTTTAACATGTTCCAAAAAATTCCTGCTTTTCCCGAAATTCACAAATTTCCATGAAATTCCCATTGAAAAGAATGGGACATTTTTCAAAGTTCCACAACTCCCACATTTTCTATCCGATTCAAACCTCAAAATATTCAGCCTGTGCAGGAATTGTGTGTTCCCTTTCAACAATTATTAAAAAAAATTCCCGCATTTCCTAGCATTCACAGTTTTTAGGGACATTTTCCCATTCAAAATTAATTGGCTATTTTTCAAACTTCCACAATTTCCACATTTTTCAACCGATTCAAACCATTCCACCTTCAACACATTCCACTCATCCTAGACATTCAAACTATTATTTTTTACAAGTTAAAAAAAAATCCAGGAACTCCCAGAATTTCCATTATTTCAAACCCTATTTTTACCCTTTTTTCTGGCGACTACTCCTTCCACATTTTTCAACCCACTTCCACCGTCCCACTGTCAAAACATTCCTCTTAATCAGGACAAAAAACTAAATTGTTTTTCAAACTGGAAAAACTCCCGGCTTTCCCAAAATTCCAGGAATTCCATAATACCATTTCTCAATTAAAAATGTTACTACTTCGATATTTCACAATAGATTTTAAAAATTACAACACTAACCATTTCAACTCATTGAGAACATTCACATTTTTTAACATGTTCCAAAAAATTCCTGCTTTTCCCGAAATTCACAAATTTCCATGAAATTCCCATTGAAAAGAATGGGACATTTTTCAAAGTTCCACAACTCCCACATTTTGTATCCGTTCCAAACCATTCCAACCTCAAAATATTCAGCCTGTTCAGCAATTGTGTGTTCCCTTCCAACAATTATATTAAAAAAATCCCAGATTTCCCAGAATTCCAGGTTTTCCGGGACATTTTTCCCATTCAAAATGAATTGGCCATTTTTCAAACTTCCACAATTTCCACATTTTTCAATGTATTCAAACTATTCTACCTTCAACACATTTCACTCATCCTGGAAATTCAAATTATTATTTTTTACAAGTTCAAAACAATTCCAGGAATTTCCAGAATTCCCATGATTTCAAACCCTATTTTCAACCTTTTTTCTGGCGACTACTCCTCCCACATTTTTCAACCCACTTCAACCGTTCCACCGTCAAAACATTCCTCTTAATCAGGACAATAAACTAAATTGTTTTTTAAACTAGAAAAATTCCCGGGTTTCCCAAAATTCCAGGAATTCCATAATACAATTTCTCAATTAAAAATGTTACTACTTTGCCATTTCAAAACCGATTTTAAAAATTAGAACACCAACCATTTCAACTCATTGAGAACATTCAAATTTTTTAACATGTTTCTAAAAAATTCCCGCTTTTCCCGAAATTCCCAATGAAAATAATGGGACATTTTTCAAAGTTCCACAACTCCCACATTTTTTATCCGATTCAAACCATTCCAACCTCAAAATATTCAGCCTGTTCAGGAATTGTGTGTTCCCTTTCAACAATTATTTTAAAAAATTCCCGGATTTCCTAGTATTCCCAGTTTTTAGGGACATTTTACCCATTCAAAAATAATTGGCTATTTTTCAAACTTCCACCATTTCCACATTTTTCAACCGATTCAAACCATTCCACCTTCAACACATTCCACTGATCCTGGACATTCAAACTATTATTTTTTACAAGTTAAAAAAAAATCCAGGAATTCCCAGAATTCCCATTATTTCAAACCCTATTTCCACCCTTTTTTCTGGCGACTACTCCTTCCACGTTTTTTCAACACACTTCCACCGTTCCACCGTCAAAACATTCCTCTTCATCAGGACAAAAAACTAAATTGTTTTTCAAACTGGAAAAACTCCCGGCTTTCCCAAAATTCCAGGAATTTCATAATACCATTTCTCAATTAAAAATGTTACTACTTCGATATTTCACAATAGATTTTAAAAATTACAACACCAAACATTTCAACTCATTGAGAACATTCACATTTTTTTAACATCTTCCAAAAAATTCCTGCTTTTCCCGAAATTCACAAATTTCCATGAAATTCCCATTGAAAAGAATGGGACATTATTCAAAGTTCCACAACTCCCACATTTTCTATCCATTCCAAACCATTCCTACCTCAAAATATTCAGCCTGTTCAGCAATTGTGTGTTCCCTTCCAACAATTCTAAAAAAAAATAATCCCAGATTTCCCAGAATTCCAGGTTTTCCGGGACATTTTTCCCATTCAAAATGAATTGGCCATTTTTCAAACTTCCACCATTTCCACATTTTTCAATGTATTCAAACCATTCCACCTTCAACACATTCTACTCATCCTGGACATTCAAATTATTATTTTTTACAAGTTCAAAACAATTCCAGGAATTTCCAGAATTCCCGTTATTTTAAACCCTATTTTCAACCTTTTTTCTGGCGACTACTCCTTCCACATTTTTCAACCGTTCTACTGTCAAAACATTCCTCTTAATCAGGACAAAAAACCAAATTGTTTTTTAAACTGGAAAATTCCCGGCTTTCTCAAAATTCCAGGAATTCCATAATACCATTTCTCAATTAAAAATGTTACTACTTCGACATTTCAAACCCGATTTTAAAAATTACAACACCAACAATTTCAACTCATTGAGAACAAATTCCTTGTTGAGAAATGTTGCTCTTAAACAATTTGCTCAGGCATTTGTTGACAAAGTGGTGACCCTCGCCCCGTCCTTGTTTGTGAATGACTGAGCATTTCATGGAAGCTGCTTTTATAGCCAATCATGGCACCCACCTGTTCCCAATTAGCCCGTTCACCTGTGGGATGTTCCAAATAAGTCTTTGATGAGCATTCCTCAACTTTCTCACTCTTTTTTGCCACTTCTGCCAGCTTTTTTGAAACACGTTGCAGGCATCAAATTCCAAATGAGCTAATATTTGCAAAAATTAACAAAGTTTCTCAGTGTGAACATGAAATATCTTGTCTTTTCCGTCTATTCAATTGAATATAAGTTGAAAAGGATATGTTGTATTCTCTTTTTATTGACCATTTACACAACCTGACAACTTATCTGGTTTAGCATCCTCATTATGTCTAATCTGTCTGGGTAGATTTTGATATGTGGGAGGAGCTTGTTACAGAACAACGCCCACCGGATCACCAACCTACTCAGTGGCCGAGTGGTTAGAGTGTCCGCCCTGAGATGGGTAGGTCGTGAGTTCAAACCCCGGCCGAGTCATACCAAAGACTATAAAAATGGGAGCCATTACCTCCCTGCTTGGTACTCAGTAGAAGCATTTAAGTCCCATCTTAAAACTCATTTGTATACTCTAGCCTTTAAATAGACCCCCCTGTTAGACCAGTTGATCTGCCGTTTCTTTTCTTTTCTCCTCTGCTCCCCTTTTCCTTGTGGAGGGGGGGGGGGGGGGGGGGGGGGCACAGGTCCGGTGGCCATGGATGAAGTGCTGGCTGTCCAGAGTCGGGACCCGGGGTGGACCGCTCGCCTGTGCATCGGCTGGGAACATCTCTGCGCTGCTGACCCCACTATGGACTGGACTCTTACTATTATGTTGGATCCACTATGGACTGGACTCTTACTATTATGTTGGATCCACTATGGACTGGACTCTCACTATTATGTTAGATCCACTATGGACTGGACTCTTACTATTATGTTAGATCCACTATGGACTGGACTCTTACTATTATGTTGGATCCACTATGGACTGGACTCTCACACTATTATGTTAGATCCACTATGGACTGGACTCTCACTATTATGTTAGATCCACTATGGACTGGACTCTCACACTATTATGTTAGATCCACTATGGACTGGACTCTCACTATTATGTTAGATCCACTATGGACTGGACTCTTACTATTATGTTGGATCCACTATGGACTGGACTCTCACACTATTATGTTAGATCCACTATGGACTGGACTCTTACTATTATGTTAGATCCACTATGGACTGGACTCTTACTATTATGTTAGATCCACTATGGACTGGACTCTTACTATTATGTTAGATCCACTATGGACTGGACTCTCACTATTATGTTAGATCCACTATGGACTGGACTCTCACACTATTATGTTAGATCCACTATGGACTGGACTCTTACTATTATGTTAGATCCACTATGGACTGGACTCTTACTATTATGTTAGATCCACTATGGACTGGACTCTCACACTATTATGTTAGATCCACTATGGACTGGACTCTTACTATTATGTTGGATCCACTATGGACTGGACTCTCACTATTATGTTAGATCCACTATGGACTGGACTCTCACACTATTATGTTAGATCCACTATGGACTGGACTCTTACTATTATGTTAGATCCACTATGGACTGGACTCTTACTATTATGTTGGATCCACTATGGACTGGATTCTCACACTATTATGTTAGATCCACTATGGACTGGGCTCTTACTATTATGTTGGATCCACTATGGACTGGACTCTCACAATATTATGTCAGACCCACTCGACATCCATAGCTTTCGGTCTCCCCTAGAGGGTGCGGGGGGTTACCCACATATGCGGTCCTCTCCAAGGTTTCTCATAGTCATTCACATCGACGTCCCACTGGGGTGAGTTTTTCCTTGCCCTTATGTGGGCTTTGTACCGAGGATGTCATTGTGGCTTGTGCAGCCCTTTGAGACACTTGTGATTTAGGGCTATATAAATAAACATTGATTGATTGATTGATTGATACTCAGCATCAAGGCTTGGAATTGGGGGTTAAATCACCAAAAATGATTACCGGGCGCGACCACCGCTGCTGCTCACTGCTCCCCTCACCTCCCAGGGGGTGATCAAGGGTGATGGGTCAAATGCAGAGAATAATTTCGCCACACCTAGTGTGTGTGTGTGTGACTATCATTGCTACTTTAACTGTAACTTTGGATGAGGCAAAGAATGAGGGCCCTTGGAGGCCACACACGTTTGGGGCCCCTGAGCTATAAACTGAGCAGGTCTTTGCTATCTGCCCCCCCCCCCCTCCTTTCAGCTTCCTGTCAGTTAATGACTTCCTTCTCCCGGGCGTGCGGAGTGATGACACAAGAGGGCCAGTGGAGAGAGAGAGAGAGAGGCTCGCCTCCACCCGCCCGCGCCATCACTTCGAACGCCGTCTCACCTGCGAGAGGCCGGAGCGATGAGCGCCATGGCGACGGAGATCGCCGCCTTCCTCCTTGCCGTCTGCGGGTGGATCCTGGTGTCGTCCACGCTGCCCAGCGACTACTGGAAGGTGTCCTCGGTGGACGGGACGGTCATCACCACCGCCACCTTCTGGTCCAACCTGTGGAAGACGTGCGTGACCGACTCCACGGGCGTGTCCAACTGCAAGGACTTCCCCTCCATGCTGGCTCTGGACGGTGAGTTGACCTCCACACAAAAGTGGCGGGAGAAGGTGACCCGGCTTCTTCTTCTTCTTCTTCTTCCCAACCGTTCAAGCGTACATCCAAGTGTGCCGAGGCCTGATGATCGCCGCCGTGTGCCTGGGCTTCTTCGGCGCCACGCTCGCCCTCCTGGGGATGAAGTGCACCAAGGTGGGCGGCTCGGAGACCACCAAGGCTCGTTTGGCGTTCCTCGCCGGGTGTCACTACCTCCTGAGTGGTAAACTTGACCTTCACCCCCCCTGCTGGTGGTGGAGGTCTGGGCTCTGATT
>NC_084548.2:440000-490000 GCF_033978685.3 Nerophis lumbriciformis
CTTTTTTGTATTAGCCTTAAGTAATATTCTAATTTTGTGACACACGGAATTTTGGATTTTCATTTGTTGCCACTTCAAATCATCAAAATTAAATGAAATAAACATTTGAATGCATCAGTCTGTGTGCAATGAATAAATATAATGTACAAGTTACACCTTTTGAATGCAATTACTGAAATAAATCAAGTTTTTCAAAATATTCTAATTTACTGGCTTTTACCTGTATATATACAGTATATAATTTATATTTATTTATTTTGCCGCTTTTGTTTACATGTTAAAGGTGTTTTAATGAATATACAAGCATGTTTAACACATATAGATTCCTTTCTTTCATGAAGACAAGAATATAAGTTGGTGTATTACCTGATTCTGATGACTTGCATTGATTGTAATCAGACAGTAGTGATGATAACGTCCACGTTTTCAAATGGAGGAGAAAAAAAGTTCCTCCTTTCTAATACCACATGAAAGTGGTTGGTTTTTAGCATCTTATTTGTCCAGCTTCCATATTCGTTTTTATACACTTTACAAGAAATACATTGGCGGCAAACTCCGTAGCTTGCTAGCTTGTTTGCGCTGGCTTTCGGAGACTCTTGTTTTGAAAGCGCAGGCGCGATGGAGCGGCACTTTTATTGTGAAGACAGGAACTGTGAAGTCAGTCTTTAGGCTTTTGACGGGATGTACGGTTGAAATAAAAAAGGGTCTTTTTTCCTTCACAATTTTGATTGATTGATTGGAACTTTTATTAGTAGATTGCACAGTACAGTACATATTCCGTACAATTGACCACTAAATGGTAACACCCCAATACGTTTTTCAACTTGTTTAAGTCAGGTCATGTGACCGCCTGGCTCTGTTTGATTGGTCCAACGTCACCAGTGACTGCATCTGATTGGTGGAACGGAGTGAACGTCACCAGTGACTGTATTTGTTGAAACGCAGGCACTATGAAGGTCTGTCTGACAGACCAAAACAAACAAAGCGTGCATTAACAGATGGATAAAAATTAGTAGCGAGTAGCGAGCTGAATGTAGATAAAAGTAGCGGAGTAAAAGTAGCGTTTCTTCCCTATAAATATACTCAAGTAAAAGTAAAAGTATGTTGCATTAAAACTACTCTTAGAAGTACAATTTATCCCAAAAGTTACTCAAGTAGATGTAACGGAGTAAATGTAGCGCGTTACTACCCACCTCTGTTTGAGTGACTAGAGAAAAGCGCTATATAAATATAATTCACTTCACTTCTTTGACAGTGGGGTTGTGGTGCAATGCCAGGGGGTGCACATGCTTTATCAGTATCATGCTTCCAACCCCATTCTACCTATTAATCCTCAAATGACAGCAGTCATTTCCATTTCTAATATAAGTGTTTAGGCCCACTTACAATGACAATAACAACAAATATTGTTTTTCATCAACTGTGTACTTGTATTGTTTGTCTGGGTGGAGGTCCTGCTTTGGAAATAATGTGTACCCCTTTCAGACATTGCATTTAGTTCCCACTAAAACATTCACATGTTGCACAATGAGATGTAAGCAGGGGGATCATGTGTACATTCCTGCAACTTCCTGTTTGTAAAAAAATACAAACCCTGTTTCCATATGAGTTGGGAAATTGTGTTAGATGTAAATATAAACGTAATACAACGATTTGCGAATCCTTTTCAACCCATATTCAGTTGAATATGCTACAAAGACAACATATTTGATGTTCAAACTGATAAAAAAAAATTTTTTTTTGCAAATAATCATTAACTTTAGAATTTGATGCCAGCAACACGTGACAAAGAAGTTGGGAAAAGGTGGCAATAAATACTGATAAAGTTGAGGAATGCTCATCAAACACTTATTTGGAACATCCCACAGGTGAACAGGCAAATTGGGAACAGGTGGGTGCCATGATTGGGTATAAAAGTAGATTCCATGAAATGCTCAGTCATTCACAAACAAGGATGGGGCGAGCGTCACCACTTTGTCAACAAATGCGTGAGCAAATTGTTGAACAGTTTAAGAAAAAACTTTCTCAACCAGCTATTGCAAGGAATTTAGGGATTTCAACATCTACGCTCCATAATATCATCAAAGGGTTCGGAGAATCTGGAGAAATCACTGCACGTAAGCAGCTAAGCCCGTGACCTTCCATCCCTCAGGCTGTACTGCATCGACAAGCGACATCAGTGTGTAAAGGATATCACCACATGTGCTCAGAAACACTTCAGAAACCCACTGTCAGTAACTACAGTTGGTCGCTACATCTGTAAGTGCAAGTTAAAACTCTCCTATGCAAGGCCGAAAACCGTTTATCAACAACACCCAGAAACGCCGTCGGCTTCGCTGGGCCTGAGCTCATCTAAGATGGACTGATACAAAAGTGGAAAAGTGTTCTGTGGTCTGACGAGTCCACATTTCAAATTGTTTTTTGGAAACTGTGGACGTCGTGTCCTCCGGACCAAAGAGGAAAAGAATCATCCGGATTGTTATAGGCGCAAAGTTGAAACGTCAGCATGTGTGATGGTATGGGGGTGTATTAGTGCCCAAGACATGGGTAACTTACACATCTGTGAAGGCGCCATTAATGCTGAAAGGTACATACAGGTTTTAGAGCAACATATGTTGCCATCCAAGCAACGTTACCATGGACGCCCCTGCTTATTTAAGCAAGACAATGCCAAGCCACGAGTTACATCAACGTGGCTTCATAGTAAAAGAGTGCGGGTACTTTCCTGGGACGCCTGCAGTCCAGACCTGTCTCCCATTGAAAATGTGTGAAGCCTAAAATAGCCCAACGGAGACCCCCGGACTGTTGAACAACTTAAGCTGTACATCAAGCAAGAATGGGAAAGAATTCCACCTGAGAAGCTTCAAAAATGTGTCTCCTCAGTTCCCAAACCTTTACTGAGTGTTGTTAAAAGGAAAGGCCATGTAACACAGTGGTGAACATGCCCTTTCCCAACTACTTTGTCACGTGTTGCAGCCATGAAATTCTAAGTTATTATTTGCAAAAAAAAAAAAAGTTTATGAGTTTGAACATCAAATATGTTGTCTTTGTAGCATATTCAACTGAATATGGCTTGAAAAGGATTTGCAAATCATTGTATTCTGTTTATATTTACATCTAACACAATTTCCCAACTCATGGAAACGGGGTTTGTATATTTTTATTAGTATTTATTTAACATACTAACTAATTTCATGATTAATATTTATAAATTAAGACTCCTAATAAATGACACTCGAATAAGCACACATTTGATTGGTAAATCATAGTGTAACCACCTGGAATGACACTTTATGTGTGGTGTTGGAGTTGTCCGACTTTTTGTGTGGCTGTAAACGCATCACTGGCTAAGTGCCATATGTGCATGTGTTGGCGCAAGTGAGAAAGAGCGAGCGGCTGCTGTTGATATAACAAAGTTGCTTTTGGTCTGGTTTGTACTGCAGAAAATGACCACTTTTGCTGGATATCATTTTTTTTACTAATGTTTTGGTGATGTGTTTATAAAGAGTTTTGCTCAGTAAAGTGATGGATGGAATTCATGTCCTCAAAGCGTCTCGACAGACGTTACAATATTTGAACAATGATGACAAAAACTGTTTTCTCTGTCGTGTACGTGTGTCATAGATTTGCCGTGCGCAGAGGACGCTTGAGCAGTGCGCAATTGCACAGGCGCGCACCTTAGAGGGAACGTTGGTTGAGAGCACTTTGAATTATGAGCAATTTAAACCTAACGTTGAAATAACATTCTTTCTGACAACATTTAATCAATGTCAGATTGTGACGTTGATTAAACGTAGTTTTTGACGACGTTTAATCAATGTTGGGTTCTGACGTTGATTTAACATTGAATTTTGGTCATTTCCCAATGTGTGTATATATACAGGTAAAAGCCAGTAAATTAGAATATTTTGAAAAACTTGATTTATTTCAGTAATTGCATTCAAAAGGTGTAACTTGTACATTATATTTATTCATTGCACACAGACTGATGCATTCAAATGTTTATTTCATTTAATTTTGATGATTTGAAGTGGCAACAAATGAAAATCCAAAATTCCGTGTGTCACAAAATTAGAATATTACTTAAGGCTAATACAAAAAAAGGGATTTTTAGAAATGTTGGCCAACTGAAAAGTATGAAAATGAAAAATATGAGCATGTACAATACTCAATACTTGGTTGGAGCTCCTTTTGCCTCAATTACTGCGTTAATGCGGCGTGGCATGGAGTCGATGAGTTTCTGGCACTGCTCAGGTGTTATGAGAGCCCAGGTTGCTCTGATAGTGGCCTTCAACTCTTCTGCGTTTTTGGGTCTGGCATTCTGCATCTTCCTTTTCACAATACCCCACAGATTTTCTATGGGGCTAAGGTCAGGGGAGTTGGCGGGCCAATTTAGAACAGAAATACCATGGTCCGTAAACCAGGCACGGGTAGATTTTGCGCTGTGTGCAGGCGCCAAGTCCTGTTGGAACTTGAAATCTCCATCTCCATAGAGCAGGTCAGCAGCAGGAAGCATGAAGTGCTCTAAAACTTGCTGGTAGACGGCTGCGTTGACCCTGGATCTCAGGAAACAGAGTGGACCGACACCAGCAGATGACATGGCACCCCAAACCATCACTGATGGTGGAAACTTTACACTAGACTTCAGGCAACGTGGATCCTGTGCCTCTCCTGTCTTCCTCCAGACTCTGGGACCTCGATTTCCAAAGGAAATGCAAAATTTGCTTTCGTCAGAAAACATGACTTTGGACCACTCAGCAGCAGTCCAGCTCTTTTTTTCCTTAGCCCAGGTGAGACGCTTTGCGCGCTGTTTCTTGGTCAACAGTGGCTTGACACAAGGTATGCGGCAGTTGAAACCCATGTCTTTCAAGCGTCTCTTGGTGGTGGATCTTGAAGCACTGACTCCAGCAGCTGTCCACTCCTTCTGAATCCCCCCCACATTTTTGAATGTTTTTTTTTTCACAATCTTGACCAGGGCGCGGTGATCCCTATCGCTTGTACACTTTTTCTGACCACAGTTTTTCCTTCCCTTTGCCTCTCCATTAATGTGTTTGGACACAGAGCTCTGAGAACAGCCAGCCTCTTCAGCAATAACCTTTTGTGTCTTTCTTACAGACGACCTCACTCCTCCATCAGCGCCCAAGCACGTGGCGAGCGCAGCGTGGCGGCCGGCGGCCCGCAAAAAGAGCTGAAGCCGCCTTGCAGGCACTTTGGACGGAACGCCTATGTGTGACATCATCTTGATTCTCTATACACGGGCACCATCTGGTGGTACGCCACTGAATCACTTAATGAAATATTCAAACACAGTGTGACTGTTCAAATTGTGTGCAATGTTACAAATATACTTGTTAAATGAAACCTCTGCCTTGTTTTTAATGAATACTTAGGTCTACTACACTACTGTATTTAATGTTGTCATTATGGTGGTACTTAATGAATACTTAGGTCTACTACACTACTGTATTTTAATGTTGTCATTATGGTGGTACTTAATGAATACTTAGGTCGACTCCACTACTGTATTTAATGTTGTCATTATGGTGGTACTTAATGAATACTTAGGTCTACTACACTACTGTATGTTAATGTTGTCATTATGGTGGTACTTAATGAATACTTAGGTCTACTACACTACTGTATTTAATGTTGTCATTATGGTGGTACTTAATGAATACTTAGGTCTGCTACACTACTGTATTTAATGTTGTCATTATGGTGGTACTTAATGAATACTTAGGTCTGCTACACTACTGTATTTAATGTTGTCATTATGGTGGTACTTAATGAATACTTAGGTCTACTACACTACTGTATTTAATGTTGTCATTATGGTGGTACTTAATGAATACTTAGGTCTACTACACTACTGTATTTAATGTTGTCATTATGGTGGTACTTAATGAATACTTAGGTCTACTACACTACTGTATTTAATGTTGTCATTATGGTGGTACTTAATGAATACTTAGGTCTACTACACTACTGTATTTAATGTTGTCATTATGGTGGTACTTAATGAATACTTAGGTCTACTACACTACTGTATTTAATGTTGTCATTATGGTGGTACTTAATGAATACTTAGGTCTACTACACTACTGTATTTAATGTTGTCATTATGGTGGTACTTAATGAATACTTAGGTCTACTACACTACTGTATTTAATGTTGTCATTATGGTGGTACTTAATGAATACTTAGGTCTACTACACTACTGTATTTCATGTTGTCATTATGGTGGTACTTAATGAATACTTAGGTCTACTACACTACTGTATTTAATGTTGTCATTATGGTGGTACTTAATGAATACTTAGGTCTACTACACTACTGTATTTAATGTTGTCATTATGGTACTTAATGAATACTTAGGTCTACTACACTACTGTATTTAATGTAGTCATTATGGTGGTACTTAATGAATACTTAGGTCTACTACACTACTGTATTTAATGTTGTCATTATGGTGGTACTTAATGAATACTTAGGTCTACTACACTACTGTATTTAATGTTGTCATTATGGTGGTACTTAATGAATACTTAGGTCTACTACACTACTGTATTTAATGTTGTCATTATGGTGGTACTTAATGAATACTTAGGTCTACTACACTACTGTATTTAATGTTGTCATTATGGTGGTACTTAATGAATACTTAGGTCTACTACACTACTGTATTTAATGTTGTCATTATGGTGGTACTTAATGAATACTTAGGTCTACTACACTACTGTATTTAATGTTGTCATTATGGTGGTACTTAATGAATACTTAGGTCTACTACACTACTGTATGTTAATGTTGTCATTATGGTGGTACTTAATGAATACTTAGGTCTACTACACTACTGTATTTAATGTTGTCATTATGGTGGTACTTAATGAATACTTAGGTCGACTCCACTACTGTATTTAATGTTGTCATTATGGTGGTACTTAATGAATACTTAGGTCTACTACACTACTGTATTTAATGTTGTCATTATGGTGGTACTTAATGAATACTTAGGTCTACTACACTACTGTATTTAATGTCATTATGGTGGTACTTAATGAATACTTAGGTCTACTACACTACTGTATTTAATGTTGTCATTATGGTGGTACTTAATGAATACTTAGGTCTACTACACTACTGTATTTAATGTTGTCATTATGGTGGTACTTAATGAATACTTAGGTCTACTACACTACTGTATTTAATGTCATTATGGTGGTACTTAATGAATACTTAGGTCTACTACACTACTGTATTTAATGATGTCATTATGGTGGTACTTAATGAATACTTAGGTCTACTACACTACTGTATTTAATGTTGTCATTATGGTGGTACTTAATGAATACTTAGGTCTACTACACTACTGTATTTAATGATGTCATTATGGTAGTATTTGGTAATCTGGCAAAAAAATCTGTATTTAAACTCTGGTCACTTTTAATAAAGGGAGTGATTATTATTAAAAATCTGACAGTGCAAATAAAATTAAAAGTTGGTACTTTTTGTATTCAAAGATTATTTCTGTGTCTTGTCAGTCTGTGGTTAAAAAAAGGGTGCTTTTATTTTGAAAGCTGCCCATGTTAGTCTTATTAAATCGACCACATGAGGGGATGTGCTCTGCAGGGGGTCCAAACTTTTCCACTGAAACATTACAGCATTTAGTTATTTTCATTTTTCAAAAGCAATAGTGAAGTGAATTGTATTTATATAGCGCTTTTCTCTAGTGACTCAAAGCGCTTTACATAGTGAAAGCCAATATCTAAGTTCCATTTAAAGCAGTGTGGGTGGCACTGGGAGCAGGTGGGTAAAGTGTCTTGCCCAAGGACACAACGGCAGTGACTAGGATGGCGGAAGCCGGGATCGAACCTGGAATCCTCAAGTTGCTGGCACGGCCACTCTACCAACCGAGCTACACTCTTAGAAATAAGAGTGCTAAGTAGAACCATATAAGGTTCTTCGGCTCGTCCTCATAGGAGAACCCTTTTTGGCTCCAGGTAGAACCTTTTTATAAAGGTTCCACCTGGAACCCTTTTGGAGGGTTCTACCTAGAACTGTGTGTGTAAGGTTCCACCCAGAACCCCCCATGAGAGGTTCTACAAAGAACTCACGCAGGGAGTTCCACTAAGAACCCTTTCATGTTTCAAGGGTTTCATCTAGAACCCACACAGGGAGTTCCACTAAGAACCCTTTCGTATTTCAAGGGTTTCATCTAGAACCCACACAGGGAGTTCCACTAAGAACCCTTTCGTATTTCAAGGGTTTCATCTAGAACCCACACAGGGAGTTCCACTAAGAACCCTTTCGTATTTCAAGGGTTTCATCTAGAACCCACACAGGGAGTTCCACTAAGAACCCTTTTGTATTTCAAGACTTTCATCTAGAACCCACACAGGGAGTTCCACTAAGAACCCTTTCGTATTTCAAGGGTTTCATCTAGAACCCACACAGGGAGTTCCACTAAGAACCCTTTCGTATTTCAAGGGTTTCATCTAGAACCCACACAGGGAGTTCCACTAAGAACCCTTTCGTATTTCAAGGGTTTCATATAGAACCCACACAGGGAGTTCCACTAAGAACCCTTTCGTATTTCAAGGGTTTCATCTAGAACCCACACAGGGAGTTCCACTAAGAACCCTTTTGTATTTCAAGACTTTCATCTAGAACCCACGCAGGGAGTTCCACTAAGAACCCTTTCGTATTTCAAGGGTTTCATCTAGAACCCACACGGGGAGTTCCACTAAGAACCCTTTCGTATTTCAAGGGTTTCATCTAGAACCCACACAGGGAGTTCCACTAAGAACCCTTTTGTATTTCAAGACTTTCATCCAGAACCCACGCAGGGAGTTCCACTAAGAACCCTTTCGTATTTCAAGGGTTTCATCTAGAACCCACACAGGGAGTTCCACTAAGAACCCTTTTGTATTTCAAGACTTTCATCTAGAACCCACGCAGGGAGTTCCACTAAGAACCCTTTCGTATTTCAAGGGTTTCATCTAGAACCCACACAGGGAGTTCCACTAAGAACCCTTTCGTTTGTCAAGGGTTTCATCTAGAACCCATGCAGGGAGTTCCACTAAGAACCCTTTCATGTTTCAAGGGTTTCATCTAGAACCCACACAGGGAGTTCCACAAAGAACTCTTTCATGTTTCAAGGGTTTCATCTAGACCTGACACAGGGGGTTCTAAAAACATCCCTTTTCAAAGGTTTTCACCGATAACCGTCTTGTCTTCTGAGGGTTCTATAAAGAACCATATTGTATTCTACAGATCAGTTTAGTTCATATTATATTGTGGTCATTTATCATGTTGACATTGAACAAACATTCAAATCATTTTAATGAGAAAAACATTTATTTAAAGATAGGCACCATTATTGGCAAATGTTATCAGGAAGTATGTCCCTGGTGACACAGGATCTTACCCATGCTTTCAACAATCCCTGAAGAACTCTTTCTTCCAAAAACGGTTCTCTGGATCAAAAGAGTTCTTACTGGAACCCTTAGTGTTAGTGAGAACCCTTTTAAAACCAATTATTCAGAAAAGGGGGTTTTAAAGGGTTCTCTGGATCAAAATGGTTCTTACTGGAACCATTAGCGTTACCAAGAACCCTTGAAAAACCCTACTTCGGGAAAGGGTTTTTCAGAAGCAAATGGTTCCAGTTAGAACCTCAACCCTTGTAGAAGAACCCTTTTAGAACCCTTATTTCTAAGAGTGTATACAATATAAAGAGATTTTTTTTTAATCCTTCGGGCTCCCTTCAAGTTTGGTTCCGGGGACCCAGAAGGGTCTCAGCCATGAAATGTTTAAAATTGTATTATTCTTTTAATACAATTCAACGCTTAAATCTCTCGAACAACTTCAGGTGTGTCGATATAAAGTTAAAATATATCATATTTTTTATGTCTTATGCCATTTTCCCCTGTTTTAATGGCAAAAACACAAAAAAGTAACTTGATGTGAAGTAACTGGAGCCTTAAAAAGGGTCAATAATTCATAACGTTGATGTTATTTTTGGACAATGTCAGTTAAAATTATTAGGGATCCAAAAGGCCGCACTTATAAAAGTATTGAAAATAAGTAATGTATTTTTATTTTTTTATTTTTTTTTACTTTCAACACTTAAGCCTCTAGATGAACTTTAGACATATTCGTCCATTACAAGTTTTATTATGTTTATGTGTTTTTTTCCTTTTGTTTGTTTTATGCCCTTTTTTTTCCTCCCCCAAAAAAACGTAGTTTTTAATGGCAAACACAAAATATGCAATATTCACGACAACATTGATTTTCATTTATTATTATTTCTGGAGCCATGACGGTTTGTAAACCTTGTTGTGTCTGTTGTAAAGGAAACTTTGACCGTTGTAAACATTGTTTTGTCTTTGTAAACATACTTTTTTCTGGTGTAAAGGACATTTTTTCTGTTGTAAACATTGTTTTGTCTGTTGTAAATATTGTTTTGTCTGCTGTAAAGGACAATTTGACTGTTGTAAACATCGTTATGTCTGTTTTAAAGGACATTTTGTCTGTTGTAAACATTTTGTTTGTTGTAAAGGATATTTTGTATTTTGTAAACATTGTTTTGTCTGTTGTAAAGGACACTTTGACTGTTGTAAAGGACAATTTGACTGTTGTAAACATTATTTTGTCTGTTGTAAACATTGTTATGTCTGTTTTAAAGGACATTTTGTTGTAAACATTTTGTTTGTTGTAAAGGATATTTTGTATTTTGTAAACATTGTTTTGTCTGTTGTAAAGGACACTTTGACTGTTGTAAAGGACAATTTGACTGTTGTAAACATTATTTTGTCTGTTGTAAACATTGTTATGTCTGTTTTAAAGGACATTTTGTTGTAAACATTTTGTTTGTTGTAAAGGATATTTTGTATTTTGTAAACATTGTTTTGTCTGTTGTAAAGGACACTTTGACTGTTGTAAAGGACAATTTGACTGTTGTAAACATTATTTTGTCTGTTGTAAACATTGTTATGTCTGTTTTAAAGGACATTTTGTTGTAAACATTTTGTTTGTTGTAAAGGATATTTTGTATTTTGTAAACATTGTTTTGTCTGTTGTAAAGGACACTTTGACTGTTGTAAAGGACAATTTGACTGTTGTAAACATTATTTTGTCTGTTGTAAACATTGTTATGTCTGTTTTAAAGGACATTTTGTTGTAAACATTTTGTTTGTTGTAAAGGATATTTTGTAAACATTGTTTTGTCTGTTGTAAAGGACACTTTGACTGTTGTAAAGGACAATTTGACTGTTGTAAACATTATTTTGTCTGTTGTAAACATTGTTATGTCTGTTTTAAAGGACATTTTGTCTGTTGTAAACATTTTGTTTGTTGTAAAGGATATTTTGTATTTTGTAAACATTGTTTTGTCTGTTGTAAAGGACACTTTGACTGTTGTAAAGGACAATTTGACTGTTGTAAACATTATTTTGTCTGTTGTAAACATTGTTATGTCTGTTTTAAAGGACATTTTGTCTGTTGTAAACAATTTGTTTGTTGTAAAGGATATTTTGCATTTTGTAAACATTGTTTTGTCTGTTGTAAAGGACACTTTGACTGTTGTAAAGGACAATTTGACTGTTGTAAACATTATTTTGTCTGTTGTAAACATTGTTATGTCTGTTTTAAAGGACATTTTGTCTGTTGTAAACATTTTGTTTGTTGTAGAGGATATTTTGTAAACATTGTTTTGTCTGTTGTAAGGGACACTTTGACTGTTGTAAAGGACAATTTGACTGTTGTAAACATTATTTTGTCTGTTGTAAACATTGTTATGTCTGTTTTAAAGGACATTTTGTTGTAAACATTTTGTTTGTTGTAGAGGATATTTTGTATTTTGTAAACATTGTTTTGTCTGTTGTAAAGGACACTTTGACTGTTGTAAAGGACAATTTGACTGTTGTAAACATTATTTTGTCTGTTGTAAACATTGTTATGTCTGTTTTAAAGGACATTTTGTTGTAAACATTTTGTTTGTTGTAAAGGATATTTTGTATTTTGTAAACATTGTTTTGTCTGTTGTAAAGGACACTTTGACTGTTGTAAAGGACAATTTGACTGTTGTAAACATTATTTTGTCTGTTGTAAACATTGTTATGTCTGTTTTAAAGGACATTTTGTCTGTTGTAAACATTTTGTTTGTTGTAAAGGATATTTTGTATTTTGTAAACATTGTTTTGTCTGTTGTAAGGGACACTTTGACTGTTGTAAAGGACAATTTGACTGTTGTAAACATTATTTTGTCTGTTGTAAACATTGTTATGTCTGTTTTAAAGGACATTTTGTCTGTTGTAAACATTTTGTTTGTTGTAAAGGATATTTTGTATTTTGTAAACATTGTTTTGTCTGTTGTAAAGGACACTTTGACTGTTGTAAAGGACAATTTGACTGTTGTAAACATTGTTATGTCTGTTTTAAAGGACATTTTGTCTGTTGTAAACATTTTGTTTGTTGTAAAGGATATTTTGTATTTTGTAAACATTGTTTTGTCTGTTGTAAAGGACACTTTGACTGTTGTAAAGGACAATTTGACTGTTGTAAACATTATTTTGTCTGTTGTAAACATTGTTATGTCTGTTTTAAAGGACATTTTGTTGTAAACATTTTGTTTGTTGTAAAGGATATTTTGTATTTTGTAAACATTGTTTTGTCTGTTGTAAAGGACACTTTGACTGTTGTAAAGGACAATTTGACTGTTGTAAACATTATTTTGTCTGTTGTAAACATTGTTATGTCTGTTTTAAAGGACATTTTGTCTGTTGTAAACATTTTGTTTGTTGTAAAGGATATTTTGTATTTTGTAAACATTGTTTTGTCTGTTGTAAAGGACACTTTGACTGTTGTAAAGGACAATTTGACTGTTGTAAACATTATTTTGTCTGTTGTAAACATTGTTATGTCTGTTTTAAAGGACATTTGTTGTAAACATTTTGTTTGTTGTAAAGGATATTTTGCATTTTGTAAACATTGTTTTGTCTGTTGTAAAGGACACTTTGACTGTTGTAAAGGACAATTTGACTGTTGTAAACATTATCTTGTCTGTTGTAAACATTGTTATGTCTGTTTTAAAGGACATTTTGTCTGTTGTAAACATTTTGTTTGTTGTAGAGGATATTTTGTATTTTGTAAACATTGTTTTGTCTGTTGTAAAGGACACTTTGACTGTTGTAAAGGACAATTTGACTGTTGTAAACATTATTTTGTCTGTTGTAAACATTGTTATGTCTGTTTTAAAGGACATTTTGTTGTAAACATTTTGTTTGTTGTAAAGGATATTTTGTATTTTGTAAACATTGTTTTGTCTGTTGTAAAGGACACTTTGACTGCTGTAAAGGACAATTTGACTGTTGTAAACATTATTTTGTCTGTTGTAAACATTGTTATGTCTGTTTTAAAGGACATTTTGTTGTAAACATTTTGTTTGTTGTAAAGGATATTTTGTATTTTGTAAACATTGTTTTGTCTGTTGTAAAGGACACTTTGACTGTTGTAAAGGACAATTTGACTGTTGTAAACATTATTTTGTCTGTTGTAAACATTGTTATGTCTGTTTTAAAGGACATTTTGTTGTAAACATTTTGTTTGTTGTAAAGGATATTTTGTATTTTGTAAACATTGTTTTGTCTGTTGTAAGGGACACTTTGACTGTTGTAAAGGACAATTTGACTGTTGTAAACATTATTTTGTCTGTTGTAAACATTGTTATGTCTGTTTTAAAGGACATTTTGTTGTAAACATTTTGTTTGTTGTAAAGGATATTTTGTATTTTGTAAACATTGTTTTGTCTGTTGTAAAGGACACTTTGACTGTTGTAAAGGACAATTTGACTGTTGTAAACATTATTTTGTCTGTTATAAACATTGTTATGTCTGTTTTAAAGGACATTTTGTTGTAAACATTTTGTTTGTTGTAAAGGATATTTTGTATTTTGTAAACATTGTTTTGTCTGTTGTAAAGGACACTTTGACTGTTGTAAAGGACAATTTGACTGTTGTAAACATTATTTTGTCTGTTGTAAACATTGTTATGTCTGTTTTAAAGGACATTTTGTCTGTTGTAAACATTTTGTTTGTTGTAGAGGATATTTTGTAAACATTGTTTTGTCTGTTGTAAAGGACACTTTGACTGTTGTAAAGGACAATTTGACTGTTGTAAACATTATTTTGTCTGTTGTAAACATTGTTATGTCTGTTTTAAAGGACATTTTGTTGTAAACATTTTGTTTGTTGTAAAGGATATTTTGTATTTTGTAAACATTGTTTTGTCTGTTGTAAAGGACACTTTGACTGTTGTAAAGGACAATTTGACTGTTGTAAACATTATTTTGTCTGTTGTAAACATTGTTATGTCTGTTTTAAAGGACATTTTGTCTGTTGTAAACATTTTGTTTGTTGTAAAGGATATTTTGTATATTGTAAACATTGTTTCGTCTGTTGTAAAGGACACTTTGACTGTTGGAAAGGACACTTTATAACAATGTTTACAACAGACAAAATAATGTTTCCAACAGTCAAATTGTCCTTTCCAACAGTCAAAGTGTCCTTTACAACAGACAAAACAATGTTTACAAAATACAAAATATCCTTTACAACAAACAAAATGTTTACAACAGACAAAATGTCCTTTAAAACAGACATAACAATGTTTACAACAGACAAAATAATGTTTACAACAGTCAAATTGTCCTTTACAACAGTCAAAGTGTCCTTTACAACAGACAAAACAATGTTTACAAAATACAAAATATCCTTTACAACAAACAAAATGTTTACAACAAAATGTCCTTTAAAACAGACATAACAATGTTTACAACAGACAAAATAATGTTTACAACAGTCAAATTGTCCTTTACAACAGTCAAAGTGTCCCTTACAACAGACAAAACAATGTTTACAAAATACAAAATATCCTTTACAACAAACAAAATGTTTACAACAAAATGTCCTTTAAAACAGACATAACAATGTTTACGTCTGTTTTAAAGGACATTTTGTTGTAAACATTTTGTTTGTTGTAAAGGATATTTTGTATTTTGTAAACATTGTCTGTTGTAAAGGACACTTTGACTGTTGTAAAGGACAATTTGACTGTTGTAAACATTATTTTGTCTGTTGTAAACATTGTTATGTCTGTTTTAAAGGACATTTTGTTTGTTGTAAAGGATATTTTGTATTTTGTAAACATTGTTTTGTCTGTTGTAAGGGACACTTTGACTGTTGTAAAGGACAATTTGACTGTTGTAAACATTATTTTGTCTGTTGTAAACATTGTTATGTCTGTTTTAAAGGACATTTTGTTGTAAACATTTTGTTTGTTGTAAAGGATATTTTGTATTTTGTAAACATTGTTTTGTCTGTTGTAAAGGACACTTTGACTGTTGTAAAGGACAATTTGACTGTTGTAAACATTATTTTGTCTGTTGTAAACATTGTTATGTCTGTTTTAAAGGACATTTTGTTGTAAACATTTTGTTTGTTGTAAAGGATATTTTGCATTTTGTAAACATTGTTTTGTCTGTTGTAAGGGACACTTTGACTGTTGTTACATTTCACCTCGTTTTTTTTTAAATGTTTGTCTTTTTTATAGTATATTTTAGAATGTGGCGTTAAAAAAATGAGCTGCGGGGCGCACTTTGGACACCCCAGATCTAGAAGGATCTGACATCTACGGGTCACATCTGAAGCCAAAGAGAGGCTCCGCCCCCTCCAATCATCCATCCATCGCCACCTTGGAATCATGTGAGTGGGAAGTTCAGTCCGTGACCGACATGTTCCACTAAACAAGTGTCAGGTGTCCACAAAGTTGGCAGAAAGGTGCCATTGTGGAGCATTTTGTCAAGGAATTGATGTGAACGGCTGGATTTTAGAAACCAAGGAGGGGTGTCACGATACAACTTTTTCACTTCTGATATTGAGCCAATACGATACCAGCACGAATCATACATGATGATATTATCTTGCAGTGTGGAATGTCGGAAAAGTTTTGATGGAGTGAAATGAGTCAAACAGAACACTAACCTATTTATTATTAATGTGGAATGGACTTATGCGGTCTTTAAAGGGGTCATAGTGGTCTACATTAAAAGACTTCCTGGTGGTCTACGTCACATGTGATGCTTCTTTGCTCAAAATGTTGCAGAGATTTCCCAGCAGGCTCAAGACATTGAAACAACGTTGAGAACTTGTTGAATTAGGTCCTGACCTTTGAGCAACGCAAACCTAACGTTGAAACTGTCAAGACTTGGTCCTGGGGTTTAGTTTTTCCTGGGATGCAACGGAAAGTTGGCTCGGGCGAGACGGGGAATTTAAGTACATTTTTTATTTAAAGACTATAACTACAAAAAAAAAGGAAGTAAACAAAAGGCGCGCACAATGGCGGGGAACAAACTATGAAACCAAAAAGACTATAAACATGGAACAAAAAACTTACTTGGCTTGGACAAAAATAGTAGCATGAAGGATGGACATGGAAAGAATGGACAGAGCATAAATGTGAGGATGTCACCAGAACGACAAACTGAAAAACAATGAACTTAAATACTACAGACATGATTAACGAAAACAGGTGCGTGACTCAAAGCGTGAAACAGGTGCGTGACGTGACAGGTGAAAACTAATGGGTTGCTATGGTGACAATCAAGAGTGCACAATGAGTACCAAACGTGGAACAGGTGAAACTAATGGGGTAATCATGGAAACAAGACAAGGGAGTGAAAAGACAGAAACTAAAGAGTCCAATAACTAAACAAAACATGACTTAAAACAAAACATGATTACACAGACATGACAGAAACAACATGCTTTTTGACCACGTTTAATCAATGTTGGGTTCTGACCATTGAAATGTGGTCATGTCTCAACCAATATTCTACAACACAAATACTACGTTGAAACAAAATGATTTTTGACAACGTTTTATCAATGTTGAGTTTTGACGTTGAATTTTGGTCATTTCTCAACCGATATTCTACAACACAAATACAACATTGAAACAACATGCTCTTTGACTGACGACATTTAATCAATGTTGAGTTCTGACAAGACTCTGCAGCATCGCGTGGACATCGGGGGTGGTACCTCTGGATTGGCAGACCGGGGTGGTGGTTCCTCTCTTTAAGAAGGGGAACCGGAGGGTGTGTTCTAACTATCGTGGGATCACACTCCTCAGCCTTCCCGGTAAGGTCTATTCGGGTGAACTGGAGAGGAGGCTACGCCGGATAGTCGAACCTCGGATTCAGGAGGAACAGTGTGGTTTTCGTCCTGGTCGTGGAACTGTGGACCAGCTCTATACTCTGGGAAGGGTCCTTGAGGGTGCATGGGAGTTTGCCCAACCAGTCTACATGTGCTTTGTGGACTTGGAGAAGGCATTAGACCGTGTCCCTCGGGAAGTCCTGTGGGGAGTGCTCAGAGAGTATGGGGTATCGGACTGTCTGATTGTGGCGGTCCGCTCCCTGTATGATCAGTGTCAGAGCTTGGTCCGCATTGCCGGCAGTAAGTCGGACACGTTTCCAGTGAGGGTTGGACTCCGCCAAGGCTGCCCTTTGTCACCCATTCTGTTCTGAACTTTTATGGACAGAATTTCTAGGCGCAGTCAGGGCGTTGAGGGGATCTGGTTTGGTGGCTGCAGGATTAGGTCTCTGCTTTTTGCAGATGATGTGGTCCTGATGGCTTCATCTGGCCAGGATCTTCAGCTCTCACTGAATCGGTTCACAGCTGAGTGTGAAGCGACTGGGATGAGAATCAGCACCTCCAAGTCCGAGTCCATGGTTCTCGCCCGGAAAAGGGTGGAGTGCCATCTCCGGGTTGGGGAGGAGATCTTGCCCCAAGTGGAGGAGTTCAAGTACCTCTGAGTCTTGTTCACGAGTGAGGGAAGAGTGGATGGTGAGATGGACAGGCAGATCGGTGCGGCGTCTTCAGTAATGCGGACGCTGTATCGATCCGTTGTGGTGAAGAAGGAGCTGAGCCGGAAGGCAAAGCTCTCAATTTACCGGTCGATCTACGTTCCCATCCTCACCTATGGTCATGAGCTTTGGGTTATGACCGAAAGGACAAGATCACGGGTACAAGCGGCCCAAATGAGTTTCCTCCGCCGGGTGGCGGGGCTCTCCCTTAGAGATAGGGTGAGAAGCTCTGTCATCCGGGAGGAGCTCAAAGTAAAGCCGCTGCTCCTCCACATGGAGAGGAGCCAGATGAGGTGGTTCGGGCATCTGGTCAGGATGCCACCCGAGCGCCTCCCTAAGGAGGTGTTTAGGGCACGTCCGACCGGTAGGAGGCCACGAGGAAGACCCAGGACACGTTGGGAAGACTATCTCTCCCGGCTGGCCTGGGAACGCCTCGGGATCCCCCGGGAGGAGCTGGACGAAGTGGCTGGGGAGAGGGAAGTCTGGGCTTCCCTGCTTAGGCTGCTGCCCCCGCGACCCGACCTCGGATAAGCGGAAGAAGATGGATGGATGGATGGATGGATGCATAGATTGGATCTCGAGATGAAAGTGTTGAAAGTAAAAACAAATAAAAATAATTATGACTTATTTTTGGATCCCCAGAATTTTAGTGGGCCTTTTTTTTTTTTTACTGTCATTCCTCAAAAATAATGAATTAAAATCAATGTTGTTATGAATTATTGACATATGTAAGGCTCCAATTAATTCAAAATATTGGAAACTATTGCAAATGTTGTGTTTGCCATAAACAAAAATAAGTTATATGACAAAAAGCATGAAAGAAAAACAAAAAAAAAACATGGAAAAAATATTATGGATGGATAGATTGGTCTTAGAGATGAAAGCGTTGAAAGCAAAAAATAAATAAGATATGACTTATATTTAACACTTTTATGAGTGGGGCCCTTTTGGACCCCCAATCATTTTAGCAGGATTTTTGCTAAAAAAAAATAAAATTATGAATTAAAATCCATGTTGTGAATTATTGACCAATTTACGGCTCTAATAATAATAATAAAATAAATAATATATGACTTATTTTTAACACTTTTATGAGTGGGGCCATTTTGGACCCCCAATCATTTTAGCAGGATTTTTGCTAAAAAAATAATAATTATGAATTAAAATCCATGTTGTGAATTATTGACCAATTTACGGCTCTAATAATAATAATAAAATAAATAATATATGACTTATTTTTAACACTTTTATGAGTGGGGCCCTTTTGGACCCCCAATCATTTTAGCAGGATTTTTGCTAAAAAAAAATAATAATTATGAATTAAAATCCATGTTGTGAATTATTGACCAATTTACGGCTCTAATAATAATAATAAAATAAATAATATATGACTTAATTTTAACACTTTTATGAGTGGGGCCATTTTGGACCCCCAATCATTTTAGCAGGATTTTTGCTAAAAAAAAATAAAAAATTATGAATTAAAATCCATGTTGTGAATTATTGACCAATTTACGGCTCTAATAATAATAATAAAATAAATAATATATGACTTATTTTTAACACTTTTATGAGTGGGGCCCTTTTGGACCCCCAAACATTTTAGCAGGATTTTTGCTAAAAAAAAAAAAAATTATGAATTAAAATCCATGTTGTGAATTATTGACCAATTTACGGCTCTAATAATAATAATAAAATAAATAATATATGACTTATTTTTAACACTTTTATGAGTGGGGCCATTTTGGACCCCCAATCATTTTAGCAGGATTTTTGCTAAAAAAAAATAATTATGAATTAAAATCCATGTTGTGAATTATTGACCAATTTACGGCTCTAATAATAATAATAAAATAAATAATATATGACTTATTTTTAACACTTTTATGAGTGGGGCCATTTTGGACCCCCAATTATTTTAGCAGAATTTTTGCTAAAAAAAATAAATAATTATGAATTAAAATCCATGTTGTGAATTATTGACCCATTTACGGCTCTAAATACTTAACATCAAATATTACACTTTGAATTTTTTTGGTGGGAAAACATTGCATATTTGGTGGTTTTGCCTATAAAAACAGGGTTTTATTTGACAAAAAAATGCATAAAACATGAAAAAAATTTTTTTTAAATGGACCAACGTGAAGTTTCCCAGTCTACCCTGACAAGTACCCCAGTGTACTCTGATAAGTACCACAGTGTACTCTGACAAGTACCCCAGTCTACCCTGACAAGTACCCCAGTGTACTCTGACAAGTACCCCAGTCTACCCTGACAAGTACCCCAGTGTACTCTGACAAGTACCCCAGTCTACCCTGACAAGTATCCCTGTGTACTCAGACAAGTACCCCAGTGTACTCAGACAAGTACCCCAGTCTACCCTGACAAGTATCCCTGTGTACTCAGACAAGTACCCCAGTCTACCCTGACAAGTACCCCTGTGTACTCAGACAAGTACCCCAGTGTACTCAGACAAGTACCCCAGTCTACCCTGACAAGTACCCCTGTGTACTCTGACAAGTACCCCAGTGTACTCTGATAAGTACCCCAGTGTACTCAGACAAGTACCCCAGTGTACACAGACAAGTACCCCTGTCTACCCTGACAAGTATCCCAGTGTACTCAGACAAGTACCCCAGTGTACTCTGTTAAGTACCCCAGTGTACGCAGACAAGTACCCCAGTCTACCCTGACAAGTACCCCTGTGTACTCTGACAAGTATCCCAGTGTACTCAGACAAGTACCCCAGTCTACCCTGACAAGTATCCCTGTGTACTCAGACAAGTATCCCTGTGTACTCAGACAAGTACCCCAGTGTACTCAGACAAGTACCCCAGTCTACCCTGACAAGTACCCCAGTGTACTCTGACAAGTATCCCTGTGTACTCAGACAAGTACCCCAGTGTACTCAGACAAGTACCCCAGTGTACTCTGACAAGTATCCCAGTGTACTCAGACAAGTACCCCAGTCTACCCTGACAAGTACCCCAGTGTACTCTGACAAGTACCACAGTGTACTCTGACAAGTACCCCAGTGTACTCAGATAAGTACCCCTGTGTACTCTGACAAGTACCCCTGTGTACTCTGATAAGTACCTCAGTGTACTCAGACAAATGCCCCAGTGTACTCTGATAAGTACCCCAGTGTACTCTGTTAAGTACCCCAGTCTACCCTGACAAGTACCCCTGTATACTCAGACAAGTATCCCTGTGTACTCAGACAAGTACCCCAGTGTACTCAGACAAGTACCCCAGTCTACCCTGACAAGTATCCCTGTGTACTCAGACAAGTACCCCAGTCTACCCTGACAAGTACCCCTGTGTACTCTGACAAGTACCCCTGTGTACTCTGACAAGTACCCCAGTGTACTCTGACAAGTATCCCAGTCTACCCTGACAAGTACCCCTGTGTACTCTGATAAGTACCCCAGTGTACTCTGACAAGTATCCCAGTGTACTCAGACAAGTACCCCAGTCTACCCTGACAAGTACCCCTGTGTACTCAGACAAGTACCCCAGTCTACCCTGACAAGTACCCCAGTGTACTCTGACAAGTACACCAGTGTACTCTGACAAGTACCCCTGTGTACTCTGACAAGTATCCCAGTGTACTCTGACAAGTACCCCAGTCTACCCTGACAAGTACCCCTGTGTACTCTGACAAGTATCCCAGTGTACTCTGACAAGTACCCCAGTCTACCCTGACAAGTACCCCTGTGTACTCTGACAAGTACCCCTGTGTACTCTGACAAGTATCCCAGTGTACTCTGACAAGTACCCCAGTCTACCCCTTTCAATGGGAACATCTTTAGTTTGAAGGTTTAAAGGTTGACTTGCCACTAGAGGGCAGCAGAATGATGCAGTGAAACCTTTCATAGGTGAGAAACTCTCCCAACCTCCCAATTCAAAGTGTAATATTTGATGTGAAGTAATTGAAGCGTTGAATATGTCAATAATTCATAACAACATTGATTTTGATTCATTATTATTTTTTGGAACAATGACAGTTTTAAATAAAAATCCCACAACATTCCCAGGGTCCAAAAGGGTCCATTTATAAAAGTGTTAAAAGTTTTAAAAAAAATTTACATTCAATGCTTAAATCTCTCGATCAACTTCAAATGTATCTGTCGATTATACGTTTTTTTTGTTAGTTTTATTCCCTTTTTGTCATTGAAAACTTAACACAAAATATGCAATATTTCCCCCAAAATAATTCAAAGTGTAATATTTCATGTGCAGTAATTGAAGCAAAAATTAGGTCAATAATTCATAACAACATTGATTTTGATTCATTATTATTTTTGGAGCAATGACAGTTTTAAAAAAATTCTCAGGGTCCCACTCATAAAAGTGTTAAAATAAGTCATACACGTTTTTGTTTTTGTTTATTTTCAGACCTCAAACTGTCTGGATAAATTTATCGTTGATTATACGTTTTTTACAATATTTAATGTTTTTTTTATGCCGTTTTTGTTAACAAAAACATTTTTATTTTTTTTTAAATGGCAAAAACACAAAATATGCAATATTTCCCCTCCATTTATAAAAGTGTTAAAAGTAAGTCATACATTTTTAATTTTTTTTACATTCAATGCTTAAATCTCTAGATCAACTTCAGATTTATCTGTCGATTATATGTTTTTTAAATGTTTTATGACCTTTTTGTCATTGAAAACTTAACACAAAATATGCAATATTTCCCCCAAAATAATTCAAAGTGTAATATTTCATGTGCAGTAATTGAAGCAAAAATTAGGTCAATAATTCATAACAACATTGATTTTGATTCATTATTATTTTTGGAGCAATGACAGTTTTAAAAAAATCCTCATGGTCCCACTCATAAAAGTGTTAAAATAAGTCATACACGTTTTTGTTTTTGTTTATTTTCAGACCTCAAACTGTCTGGATAAATTTATCGTTGATTATACGTTTTTTACAATATTTAATGTTTTTTTTATGCCGTTTTTGTTAACAAAAACATTTTTTTTTTTTTTTAAATGGCAAAAACACAAAATATGCAATATTTCCCCTCCATTTATAAAAGTGTTAAAAGTAAGTCATACATTTTTAATTTTTTTTACATTCAATGCTTAAATCTCTAGATCAACTTCAGATTTATCTGTCGATTATATGTTTTTTAAATGTTTTATGACCTTTTTGTCATTGAAAACTTAACACAAAATATGCAATATTTCCCCCAAAATAATTCAAAGTGTAATATTTGATGTGAAGTAATTGAAGCAAAAATTAGGTCAATAATTCATAACAACATTGATTTTGATTCATTATTATTTTTGGAGCAATGACAGTTTTAAAAAATCCTCAGGGCCCCACTCATAAAAGTGTTCAAATAAGTCATACACGTTTTTGTTTTTGTTTATTTTCAGACCTCAAACTGTCTGGATAAATTTATCGTTGATTATACGTTTATTTTACAATATTTAATGTTATTTTTTTATGCCGTTTTTGTTAACAAAAACATATATATATATTTTTTTAATGGTAAAAACACAAAATATGCAATATTTACCCTCCAAAATATTTCAAAGTGTAATATTTGATGTGAAGTAATTGAAGCATTGAATATGTCAATCATTCATAACAACATTGATTTTGATTCATTATTATTTTTGGAGCAATCACAGTTTTAAAGAAAAAATCCACAAAATTCCCAGGGTCCAAAAGGGTCCATTCATAAAAGTGTTAAAAATCAGTCATACATTATTTTGTTTTTACATTCAACACTTAAATCTCTCAATCAACTTCAGATTTATCCGTCGATTATATGTTTTTTAAAATATTTTATGACCTTTTTGTCATTGAAAACTTTGTTTTTTTTATGGCAAACACACAAAATGTGCAATATTTCCCACACAATATTTCAAAGTGTAATATTTGATGTGAAGTAATTGAAGCATTGAACTGATCAATAATTTACACTCATAAAAGTCATACATTATTTTTTTAAATTCAATGCTTAAATCTCTAGATCAACTTCAGATTTATCTGTCGATTATACTTAAAAAAAAAAAAAAAAATTTTGTTTGTTTTATGCCCCTTTTTGTCAAAGAAAACTTTTTTTTATGGCAAACACACAAAATATGCAATATTTCCCCCGAAATATTTCAAAGTGTAAAAAGTAATTGTCTTGAAAAGGTCAATAATTCATTGATTTTGGTTCTTTTTTTTTTTCTTTTTTTTTAACAATGACAGTTTTGAAGAAAAAAATAACTTTATTAGTCAACATTGCAACTTTTGTTCCTAACATTTTACCAATTTGCTCTTTTATTCTACTTGTTAATGTTTTTTGTAGTAGTATTTTTTTTCTCTCGTAACATTTTACCTGTTTGCTTTTTTATTCTACCTTTTTTTGTAAGAGTAGTTATTTTTCTCGTTACATTTCACCCGTTTGCTCTTGTATTCAACTTTTTTTTTTACTTACAGGTAAAAGCCAGTAAATTAGAATATTTTGAAAAACTTGATTTATTTCAGTAATTGCATTCAAAAGGTGTAACTTGTACATTATATTTATTCATTGCACACAGACTGATGCATTCAAATGTTTATTTCATTTAATTTTGATGATTTGAAGTGGCAACAAATGAAAATCCAAAATTCCGTGTGTCACAAAATTAGAATATTACTTAAGGCTAATACAAAAAAGGGATTTTTAGAAATGTTGGCCAACTGAAAAGTATGAAAATGAAAAACATGAGCATGTACAATACTCAATACTTGGTTGGAGCTCCTTTTGCCTCAATTACTGCGTTAATGCGGCGTGGCATGGAGTCGATGAGTTTCTGGCACTGCTCAGGTGTTATGAGAGCCCAGGTTGCTCTGATAGTGGCCTTCAACTCTTCTGCGTTTTTGGGTCTGGCATTCTGCATCTTCCTTTTCACAATACCCCACAGATTTTCTATGGGGCTAAGGTCAGGGGAGTTGGCGGGCCAATTTAGAACAGAAATACCATGGTCCGTAAACCAGGCACGGGTATATTTTGCGCTGTGTGCAGGCGCCAAGTCCTGTTGGAACTTGAAATCTCCATCTCCATAGAGCAGGTCAGCAGCAGGAAGCATGAAGTGCTCTAAAACTTGCTGGTAGACGGCTGCGTTGACACTGGATCTCAGGAAACAGAGTGGACCGACACCAGCAGATGACATGGCACCCCAAACCATCACCCAACCATGCAAATTTTGCATTTCCTTTGGAAATCGAGGTCCCAGAGTCTGGAGGAAGACAGGAGAGGCACAGGATCCACGTTGCCTGAAGTCTAGTGTAAAGTTTCCACCATCAGTGATGGTTTGGGGTGCCATGTCATCTGCTGGTGTCGGTCCACTCTGTTTCCTGAGATCCAGGGTCAACGCAGCCGTCTACCAGCAAGTTTTAGAACACTTCATGCTTCCTGCTGCTGACCTGCTCTATGGAGATGGAGATTTCAAGTTCCAACAGGACTTGGCGCCTGCACACAGCGCAAAATCTACCCGTGCCTGGTTTACGGACCATGGTATTTCTGTTCTAAATTGGCCCGCCAACTCCCCTGACCTTAGCCCCATAGAAAATCTGTGGGGTATTGTGAAAAGGAAGATGCAGAATGCCAGAGCCAAAAACGCAGAAGAGTTGAAGGCCACTATCAGAGCAACCTGGGCTCTCATAACACCTGAGCAGTGCCAGAAACTCATCGACTCCATGCCACGCCGCATTAACGCAGTAATTGAGGCAAAAGGAGCTCCAACCAAGTATTGAGTATTGTACATGCTCATATTTTTCATTTTCATACTTTTCAGTTGGCCAACATTTCTAAAAATCCCTTTTTTGTATTAGCCTTAAGTAATATTCTAATTTTGTGACACACGGAATTTTGGATTTTCATTTGTTGCCACTTCAAATCATCAAAATTAAATGAAATAAACATTTGAATGCATCAGTCTGTGTGCAATGAATAAATATAATGTACAAGTTACACCTTTTGAATGCAATTACTGAAATAAATCAAGTTTTTCAAAATATTCTAATTTACTGGCTTTTACCTGTATATTGCCACAATCTTTCACATCTGCTGTGCTGGCGTGTGCGACACGTAATCGGAGACGCCTGCTTAGAGCAGCACTCTGGGCCCAGATTCAAACTGACAACTGTTGTGACCATGGGAACCTGAGGGGCCCTCCACTCCCACACACACACAACAACTCTGCTTCTGACTCCTGAACCGAGCACTTGCTGGGATTTGGGTTCCAAATCAACATACCTTTCTAGAGCGCTAAGGAACCTGCTTTTGGAGAAAGCCGGGGATGCGGATCCGAGTGGTCCAGATCTGGGGCTTCTTGATGACCGTGATGGGTTGGATCTTCGTGGCTTGCACCATGGCCATGGAAGGCTGGAAGATCACCTCAGTCGGCGGGATGGGGGGCTCCTCCATCCTGAAGGTGGCCTGGTACTGGTCCAGTCTGTGGAGAGCTTGTTTCACAGATTCCACGGCTGTCAGCAACTGCTACGACTACCCCGTGCTCTGGTCCGTAGAGGGTAAGTACAGCCTGAACTCACCTCGAGGACCGCGGCTCAGCGGCGTGTGGATCTGTTCCCCCCCCCCCCAGGCCACATCCAGATCGTGCGAGGCCTGCTGATGGCCGCGCTCTCCCTGGGGATGCTGGGCTTCGTGCTCAGCTTGCTGGGCATGGAGTGCACCTTCATCGGGGGAAAAGACCCCTCCAAATATAAGAAGATCTACACCGGCGGTTGGTTCCACATAATCAGCGGTACGCTCTCATCTTGATAAGACAAACGCAGCAGTGAAGTTGTCACGTTGTGTAAATGGTCAATAAAAAGAGAATACAACAAATCCTTTTCAACTTATATTCAATTGAATAGACTGCAAAGACAAGATATTTCATGTTCACACTTTGCTATTTTTTGCAAATAATCATGAACTTAGAATTCGGCAGTGAAGAGTATATACTCACAAGAAACCGAATAGCTTTGTCTTTGACCTTTTTTTTTTACTTACAACTATACCTAATATATAAAGGGGTGGAAAAGTGACTATTACCTGCAGGGCAAACATTAGCTAACCAGAAGGCAATAACAATGTAAACAAAAAAACAGCTGCTTCAAAGATCTAATACAAATGTCCCTGAGGAATGTAAGGTGGGAGTACTGTAATTACCTAACGTTACATTATTATTTTCCATAACAATTTAGCCCCCTCCACAATATTAACCCAACGTTGAAACAGAACTAGCTATTTATTGATTAGCAATTGCCGAATCATGTGACATTAGCTTAATGCTAAAAAGCCAGGTTACTATCACATTCTGTAACAGACAAATAATTTCATGTTCGGCTCACCTACCTGCTACCTGGGCACCTGACAGTTTTGGCCGTTTTGACACCTTGTGTTGATTTTTTGATGTGGTGACGTCCAAAAAGAGTCATGATACGGGAAGGGAGGGGGCGCACTGTGCGGGGGGAGAGGGGGCGTAATGTTGTAACAAATAATATTTCTATTAAATAGGCTTTACTTTGCATTTTAATTAACGTGGGATTATTTTTTGTATTTAGAAATAATAGTACCAACTTTTTCTTTTTTCTTTTTTTTTCTCCAACATTTGTGGCACTGGCGTGGCGCCCCCTGATGGACGGCGCCCTTAGCATTTGCCTATATGGCCTATGCCACGGGCCGGCCCTGGTTTTAAGTCATGTTTTGTTTAGTTATAGGACTCTTTCGTTTCTGTCTTTTCACTCCCTTGTCTTGTTTCCATGATTACCCCATTGGTTTCACCTGTTCCACGTTTGGACTCATTGTGCACTCTTGATTGTCACCATAGCAACCCATTAGTTCTCACCTGTCACGTCACGCACCTGTTTCACGTTTTGAGTCACGCACCTGTTTTCGTTAATCATGTCGGTAGTATTTAAGTTCAGTGTTTTTCAGTTTGTCTTTCTGGTGACATCCTCACATTTATGCTCTGTCCATTCTTTCCATGTCCATCCTTCATGCTACTATTTTTGTCCAAGCCAAGTAAGTTTTTTGTTCCATGTTTATAGTCTTTTTGGTTTCATAGTTTGTTCTCCGCCATTGTGCGCGCCTTTTGTTTACTTCCTTTTTTTTGTAGTTATAGTCTTTAAATAAAAATGTACTTAAATTCCCGTCTCGCCCGAGCCAACTTTCCGTTGCATCCCAGAAAAACTAAACCCCAGGACCAAGTCTTGACACTTAAGTTGTTCAACAGTCTCCCTTCTCATATTTTAGCCTTCACACATTTTCACTGTCTGGACTACAGGCAGGCCAGTCTAGTACCCGCACTCTTTTACTATGAAGCCACGCTGTTGTAACACCTGGCTTGGCATTGTCTTGCTGAAATAAGCAGGGGCGTCCATGATAATGTTGCTTGGATGGCAACATATGTTGCTCCAAAAGCTGTATGTACCTTTCAGCATTAATGGTGCCTTCACAGATGTGTAAGTTACCCATGTCTTGGCCACTAATACACCCCCATACCATCACACATGCTGCCTTTTACACTTTCACCCTACACTCTTAGAAATAAGGGTTCTAAAAGGGTTCTTCTACAAGGGCTGAGGTTCTAACTGGAACCATTTGCTTCTGAAAAACCCTTTCCCGAAGAAAGGGTTTTTCAAGGGTTCTTGGTAACGCTAATGGTTCCAGTAAGAACCATTTTGATCCAGAGAACCCTTTAAAACCCCTTTTCTGAATAATTGGTTTTAAAAGGGTTCTCACTAACACTAAGGGTTCCAGTAAGAACTATTTTGATCCAGAGAACCGTTTTTGGAAGAAAGAGTTCTTCGGGGATTGTTGAAAGCATGGGTAAGATCCTGTGTCACCAGGGACATACTTCCTGATAACATTTGCCAATAATGGTGCCTATCTTTAAATAAATGTTTTGAATGTTTGTTCAATGTCAACATGATAAATGACCACAATATAATATGAACTAAACTGATCTGTAGAATACAATATGGTTCTTTATAGAACCCTCAGAAGACAAGACGGTTATCGGTGAAAACCTTTGAAAAGGGATGTTTTTAGAACCCCCTGTGTCAGATCTAGATGAAACCCTTGAAACATGAAATAGTTCTTTGTGAAACTCCCTGTGTGAGTTCTAGATGAAACCCTTGAAACATGAAAGGGTTCTTAGTGGAACTCCCTGCATGGGTTTTAGATGAAACCCTTGACAAACGAAAGGGTTCTTAGTGGAACTCCCTGTGTGGGTTCTAGATGAAACCCTTGAAATACGAAAGGGTTCTTAGTGGAACTCCCTGTGTGGGTTCTAGATGAAAGTCTTGAAATACAAAAGGGTTCTTAGTGGAACTCCCTGCATGGGTTTTAGATGAAACCCTTGACAAACGAAAGGGTTCTTAGTGGAACTCCCTGTGTGGGTTCTAGATGAAACCCTTGAAACATGAAAGGGTTCTTAGTGGAACTCCCTGCATGGGTTTTAGATGAAACCCTTGACAAACGAAAGGGTTCTTAGTGGAACTCCCTGTGTGGGTTCTAGATGAAACCCTTGAAACATGAAAGGGTTCTTAGTGGAACTCCCTGCATGGGTTTTAGATGAAACCCTTGACAAACGAAAGGGTTCTTAGTGGAACTCCCTGTGTGGGTTCTAGATGAAACCCTTGAAATACGAAAGGGTTCTTAGTGGAACTCCCTGCGTGGGTTCTAGATGAAAGTCTTGAAATACAAAAGGGTTCTTAGTGGAACTCCCTGTGTGGGTTCTAGATGAAACCCTTGAAACATGAAAGGGTTCTTAGTGGAACTCCCTGCATGGGTTCTAGATGAAACCCTTGACAAACGAAAGGGTTCTTAGTGGAACTCCCTGTGTGGGTTCTAGATGAAACCCTTGAAATACGAAAGGGTTCTTAGTGGAACTCCCTGTGTGGGTTCTAGATGAAAGTCTTGAAATACGAAAGGGTTCTTAGTGGAACTCCCTGCGTGGGTTCTAGACGAAAGTCTTGAAATACAAAAGGGTTCTTAGTGGAACTCCCTGTGTGGGTTCTAGATGAAACCCTTGAAATACGAAAGGGTTCTTAGTGGAACTCCCTGTGTGGGTTCTAGATGAAACCCTTGAAACATGAAAGGGTTCTTAGTGGAACTCCCTGTGTGGGTTCTAGATGAAACCCTTGAAATACGAAAGGGTTCTTAGTGGAACTCCCTGCATGGGTTTTAGATGAAACCCTTGACAAACGAAAGGGTTCTTAGTGGAACTCCCTGTGTGGGTTTTAGATGAAACCCTTGAAACATGAAAGGGTTCTTAGTGGAACTCCCTGCATGGGTTTTAGATGAAACCCTTGACAAACGAAAGGGTTCTTAGTGGAACTCCCTGTGTGGGTTCTAGATGAAACCCTTGAAATACGAAAGGGTTCTTAGTGGAACTCCCTGCGTGGGTTCTAGATGAAAGTCTTGAAATACGAAAGGGTTCTTAGTGGAACTCCCTGCGTGGGTTCTAGATGAAAGTCTTGAAATACGAAAGGGTTCTTAGAGGAACTCCCTGCGTGGGTTCTAGATGAAACCCTTGAAATACGAAAGGGTTCTTAGTGGAACTCCCTGCGTGGGTTCTAGATGAAAGTCTTGAAATACAAAAGGGTTCTTAGTGGAACTCCCTGTGTGGGTTCTAGATGAAAGTCTTGAAATACGAAAGGGTTCTTAGTGGAACTCCCTGCGTGGGTTCTAGATGAAAGTCTTGAAATACAAAAGGGTTCTTAGTGGAACTCCCTGTGTGGGTTCTAGATGAAACCCTTGAAATACGAAAGGGTTCTTAGTGGAACTCCCTGCGTGGGTTCTAGATGAAAGTCTTGAAATACAAAAGGGTTCTTAGTGGAACTCCCTGCGTGGGTTCTAGACGAAAGTCTTGAAATACGAAAGGGTTCTTAGTGGAACTCCCTGTGTGGGTTCTAGATGAAACCCTTGAAATACGAAAGGGTTCTTAGTGGAACTCCCTGTGTGGGTTCTAGATGAAACCCTTGAAACATGAAAGGGTTCTTAGTGGAACTCCCTGCGTGGGTTCTTTGTAGAACCTCTCATGGGGGGGTTCTGGGTGGAACCTTACACACACAGTTCTAGGTAGAACCCTCCAAAAGGGTTCCAGGTGGAACCTTTATAAAAAGGTTCTACCTGGAGCCAAAAAGGGTTCTCCTATGAGGACGAGCCGAAGAACCTTATATGGTTCTACTTAGCACTTTTATTTCTAAGAGTGTAGAACAATCCGGATGGTTATTTTCATCTTTGGCCCGGAGGACACAACGTCCACAGTTTCCAAAAACAATTTGAAATGTGGACTCGTCAGACCACAGAACACTTTTCCACTTTGCATCAGTCCATCTAAGACAGGGGTCGGCAACCCAAAATGTTGAAAGAGCCATATTGGACCAAAAATACAAAAACAAATCTGTCTGGAGCCGCAAAAAATTAAAAGCCATATCACATACAGATAGTGTGTCATGAGATATAAATTGAATTAAGAGGACTTAAAGGAAACTAAATGAGCTCAAATATAGCTACAAATGAGGCATAATGATGCAATATGTACATATAGCTAGCCTAAATAGCATGTTAGCATCGATTAGCTCGCAGTCATGCAGTGACCAAATATGTCTGATTAGCACTCCACACAAGTCAATAACATCAACAAAACTCACCTTTCATGCACAACGTTAAACGTTTGGTGGACAAAATGAGACGGAAAAAGAAGTGGCATAAAACACGTCCTAGAAAGTCGGAGAAAGTTGTACATGTAAACAAACTACGGTGAGTTCAAGGACCGCCAAAATTAGTAGGACAAAACGGCGCTCGCCAAATACTCGAATAAGTGAAGCATGTTTAATACAAACAGTGTGCTTTGCAACAATTAGGGAGGCTTATGTCATGTTTGTCCTCCTACAGAAACCATATGAAAACAAAAAAGAAATGTTTTCCCCCTCATCTTTTTCCATTTTTCATACATTTTTTAAAAAGCTCCAGAGAGCCACTAGGGCGGCGCTAAAGAGCCGCGGGTTGCCGACCCCTGATCTAAGATGAGCTGTTCTGGGTGTTGTTGATAAATGGCTTTGGCTTTGCATAGTAGAGTTTTAACTTGCACTTACAGATGTAGCGACCGACTGTAGTTACTGACAGTGGTTTTCTGAAGTGTTCCTGAGCCCATGTGGTGATATCCTTTACACACTGATGTGGCTTTTTGATGGAGTACCACCTGAGGGATCATCGCTAACAACAATGCTTTTGGTTCATTATTATTTTTTGAGGAATGACAGTTGCATTAAAATGCATTATTTTTACTTTTAACACTTTAAATCTCTAGATCAACTTTAGATCAATCAGTCAATTGTTATTATTTTTCAAACAATGTTAGGTTTAAAGTGAAAAACTGCCTGCATAGCATCTTTGTGTTATTACTGTCAATATTGCAACTTTTTCTTCTTACCGGTTTGCTCTTTTATTCCACTTTTTACGTTTTTTTTGGTTAAAAAAAAAAAAAAAAAAAAAGTATGTTGTTGTATTGTGCAGGTTTGAAATAAATACTTCAAAAAATATTTTCAAAATGTGCCGTAAATTGCCTGGCCCTGATATACTGTAGCCATATGAACGGTAATAATAAGTAGAAGAGGCAATTCCTGAAGGAATTGCATGTGAATGCTCCAATGCTGAAGTAAAACTGAAATGTTGACAGAATGTAGTTTGAATGTAAGAATAGTTTGAATGTTGAAGAGTTTGAATTTCCAGGAAAAACCCGAATTTGGTTTGGAACTTGGGAAAGTGTTAGTTGGATGAGTGGAATGTGTTGGTGTTGGAATGGTTTGAATAGGTTGAAAAATGTGGAAATTGTGCAACTTGGAAAAATGTCCCATTGATTTCAATGGGAATTTCCTGGAAATTTGGGGAAAAGCGGGATTTTTTGGAAAATGATTAGGAGCATGAATGTCCTGAATGAGCTGAATTGGTTGGTGTTAGAATTGTTTAAATCGGTCAAGAAATGTCGAAGTAGTAACAGTTTTTTAATTGAAAAATTGTATTACGGAATTTTGGGAAAACCGGGAATTTTTCAAGTTCTTAAACCAACTTGATTTTTTGTCCTGACTAAGAGGAATGTTTTGACAGTGGAAGGGTTGAAATGGGTTGCAAAATGTGAAAGGAGTCGTTGCACTAAAAAAGGTTGGGAATAAGGTTAGAACAAAAAGACAGGAATTCCTGGAAATTTGTTGGACGTGGAAAAATGGTTGTTTGAATTTCCAGGATGAATTGAATGTGTTGAAGATGGAATGGTTTGAATCGGTTGAAAAATGTGGGAATTATGGAAGTTTGAAAAATGGATAATTCATTTTGAATGGGGAAAATGTCCCTGAAAACTGGGAATTATAGGAAATCCAAGAATTTTTTTTATAATTGTTGAAAAGGAGCACACAATTCCTGAACAGGCTGAATATTTTGAAGTTGGAACAGTTTGAATCGGATAAGAAAATGTGGGAGTTGTGGAACTTGGAAAAATGTCCCATTGATTTCAATGGGAACTTCCTGGAAATTTGGGGAAAAGCGGGATTTTTTGGAAAATGATTAGGAGCATGAATGTCCTGAATGAGCTGAATTGGTTGGTGTTAGAATTGTTTAAATCGGTCAAGAAATGTTGAAGTAGTAACAGTTTTTTAATTGAAAAATTGTATTACGGAATTTTGGGAAAACCGGGAATTTTTCAAATTCTTAAACCAACTTGATTTTTTGTCCTGACTAAGAGGAATGTTTTGACAGTGGAAGGGTTGAAATGGGTTGCAAAATGTGAAAGGAGTCATCGCACTAAAAAAGGTTGGGAATAAGGTTAGAACAAAAAGACAGGAATTCCTGGAAATTTGTTGGACGTGGAAAAATGGTTGTTTGAACTTCCAGGATGAATTGAATGTGTTGAAGATGGAATGGTTTGAATCGGTTGAAAAATGTGGGAATTATGGAAGTTTGAAAAATGGATAATTCATTTTGAATGGGGAAAATGACCCTGAAAACTGGGAATTATAGGAAATCCGGGAATTGTTTTTATAATTGTTGAAAAGGAGCACACAATTCCTGAACAGGCTGAATATTTTGAAGTTGGAACAGTTTGAATCGGATAAAAAATGTGGGAGTTGTGGAACTTGGAAAAATGTCCCATTGATTTCAATGGGAGCTTCCTGGAAATTTGGGAATTTGGGGAAAAGCGGGATTTTTTGGAAAATGATTAGGAGCATGAATGTCCTGAATGAGCTGAATTGGTTGGTGTTAGAATTGTTTAAATCGGTCAAGAAATGTTGAAGTAGTAACAGTTTTTTAATTGAAAAATTGTATTATGGAATTTTGGGAAAACCGGGAATTTTTCAAGTTCTTAAACCAACTTGATTTTTTTGTCCTGACTAAGAGGAATGTTTTGACAGTGGAAGGGTTGAAATGGGTTGCAAAATGTGAAAGGAGTCATTGCACTAAAAAAGGTTGGGAATAAGGTTAGAACAAAAAGACAGGAATTCCTGGAAATTTGTTGGACGTGGAAAAATGGTTGTTTGAATTTCCAGGATGAATTGAATGTGTTGAAGATGGAATGGTTTGAATCGGTTGAAAAATTTGGGAATTATGGAAGTTTGAAAAATGGATAATTCATTTTGAATGGGGAAAATGTCCCTGAATACTGGGAATTATAGGAAATCCGGGAATTGTTTTTATAATTGTTGAAAAGGAGCACACAATTCCTGAACAGGCTGAATATTTTGAAGTTGGAACAGTTTGAATCGGATAAAAAAATGTGGGAGTTGTGGAACTTGGAAAAATGTCCCATTGATTTCAATGGGAACTTCCTGGAAATTTGGGGAAAAGCGGGATTTTTTGGAAAATGATTAGGAGCATGAATGTCCTGAATGAGCTGAATTGGTTGGTGTTAGAATTGTTTAAATCGGTCAAGAAATGTTGAAGTAGTAACAGTTTTTTAATTGAAAAATTGTATTACGGAATTTTGGGAAAACCGGGAATTTTTCAAGTTCTTAAACCAACTTGATTTTTTGTCCTGACTAAGAGGAATGTTTTGACAGTGGAAGGGTTGAAATGGGTTGCAAAATGTGAAAGGAGTCATTGCACTAAAAAAGGTTGGGAATAAGGTTAGAACAAAAAGACAGGAATTCCTGGAAATTTGTTGGACGTGGAAAAATGGTTGTTTGAATTTCCAGGATGAATTGAATGTGTTGAAGATGGAATGGTTTGAATCGGTTGAAAAATTTGGGAATTATGGAAGTTTGAAAAATGGATAATTCATTTTGAATGGGGAAAATGTCCCTGAATACTGGGAATTATAGGAAATCCGGGAATTGTTTTTATAATTGTTGAAAAGGAGCACACAATTCCTGAACAGGCTGAATATTTTGAAGTTGGAACAGTTTGAATCGGATAAAAAAATGTGGGAGTTGTGGAACTTGGAAAAATGTCCCATTGATTTCAATGGGAACTTCCTGGAAATTTGGGGAAAAGCGGGATTTTTTGGAAAATGATTAGGAGCATGAATGTCCTGAATGAGCTGAATTGGTTGGTGTTAGAATTGTTTAAATCGGTCAAGAAATGTTGAAGTAGTAACAGTTTTTTAATTGAAAAATTGTATTACGGAATTTTGGGAAAACCGGGAATTTTTCAAGTTCTTAAACCAACTTGATTTTTTGTCCTGACTAAGAGGAATGTTTTGACAGTGGAAGGGTTGAAATGGGTTGCAAAATGTGAAAGGAGTCATCGCACTAAAAAGGTTGGGAATAAGGTTAGAACAAAAAGACAGGAATTCCTGGAAATTTGTTGGACGTGGAAAAATGGTTGTTTGAATTTCCAGGATGAATTGAATGTGTTGAAGATAGGAATGGTTTGAATCGGTTGAAAAATGTGGGAATTACGGAAGTTTGAAAAATAGATAATTCATTTTGAATGGGGAAAATGACCCTGAAAACTGGGAATTATAGGAAATCCGGGAATTTTTTTTATAATTGTTGAAAAGGAGCACACAATTCTTGAACAGGCTGAATATTTTGAAGTTGGAACAGTTTGAATCGGATAAAAAAATGTGGGAGTTGTGGAACTTGGAAAAATGTCCCATTGATTTCAATGGGAACTTCCTGGAAATTTGGGAATTTGGGGAAAAGCGGGATTTTTTGGAAAATGATTAGGAGCATGAATGTCCTGAATGAGCTGAATTGGTTGGTGTTAGAATTGTTTAAATCGGTCAAGAAATGTTGAAGTAGCAACAGTTTTTTAATTGAAAAATTGTATTACGGAATTTTGGGAAAACCGGGAATTTTTCAAGTTCTTAAACCAACTTGATTTTTTGTCCTGACTAAGAGGAATGTTTTGACAGTGGAAGGGTTGAAATGGGTTGCAAAATGTGAAAGGAGTCATCGCACTAAAAAAGGTTGGGATTAAGGTTAGAACAAAAAGACAGGAATTCCTGGAAATTTGTTGGACGTGGAAAAATGGTTGTTTGAATTTCCAGGATGAATTGAATGTGTTGAAGATTGAATGGTTTGAATCGGTTGAAAAATGTGGGAATTACGGAAGTTTGAAAAATGGATAATTCATTTTGAATGGGGAAAATGACCCTGAAAACTGGGAATTATAGGAAATCCTGGAATTTTTTTTATAATTGTTGAAATGGAGTACACAATTCTTGAACAGGCTGAATATTTTGAAGTTGGAACAGTTTGAATCGGATAAGAAAATGTGGGAGTTGTGGAACTTGGAAAAATGTCCCATTGATTTCAATTGGAACTTCCTGGAAATTTGGGAATTTGGGGAAAAGCGGGATTTTTTGGAAAATGATTAGGAGCATGAATGTCCTGAATGAGCTGAATTGGTTGGTGTTAGAATTGTTTAAATCGGTCAAGAAATGTCGAAGTAGTAACAGTTTTTTAATTGAAAAATGGTATTACGGAGTTTCGGGAAAACCGGGAATTTTTCAAGTTCTTAAACCAACTTGATTTTTTGTCCTGACTAAGAGGAATGTTTTGACAGTGGAAGGGTTGAAATGGGTTGCAAAATGTGAAAGGAGTCATTGCACTAAAAAAGGTTGGGAATAAGGTTAGAACAAAAAGACAGGAATTCCTGGAAACTTGTTGGACGTGGAAAATTGGTTGTTTGAATTTCCAGGATGAATTGAATGTGTTGAAGATGGAATGGTTTGAATCGGTTGAAAAATGTGGGGATTACGGAAGTTTGAAAAATGGATAATTCATTTTGAATGGGGAAAATGACCCTGAAAACTGGGAATTATAGGAAGTCCTGGAATTTTTTTTATAATTGTTGAAAAGGAGCACACAATTCTTGAACAGGCTGAATATTTTGAAGTTGGAACAGTTTGAATCGGATAAAAAATGTGGGAGTTGTGGAACTTGGAAAAATGTCCCATTGATTTCAATGGGAACTTCCTGGAAATTTGGGAATTTGGGGAAAAGCGGGATTTTTTGGAAAATGATTAGGAGCATGAATGTCCTGAATGAGCTGAATTGGTTGGTGTTAGAATTGTTTAAATCGGTCAAGAAATGTTGAAGTAGTAACAGTTTTTAAATTGAAAAATTGTATTACGGAATTTTGGGAAAACCGGGAATTTTTCAAGTTCTTAAACCAACTTGATTTTTTGTCCTGACTAAGAGGAATGTTTTGACAGTGGAAGGGTTGAAATGGGTTGCAAAATGTGAAAGGAGTCATTGCACTAAAAAAGGTTGGGAATAAGGTTAGAACAAAAAGACAGGAATTCCTGGAAATTTGTTGGACGTGGAAAAATGGTTGTTTGAATTTCCAGGATGAATTGAATGTGTTGAAGATGGAATGGTTTGAATCGGTTGTGGGAATTATGGAAGTTTGAAAAATGGATAATTCATTTTGAATGGGGAAAATGTCCCTGAAAACTGGGAATTATAGGAAATCCTGGAATTTTTTTCATAATTGTTGAAATGGAGTACACAATTCTTGAACAGGCTGAATATTTTGAAGTTGGAACAGTTTGAATCGGATAAAAAATGTGGGAGTTGTGGAACTTGGAAAAATGTCCCATTGATTTCAATGGGAACTTCCTGGAAATTTGGGAATTTGGGGAAAGGCGGGATTTTTTGGAAAATGATTAGGAGCATGAATGTCCTGAATGAGCTGAATTGGTTGGTGTTAGAATTGTTTAAATCGGTCAAGAAATGTCGAAATAGTAACAGTTTTTTAATTGAAAAATTGTATTACGGAATTTTGGGAAAACCGGGAATTTTTCAAGTTCTTAAACCAACTTGATTTTTTTGTCCTGACTAAGAGGAATGTTTTGACAGTGGAAGGGTTGAAATGGGTTGCAAAATGTGAAAGGAGTCATCGCACTAAAAAAGGTTGGGAATAAGGTTAGAACAAAAAGACAGGAATTCCTGGAAATTTGTTGCACGTGGAAACATGGTTGTTTGAATTTCCAGGATGAATTGAATGTGTTGAAGATAGGAATGGTTTGAATCGGTTGAAAAATGTGGGAATTACGGAAGTTTGAAAAATGGATAATTCATTTTGAATGGGGAAAATGACCCTGAAAACTGGGAATTATAGGAAATCCGGGAATTGTTTTTATAATTGTTGAAAAGGAGCACACAATTCTTGAACAGGCTGAATATTTTGAAGTTGGAACAGTTTGAATCGGATAAAAAAATGTGGGAGTTGTGGAACTTGGAAAAATGTCCCATTGATTTCAATGGGAACTTCCTGGAAATTTGGGAATTTGGGGAAAAGCGGGATTTTTTTGGAAAATGATTAGGAGCATGAATGTCCTGAATGAGCTGAATTGGTTGGTGTTAGAATTGTTTAAATCGGTCAAGAAATGTTGAAGTAGTAACAGTTTTTTAATTGAAAAATTGTATTACGGAATTTTGGGAAAACCGGGAATTTTTCAAGTTCTTAAACCAACTTGATTTTTTGTCCTGACTAAGAGGAATGTTTTGACAGTGGAAGGGTTGAAATGGGTTGCAAAATGTGAAAGGAGTCATCGCACTAAAAAAGGTTGGGAATAAGGTTAGAACAAAAAGACAGGAATTCCTGGAAATTTGTTGGACGTGGAAAAATGGTTGTTTGAATTTCCAGGATGAATTGAATGTGTTGAAGATGGAATGGTTTGAATCGGTTGTGGGAATTATGGAAGTTTGAAAAATGGATAATTCATTTTGAATGGGGAAAATGACCCTGAAAACTGGGAATTATAGGAAATCCGGGAATTGTTTTTATAATTGTTGAAAAGGAGCACACAATTCTTGAACAGGCTGAATATTTTGAAGTTGGAACAGTTTGAATCGGATAAGAAAATGTGGGAGTTGTGGAACTTGGAAAAATGTCCCATTGATTTCAATGGGAACTTCCTGGAAATTTGGGGAAAAGCGGGATTTTTTGGAAAATGATTAGGAGCATGAATGTCCTGAATGAGCTGAATTGGTTGGTGTTAGAATTGTTTAAATCGGTCAAGAAATGTTGAAGTAGTAACAGTTTTTTAATTGAAAAATGGTATTACGGAATTTCGGGAAAACCGGGAATTTTTCAAGTTCTTAAACCAACTTGATTTTTTGTCCTGACTAAGAGGAATGTTTTGACAGTGGAAGGGTTGAAATGGGTTGCAAAATGTGAAAGGAGTCATTGCACTAAAAAAGGTTGGGAATAAGGTTAGAACAAAAAGACAGGAATTCCTGGAAATTTGTTGGACGTGGAAAAATGGTTGTTTGAATTTCCAGGATGAATTGAATGTGTTGAAGATGGAATGGTTTGAATCGGTTGAAAAATGTGGGAATTATGGAAGTTTGAAAAATGGACAATTCATTTTGAATGGGGAAAATGACCCTGAAAACTGGGAATTATAGAAAATCCTGGAATTTTTTTTATAATTGTTGAAAAGGAGCACACAATTCCTGAACAGGCTGAATATTTTGAAGTTGGAACAATTTGAATCGGATAAAAAATGTGGGAGTTGTGGAACTTGGAAAAATGTCCCATTGATTTCAATGGGAACTTCCTGGAAATTTGGGAATTTGGGGAAAAGCGGGATTTTTTTGGAAAATGATTAGGAGCATGAATGTCCTGAATGAGCTGAATTGGTTGGTGTTAGAATTGTTTAAATCGGTCAAGAAATGTCGAAGTAGTAACAGTTTTTTAATTGAAAAATTGTATTTTTGAATTTTGGGAAAACCGGGAATTTTTCAAGTTGTTAAACCAACTTGATTTTTTGTCCTGACTAAGAGGAATGTTTTGACAGTGGAAGGGTTGAAATGGGTTGCAAAATGTGAAAGGAGTCATTGCACTAAAAAAGGTTGGGAATAAGGTTAGAACAAAAAGACAGGAATTCCTGGAAATTTGTTGGACGTGGAAAAATGGTTGTTTGAATTTCCAGGATGAATTGAATGTGTTGAAGATGGAATGGTTTGAATCGGTTGTGGGAATTATGGAAGTTTGAAAAATGGATAATTCATTTTGAATGGGGAAAATGTCCCTGAAAACTGGGAATTATAGGAAATCCTGGAATTTTTTTCATAATTGTTGAAATGGAGTACACAATTCTTGAACAGGCTGAATATTTTGAAGTTGGAACAGTTTGAATCGGATAAAAAATGTGGGAGTTGTGGAACTTGGAAAAATGTCCCATTGATTTCAATGGGAACTTCCTGGAAATTTGGGAATTTGGGGAAAGGCGGGATTTTTTGGAAAATGATTAGGAGCATGAATGTCCTGAATGAGCTGAATTGGTTGGTGTTAGAATTGTTTAAATCGGTCAAGAAATGTCGAAATAGTAACAGTTTTTTAATTGAAAAATTGTATTACGGAATTTTGGGAAAACCGGGAATTTTTCAAGTTCTTAAACCAACTTGATTTTTTTGTCCTGACTAAGAGGAATGTTTTGACAGTGGAAGGGTTGAAATGGGTTGCAAAATGTGAAAGGAGTCATCGCACTAAAAAAGGTTGGGAATAAGGTTAGAACAAAAAGACAGGAATTCCTGGAAATTTGTTGCACGTGGAAACATGGTTGTTTGAATTTCCAGGATGAATTGAATGTGTTGAAGATAGGAATGGTTTGAATCGGTTGAAAAATGTGGGGAATTACGGAAGTTTGAAAAATGGATAATTCATTTTGAATGGGGAAAATGACCCTGAAAACTGGGAATTATAGGAAATCCAAATTTTTTTTTATAATTGTTGAAAAAGAGCACACAATTCTTGAACAGGCTGAATATTTTGAAGTTGGAACAGTTTGAATCGGATAAAAAAATGTGGGAGTTGTGGAACTTGGAAAAATGTCCCATTGATTTCAATGGGAACTTCCTGGAAATTTGGGAATTTGGGGAAAAGCGGGATTTTTTGGAAAATGATTAGGAGCATGAATGTCCTGAATGAGCTGAATTGGTTGGTGTTAGAATTGTTTAAATCGGTCAAGAAATGTTGAAGTAGTAACAGTTTTTTAATTGAAAAATTGTATTACGGAATTTCGGGAAAACCGGGAATTTTTCAAGTTCTTAAACCAACTTGATTTTTTGTCCTGACTAAGAGGAATGTTTTGACAGTGGAAGGGTTGAAATGGGTTGCAAAATGTGAAAGGAGTCATTGCACTAAAAAAGGTTGGGAATAAGGTTAGAACAAAAAGACAGGAATTCCTGGAAATTTGTTGCACGTGGAAAAACGATTGTTTGAATTTCCAGGATGAATTGAATGTGTTGAAGATGGAATGGTTTGAATCGGTTGAAAAATGTGGGAATTATGGAAGTTTGAAAAATGGATAATTCATTTTGAATGGGGAAAATGTCCCTGAAAACTGGGAATTATAGGAAATCCGGGAATTGTTTTTATAATTGTTGAAAAGGAGCACACAATTCTTGAACAGGCTGAATATTTTGAAGTTGGAACAGTTTGAATCGGATAAAAAAATTTGGGAGTTGTGGAACTTGGAAAAATGTCCCATTGATTTCAATGGGAACTTCCTGGAAATTTGGGAATTTGGGGAAAAGCGGGATTTTTTGGGAAAATGATTAGGAGCATGAATGTCCTGAATGAGCTGAATTGGTTGGTGTTAGAATTGTTTAAATCGGTCAAGAAATGTTGAAGTAGTAACAGTTTTTTAATTGAAAAATTGTATTACGGAATTTCGGGAAAACCGGGAATTTTTCAAGTTCTTAAACCAACTTGATTTTTTGTCCTGACTAAGAGGAATGTTTTGACAGTGGAAGGGTTGAAATGGGTTGCAAAATGTGAAAGGAGTCATCGCACTAAAAAAGGTTGGGAATAAGGTTAGAACAAAAAGACAGGAATTCCTGGAAATTTGTTGGACGTGGAAAAATGGTTGTTTGAATTTCCAGGATGAATTGAATGTGTTGAAGATGGAATGGTTTGAATCGGTTGTGGGAATTATGGAAGTTTGAAAAATGGATAATTCATTTTGAATGGGGAAAATGACCCTGAAAACTGGGAATTATAGGAAATCCTGGAATTTTTTTTATAATTGTTGAAATGGAGTACACAATTCTTGAACAGGCTGAATATTTTGAAGTTGGAACAGTTTGAATCGGATAAAAAAATGTGGGAGTTGTGGAACTTGGAAAAATGTCCCATTGATTTCAATGGGAACTTCCTGGAAATTTGGGGAAAAGCGGGATTTTTTGGAAAATGATTAGGAGCATGAATGTCCTGAATGAGCTGAATTGGTTGGTGTTAGAATTGTTTAAATCGGTCAAGAAATGTTGAAGTAGTAACAGTTTTTTAATTGAAAAATTGTATTACGGAATTTTGGGAAAACCGGGAATTTTTCAAGTTCTTGAACCAACTTGATTTTTTGTCCTGACTAAGAGGAATGTTTTGACAGTGGAAGGGTTGAAATGGGTTGCAAAATGTGAAAGGAGTCATCGCACTAAAAAAGGTTGGGAATAAGGTTAGAACAAAAAGACAGGAATTCCTGGAAATTTGTTGGACGTGGAAAAATGGTTGTTTGAATTTCCAGGATGAATTGAATGTGTTGAAGATAGGAATGGTTTGAATCGGTTGAAAAATGTGGGAATTACGGAAGTTTGAAAAATGGATAATTCATTTTGAATGGGGAAAATGTCCCTGAAAACTGGGAATTATAGGAAATCCTGGAATTTTTTAAATAATTGTTGAAATGGAGTACACAATTCTTGAACAGGCTGAATATTTTGAAGTTGGAACAGTTTGAATCGGATAAAAAATGTGGGAGTTGTGGAACTTGGAAAAATGTCCCATTGATTTCAATGGGAATTTCCTGGAAATTTGGGGAAAAGCGGGATTTTTTGGAAAATGATTAGGAGCATGAATGTCCTGAATGAGCTGAATTGGTTGGTGTTAGAATTGTTTAAATCAGTCAAGAAATGTTGAAGTAGTAACAGTTTTTTAATTGAAAAATTGTATTACAGAATTTTGGGAAAACCGGGAATTTTTCAAGTTCTTAAACCAACTTGATTTTTTTATCCTGACTAAGAGGAATGTTTTGACAGTGGAAGGGTTGAAATGGGTTGCAAAATGAAAGGAGTCATTGCACTAAAAAAAGGTTGGGAATAAGATTAGAACAAAAAGACAGGAATTCCTGGAAATTTGTTGGATGTGGAAAAATGGTTGTTTGAATTGCCAGGATGAATTGAATGTGTTGAAGATGGAATGGTTTGAATCGGTTGAAAAATGTGGGGATTATGGAAGTTTGAAAAATGGATAATTCATTTTGAATGGGGAAAATGACCCTGAAAACTGGGAATTATAGGAAATCCTGGAATTTTTTAAATAATTGTTGAAAAGGAGCACACAATTCTTGAACAGGCTGAATATTTTGAAGTTGGAACAGTTTGAATTGGATAAAAAATGTGGGAGTTGTGGAACTTGGAAAAATGTCCCATTGATTTTAATGGGAACATCCTGGAAATTTGGGAATTTGGGGAAAAGCGGGATTTTTTGGAAAATGATTAGGAGCATGAATGTCCTGAATGAGCTGAATTGGTTGGTGTTAGAATTGTTTAAATCAGTCAAGAAATGTTGAAGTAGCAACAGTTTTTTAATTGAAAAATTGTATTACGGAATTTGGGGAAGACCGGGAATTTTTCAAGTTCTTAAACCAACTTGATTTTTTGTCCTGACTAAGAGGAATGTTTTGACAGTGGAAGGGTTGAAATGGGTTGCAAAATGTGAAAGGAGTCATTGCACTAAAAAAGGTTGGGAATAAGGTTAGAACAAAAAGACAGGAATTCCTGGAAATTTGTTGGACGTGGAAAAATGGTTGTTTGAATTTCCAGGATGAATTGAATGTGTTGAAGATTGAATGGTTTGAATCGGTTGAAAAATGTTGGAATTACGGAAGTTTGAAAAATGGATAATTCATTTTGAATGGGGAAAATGACCCTGAATACTGGGAATTATAGGAAATCCTGGAAAAAAATTTATAATTGTTGAAATGGAGTACACAATTCTTGAACAGGCTGAATATTTTGAAGTTGGAACAATTTGAATCGGATAAAAAATGTGGGAGTTGTGGAACTTGGAAAAATGTCCCATTGATTTCAATGGGAACTTCCTGGAAATTTGGGAATTTGGGGAAAAGCGGGATTTTTTGGAAAATGATTAGGAGCATGAATGTCCTGAATGAGCTGAATTGGTTGGTGTTGAATTGTTTAAATCGGTCAAGAAATTTTAATTGAAAAACTGTATTATGGAATTTTGGGAAAACCGGGAATTTTTCAAGTTCTTAAACCAACTTGATTTTTTGTCCTGACTAAGAGGAATGTTTTGACAGTGGAAGGGTTGAAATGGGTTGCAAAATGTGAAAGGAGTCATTGCACTAAAAAGGTTGGGAATAAGGTTAGAACAAAAAGACAGGAATTCCTGGAAATTTGTTGGACGTGGAAAAATGGTTGTTTGAATTTCCAGGATGAATTGAATGTGTTGAAGATGGAATGGTTTGAATCGGTTGAAAAATTTGGGAATTACGGAAGTTTGAAAAATGGATAATTAATTTTGAATGGGAAAAATGACCCTGAAAACTGGGAATTGTAGGAAATCCTGGAATTTTTTTTATAATTGTTGAAAAGGAGCACACAATTCTTTAACAGGCTGAATATTTTGAAGTTGGAACAGTTTGAATCGGATAAGAAAATGTGGGAGTTGTGGAACTTGGAAAAATGTCCCATTCTTTTCAATGGGAATTTCATGGAAATTTGGGAATTCCGAGAAAAGAGGGAATTTTTTTGAAAATGGTAAAAAACTAGAATTTTCTGAATGAGTTGAATGGTTGGTGTTGGAATTTTTCCAAACGGTCGAGAAATGTTGAAGTAGTAACATGTTGAATTGAGAAATGGTATTACGGAATTCCTGGAATTTCGGGAAAACCAGGAATTTTTCCAGTTAAAAAAACAACTTTGTTTTTTTTTTCCTGATGAAGAGGAATTTTTTGACGGTGGAACATTTGAAGTGAGTTGCAAAATGTGGGAGGAGGAGTCGCCAGAAAACAGGGTGGAAATACGACTTTGGAAAAGTAGGAATTCACGAAAATCCTGGAATTTTTGTGAACTTGGAAAAAAAAGGTACTTTGAATTTCCAGGACGGTGGAATGTGTTGAAGGTGGAATTGTTTGAATCGGTTGAAAAATGTGGAAATGGTGGACGTTTGAAAAATGGCCAATTCATTCTGAATGGGAAAAATGTCCCGGAAAACCTGGAATTGTAGGAAATCTGGGAATCTTTGGAATTCGTCAAGGGAAAGCCCGCCATTCCTGAATAGGCTGAACAGTTTGACGTTATAACGGTTTAAATGGGATGAAAAATGTGGCGATCCGCGAGAAGGGCCCGACGCACGTCCAGGGTCACCACCGCGCCCACCGCACCGACACCCCGCCTCGTCCGCCTTCGCCGCGGCCGGCGTCACGCGCAGCAGGTAAGCAGCTTACCTGCCCGCCACCCCCGTGGCCGGGGGCTCGTAACATGGGTCACTCCGCGCGCTCCGCCCGCGCAGCTTACCTGCCCGCCACCCCTGTTGCCGGGGGCGCGTAACAGGGGTCACTCCGCGCGCAGTGCGCTCACGAAAGGGGTGGGGCTCACCCTTGTTTATATAGAGAGCAGGACGGTGGCCATGGAAGTCGGAACCCGCTAAGGAGTGTGTAACAACCCACCTGCCGAATCAACTAGCCCTGAAAATGGATGGCGCTGGAGCGTCGGGCCCATATACCCGGCCGTCGCCGGCAGCGAGACGCGCTTGGAGGTGCGCTCAGCGCGGCTCCCATATGATTGCGCACTGGTGTGCGTCTGGGTCGTGACCGCGTGGCACGCGAAAGTCTGTGCTGCATTGGATCAGTCTCCTTTCTTTAACAGGCAAAAGCTTTATAACCTCACCATACCTGCCAACTTTTGAAATCAGAAAAACCTAGTAGCCAGGGTCCAAGGGCCGCAGGCCCCGGTAGGTCCAGGACAAGGTCCTGGTGGAGGGTTCAGGACTTCGCCCCCCCCGACGCAAAATGATTATTAGCATTCAGACAGGTTAAAATGTTGCTAAAACCATCACTTTTCTATCAGTCACAGTGACTTTTCAAAACAAAAATATTACAGCAAAAATCATATGGGTTGATTGACATGTTTATTCTGTAAGCTAACTTCAATAGTTTGAAATTATTTTGACAGTTAATGCCAGTTATCCTGTCAACCTTTCACAAGACTTCAATTTGTTCATTGAAAGTATAAACACTTTTTACAGTAAACAAATGGTAAAACAGTACTAAACAATTCCATAAAAAAAAAAATTGGTGTCATTATTAACTTTCTGTCCAAGCTTGTATAATCTACTGCCTTGTTCAATTGTAAAAAAATATTCTGTGCCTAAAATTCACATTTCTATCACAATTATCATACTGTAAACATGGTAAGCTAACTTCATTAAAATTAATAGTCCTGTCAATAGCATGGAATTACAATTCAAATGTAGTTTTTTTGTAAGCCTTTCAAAAGAATTCAAAATATGAAAAATTCATGAAAATTAATTTAAGCCATCAGACACTTGAAAAGTGGCACATCACATCTCTAATGTAATCATTTGAACTTTTCAACAGAAATAGCACTGCAAAAATATTAAGGACATACTTCTGTATTTTGGTAGTTATGCTGTCAACATTTAACAAGATTTCTTCAACTTGGACTTGAAAGCATAAATAGTATAAACACTTTTAACAGTATGTCGTGCTGTGAAATACAGCCGACAGGATTGCGCACCAAACACGAAGCAAGGCCAAAGCGCATGCATGGTGCAGGAGAACAAAGGACTTCTTTCATTTAAGGTTTGTGATAAACCATCAAACTCATTCGTTAAAAGGACTCTATAGTAATATAAAGCGAATTCTTCTGGACATTATCATGCAAGAAAAGTTTATTTTTGGGACCGCGATCACCGCGTAATGATTTTTAAAGGTTGCATTACAAACATTTAACTGTCCCATGTGATCAGCCAGTGCGATTGGAAATCCATGCTCAATTATTGCCTCCGTAAATAAAACTTCGGCATTTATCACATCCAAAGAATCTGTTTGGGCGACGAAAAACGTTGAAAGTTTTCCACTTGTATCGCTAGCAACGGCATTAGACTTGTGTTTTTTTGTCCCAACGTGGTCTTTTACATCGCTAATTCCTCCGTGTCCGATCGAAAAATCTTGTCTGCACAAGGTGCAATTCGCGTAGTTTTCACCCTTTTTTTTTTTTTAATTAATGAAAAACCGTATTTTTTATCACTGCACCCGTAACCCGGAATAGGTTGATGAAAACCGTACGAATTACGGGAAAACCGGAGTAGTTGGCAGGTGCCTCACTAATGCCTTGCATCGTCTATATTAGATATACCGGGCGGATGGCGGGCGGGTGCAGTTCTGATCAAACGTTACATCGGGTGGATGGCGGATGGTTGACGACTTTCTGATGCGGTTGCGGATGAAATATTTGCCTATCCGCGCATCTCTAGTTTGCAGCATTCACACAATAATAAATAAATGGATTTTGGTGTAGAAAATGAGAATGTTTGGAGCATTCACACAATAAATAGATGGATTTTGGTGTTTAAAAGCATATGTGAGAATGTTTGCAGCATTCACACAATAATAAATAGATGGATTTTGGTGTAGAAAAGCATATGTGAGAATGTTTGGAGCATTCACGCAATAATAAATAAATGGATTTTGGTGTAGAAAATGAGAATGTTTGCAGCATTCACACAATAATAAATGGATGGATTTTGGTGTAGAAAAGCATATGAGAATGTTTGGAGCATTCACACAATAAATGGATGGATTTTGGTGAAGAAAAGCATATGTGAGAACGTTTGAAGCATTCACGCAATAATAAATAGATGGATTTTGGTGTAGAAAAGCATATGTGAGAACTTTTGGAGCATTCACACAATAATAAATGGTTTTGGTGTAGAAAAGCATATGTGAGAACTAGTGACGTGCAGTCACTAGAGGCAGGTGAGGCAGGGCCTCATCTGCCATCATGGAAAGAAAAAAAATGTAAAAAGAATTTTTTTTTATTAAATTGTTAAATGTATCCAGTGATTATACTATAAAGTTATTTTCCATTTAACTTCACCAGTTTTAGATTATTTTAATTCAAAATCGCTGAATTTCCACATTTGCCGTTCAAATACTGAGAAGAGACGGTGCGGTGAACAGCAGCCAGTTGAGGCACGTCACTCAGTGCCTCAACATGGATTGCGCAATGACTCGGCTAACTGCTGGCCTGCTGTGCAGTGAGACCGTATTGCTATATGAATTATATTATACATTTCCATAGTTTAGTTAGCTGAGGTATATAATGTACAGTGTATTTTGTCAACAACTGTATGTGTGTAACGTATTTCTTGTGCTGAGCGATCATAAAACGGCTGCAAAAGACGCACTGGCTGAGGCTCCAGTAATCCCGCCTTGTTATATCAACTAAAGCCCACACTTAAACTTTCCACGTGCAAGATTGAATCTATTTAAAAAAGTTATTTCATAAGAAGCCAAAAAGTGCAAAAACAATAATGTTGGTGTTGGAGGAGTTGTGAATGACTGCAGGGCCACAACATTAGGTACACCTGCAGAGCAGGTGTACCTAATTCACAACTCCTCCAACACGAACATTATTGTTTTTGCACTTTTTGGCTTCTTATTAAATAACTTTTGTAACCTATTTTCATGGGCTTTCCTCTTTGTGATGTTAAGTTCCTGTTATGCGCTGTTATACAGTATATGCCTTGAGCTCTTATTTTGAAGGGGCTAAAAGCGGAAGTGATGACACGGAGTGGAGCGGAGGTTTTTGAAAGAAGGTAAATAAAGTGATCCTGGTGTAAACTGGAGCCTCCGTGTTTGTTATTTTGTAGTTTCATACAGTATAGGCGACATTTATAAACCCTCGGTTACACTTTTTTAAATAGATTCAATCTTGCACGTGGAAAGTTTAAGTGAGGGCTTTAGTTGCGGCGCATGGACTTCATTTATAAGTAAAGGTAAGACCATAATAATGTTTTTTTTATTAAATGAGCTTTTTTGTGTGCTACAGTTTGTATGTGTAAAGTTAAAGTTAAGTTAAAGTAGCAATGATTGTCACACACACACTAGGTGTAATGAAATATGTCCTCTGCATTTGACCCATCCCTTTGATCACCCCCTGGGAGGTGAGGGGAGCAGTGGGCAGCAGCGGCGCCGCGCCCGGGAATAATTGTTGGTGATTTAACCCCCAATTCCAAGCCTTGATGCTGAGTGCCAAGCAGGGAAGAATGCTGGTATGAGCTTTTAAACATAACCCGTTAACTGCTGCCAATCAAATGGTGAATAAGATACTCTTTAGGGTTCATATGTTTGTAAATGTGACTGTGATGAAGTCAGTGCCTCACCAGCCATCAACCTCACCGCACGTCACTGGTGAGAACGTTTGGAGCATTCACACAATAATAAATAGATGGATTTTGGTGTAGAAAAGCATATGTGAGAATGTTTGGAGCATTCACACAATAAATAGATGGATTTTGGTGTAGAAAAGCATATGTGAGAATGTTTGGAACATTCACACAATGATGATGATGATTATG
>NC_084548.2:495000-595000 GCF_033978685.3 Nerophis lumbriciformis
TCTTAATCAAAAATCAACAATTTTTAATAACATTGGGTGCCAGTTCTATGATGAACTACATTCCTCCATATAATAATCGATTAAGAATAGTTACGAATAAGAATCGCAAAGTTGATTTGTCCTAGTAGCTTTTTTTGGACACTGAACTTAAGTAGCTGGATTCTTTGCGTTTGAAATTTGTGAACTAAATTATGCAGACAATTTCATGGGATAAAAATGTCTGGGCAAAATGTGTGTTTAAGTATTCAGTTTGTTAAAATAGTGTTTTAAAATTCAGTGTGTAAACATTCACTGTAAAAATATTTGTTGCTTCAAGACTCATTTACAGTAAATTAAGACTGAATCAATCTATCCTGTCTGAGGTTTGAAGTCATGTGACATTAGTCTACTCTATGGGCATGATACAACATAATAAACATTTTTAAGACTGTTGTGAGACAGGATCGATTGCTTCAGTCTTCATTTACCGGAAGTGGGTCTTGAGTTTTGAAGCAACTATAATTTCTGCCTTTTTTTTTTTTTTACACTAAATTTTAATATACTGCATTTTTTTACGCTGGATTTTTTACACATTGATTTTTTTACACTGAATTGTTATACACACGTTTTTTTACACTGAATTGTTGTACACACATATTTTTTCGACACTGATTTCTTTTTACAAACTACATTTTTACACTGAATTTTTATACACTGATTTCTTTACACATCTTTTTTTTTTACACGGAATTTTTACAGATTTTTCTACACACTAATTTTTTATACACATCATTTTTATACACTGATTTATATTTACACACAATTTTTTACACTGAATATTTATACACAAATTTTTTTTTTACACACTAATTTTTTTTCACCAAATTTTTATATACTGTTTTTTTACACACTACATTTTTTACACTGAATTTTTATGTACATATTTTTTTTACACAAAATTTTAATATACTGAATTTTTACACAGGATTTTTAAACACAGAATTTTATTACACTGGTTTTTTCCACTTATTTTTTTTACACAGGGTTTTTCCACACTAAACTTTTTACGCAGATTTTTTTTTACACAGATTTTTTATACTGATTTTTTTACACTGAATTTTTTTACACACATTTTTATACACTGATTTTTTTCTACACACAATTTTTTTACACTGAATTTTTATACACTTGATTTTTTTTTTACACTGAATTTTTATATACACAATTTTTATACACGGATTTCTTTTTACATACAATTTTTTTACACTGAATTTTTATACACCAAATCTTTTTACACACAAATTTTTTTTCACCAAATTTTTATACACTGATTTTTAACACACAAAATTTTTTACACTGAATTTTTATATGCATACATTTTGATATACCGGTACTGAATTTTTACACACTGAATTTTATTACACTGTTTTTTTCCACACCAAACTTTTTACACAGTTTTTTTTACACTGAATTTTTATACACAAATTTTTTTCACCAAATTTTTATACTGTTTTTTTTACACACATTTTTTACACTGAATTTTTGTATACATATTTTTTTTTACACTAAATTTTAATATACTGAATTTTTCCACACTGAATTTTTATACAGTTTTTTTCCACACTAAACTTTTTATACTGATTTTTTTTAGAGTTTTTCCCACACTTGAATTTTTTTACACTGAATTTTTATACACAATTTTTATACACTGATTTTTTTTTACACAATTATTTTTACACTGAATTTTTATCCACACAATTTTTATTCACTGATTTCTCTTTACATACAATTTTTTTACACTGAATTTTTATTCACCAAATCTTTTTACACACTCATTTTCTTTCACCAAATTTTTATACACTGATTTTTTTTTACACTGAATTATGATACACTGGTTTTTTTAATACAGTGATTGTTTTACATTGAATTTTTCAAGCGTTATTTTTTTAAACACAAACATTTTGCTCACAAATTTGTATTCAATGAAATTTGATGTAAAAACTAAATTCAGTTAACATAATTCAAACGCAACAAATTCAATTACATAAATTCAGTGTCAAAAAAATAAATTAACCTTCATACTCATGAAGCTCAAAACAAGTCAATTTACTATTTACTGTCTGGAATGCACCAATGCTGTCTTTTAAGTTAAAGTGGCAAATTGTTTTTGTGTCAGGGTTGTGTGGTATGATCACATATTCCTGGTGGGCCAACAAAGTCATCACAGAGTTTGTGGACCCCAATTTCCGGGCACAGAAGTGAGTACGTCTGAATGAACAAACCTGAAATGAAAAAGATTTGACTTTCTCAGATGACCTCACTATTCAGATTTGAGCTCGGAGCTGCAGTTTTTGTGGGTTGGGGAGGCTCCATCCTGTTGCTCTGCGGTGGGACGGTGCTGACTTTCTTCTCCGGGAGGGAAGGTCTTCCTTCAGGGTAACAAGTAATCAGCAGTGATGTTGAAAGAAGTGCTTCCCAGCTGACAGGTTATATCATCATACAGTTCTTCAAAGAGGCCACGCAGGCCAGCCACTTATGCCACAGCCAGGACCCGGAGGACCTACATGCTGCCAAACACCTCATCCAGGGTCACTCTGGGGCCACCGCTCTTCTACCAGGGCAGGAGGAGTCGGCCGAGCAGAGCGCCGACAAGGACGACCCGCACCTACAGCAGGGACGCCTTTGTCTGAGCGAAAGGGACATTTCAACTTTTTCATTAAAAGACCTCACAAAGAAGCTGCTGAATTGAACAAAGTGCTCTTTACTTCTTTATGAACTGATATTAGTGGCTAGAGTAGTGGCCAATACTGATATGATAATTCATACATACTTTTAATATTTTGTCATGTGCAATGTCAAAAAAAAGGGTTGACCAAATAGAGAAGAATGGTGTGTATGATTAACACTAACCTATTTATTCTTACCTGTCTGGAACGCACTTATGCTGTCTTCAAGCTAAAGTGGAGTGGCAATTGTGTTTTGCAACACCTAGTGGCCACGAGAGAAACGATGCGGACCCGTTTGTTACTGGATACCTTCTAATACCTTTGCATACCTGCCAACTTTTGAAATCAGAAAAACCTAGTAGCCAGGGTCCAAGGGGCCGCAGGCCCCCGGTAGGTCCAGGACAAAGTCCTGGTGGAGGGTTCAGGGCTTCGCCCCCCCCCCCCCGACGCAAAATGATTATTAGCATTCAGACAGGTTAAAATGTTGCTAAAACCATCACTTTTCTATCAGTCACAGTGACTTTTCAAAACAAAAATATTACAGCAAAAATCATATGGGTTGATTGACATGTTTATTCTGTAAGCTAACTTCAATAGTTTGAAATTATTTTGACAGTTAATGCCAGTTATCCTGTCAACCTTTCACAAGACTTCAATTTGTTCATTGAAAGTATAAACACTTTTTACAGTAAACAAATGGTAAAACAGTACTAAACAATTCCATTAAAAAACAAAATTGGTGTCATTATTAACTTTCTGTCCAAGCTTGTATAATCTACTGCCTTGTTCGATTGTAAAAAATATTCTGTGCCTAAAATTCACATTTCTATCACAATTATCATACTGTAAACATGGTAAGCTAACTTCATTACAATTAATAGTCCTGTCAATATCATGGAATTACAATTCAAATGTAGTTTTTTTGTAAGCCTTTCAAAAGAATTCCAAATATGACAAATTAATGAAAATTAATTGAAGCCATCAGACACTTGAAAAGTGGCACATCACATCTCTAATGTAATCATTTTTAACTTTTCAACAGAAATAGCACTGCAAAAATATTAAGGACATACTTCTGTATTTTGCTAGTTATGCTGTCAACATTTAACAAGATTTCTTCAACTTGGACTTGAAAGCATAAATAGTATAAACACTTTTAACAGTATAACAGTACTAAACAATTCCAATAGATAACATTGGTGTCATTACCTTTTTGTGGCTAAAATCCAAATTTATTCTATCAGATTGATCATACTGCAAAAATGATATGGTAACTTTATGATAAGTTTACTTGAAGTGGCATAAAACACTGAAAGAGATTGTTCCTATAACCCCTTTGTTTCAAATGTTTGTTCCACTTGTGGCAGTCGGGCACCAGCATACCGTCTTTGACAACTTGAAGTGGCATAAAACACTGAAAGTGATTGTTCCTATAACCCCTTTGTTTTAAATGTTTTATGCCACTTCAAGTTGTCAAAGACGTGCTGTGAAATACAGCCGACAGGATTGCGCACCAAACACGAAGCAAGGCCAAAGTGCATGCATGGTGCAGGAGAACAAAGGACTTCTTTCATTTAAGGTTTGTGATAAACCATCAAACTCATTCGTTAAAAGGACTCTATAGTAATATAAAGCGAATTTTTCTGGACATTATCATGCAAGAAAAGTTTATTTTTGGGACCGCGATCACCGCGTAATGATTTTTAAAGGTTGCATTACAAACATTTAACTGTCCCATGTGATCAGCCAGTGCGATTGGAAGTCCATGCTCAATTATTGCCTCCGTAAATAAAACGTCGGCATTTATCACATCCAAAGAATCTGTTTGGGCGACGAAAAACGTTGAAAGTTTTCCACTTGTATCGCTAGCAACGGCATTAGACTTGTGTTTTTTTTGTCCCAACGTGGTCTTTTACATCGCTAATTCCTCCGTGTCCGATCGAAAAATCTTGTCTGCACAAGGTGCAATTCGCGTAGTTTTCACCCTTTTTTTTTTTTTAATTAATGAAAAACCGTATTTTTTATCACTGCAACCGTAACCCGGAATAGGTTGATGAAAACCGTACGAATTACGGGAAAACCGGAGTAGTTGGCAGGTATGCCTTTGCAAGTAATAATCATTTGGTACTCGTTTATGTTGCCAAATGCGCTGTTTTGACTGCAATAGTTTAATTAAAACTGCGCTTCTCAATTATTTTCCGTTACGCCGCTCCAGGAAGACATTTTGTTTTCACCACATGACCCCGGCTGGAGAAATACTATACAGAAACACACTTGTGCACTACTGCACATTGAAGCACCTCAACAGAGTACAAACCAGGCTATATTTCGGCACATTTAAAAATCAATGAATCAATAATTGTAAAGAACATATTAAATGTTGGAAAAAAATATAAAAATATTTGAACTTTTTCTTTGTGAGTTAAAAAAGTGAGAACCGATGATTTCTCCGCTGGCCGGGTATGACTCCGGTGCCCCTTCCTGGTTTTCGCAAATTACAACTTGTGATGGTATTCTCACTTGGGAGTGACAAGTGAAAATCCAGTCACAGTCACGTTTAGCATAAGGCTACCGAGATGGGCTACTGTCAACAACTCGTGATCTGATTGGCTATCGCAACTGTCTATCAACTGACTACCCGGCAGAATTCACAAAGCGCTGGCAACAAGCTAGCTGAATTCTGATTGGATAAAAAGCTCTAACGTAAAAACAAGCAACACTGGAGCCTAATACGACATGAAGAGAATATGTTGAATACTTTATGGAAAGTAGATTAAAATGAACTTTTATTAAGATCATGATTTATGTTAGGCCAGCAGAGAAGGCCTTGCTGACCCTAACAGCCCACCACTAATATAAATTATACAGGTAAAAGCCAGTAAATTAGAATATTTTGAAAAACTTGATTTATTTCAGTAATTGCATTCAAAAGGTGTAACTTGTACATTATATTTATTCATTGCACACAGACTGATGCATTCAAATGTTTATTTCATTTAATTTTGATGATTTGAAGTGGCAACAAATGAAAATCCAAAATTCCGTGTGTCACAAAATTAGAATATTACTTAAGGCTAATACAAAAAAGGGATTTTTAGAAATGTTGGCCAACTGAAAAGTATGAAAATGAAAAATATGAGCATGTACAATACTCAATACTTGGTTGGAGCTCCTTTTGCCTCAATTACTGCGTTAATGCGGCGTGGCATGGAGTGGATGAGTTTCTGGCACTGCTCAGGTGTTATGAGAGCCCAGGTTGCTCTGATAGTGGCCTTCAACTCTTCTGCCTTTTTGGGTCTGGCATTCTGCATCTTCCTTTTCACAATACCCCACAGATTTTCTATGGGGCTAAGGTCAGGGGAGTTGGCGGGCCAATTTAGAACAGAAATACCATGGTCCGTAAACCAGGCACGGGTAGATTTTGCGCTGTGTGCAGGCGCCAAGTCCTGTTGGAACTTGAAATCTCCATCTCCATAGAGCAGGTCAGCAGCAGGAAGCATGAAGTGCTCTAAAACTTGCTGGTAGACGGCTGCGTTGACCCTGGATCTCAGGAAACAGAGTGGACCGACAACAGCAGATGACATGGCACCCCAAACCATCACCCAACCATGCAAATTTTGCATTTCCTTTGGAAATCGAGGTCCCAGAGTCTGGAGGAAGACAGGAGAGGCACAGGATCCACGTTGCCTGAAGTCTAGTGTAAAGTTTCCACCATCAGTGATGGTTTGGGGTGCCATGTCATCTGCTGGTGTCGGTCCACTCTGTTTCCTGAGATCCAGGGTCAACGCAGCCGTCTACCAGCAAGTTTTAGAGCACTTCATGCTTCCTGCTGCTGACCTGCTCTATGGAGATGGAGATTTCAAGTTCCAACAGGACTTGGCGCCTGCACACAGCGCAAAATCTACCCGTGCCTGGTTTACGGACCATGGTATTTCTGTTCTAAATTGGCCCGCCAACTCCCCTGACCTTAGCCCCATAGAAAATCTGTGGGGTATTGTGAAAAGGAAGATGCAGAATGCCAGACCCAAAAACGCAGAAGAGTTGAAGGCCACTATCAGAGCAACCTGGGCTCTCATAACACCTGAGCAGTGCCAGAAACTCATCGACTCCATGCCACGCCGCATTAACGCAGTAATTGAGGCAAAAGGAGCTCCAACCAAGTATTGAGTATTGTACATGCTCATATTTTTCATTTTCATACTTTTCAGTTGGCCAACATTTCTAAAAATCCCTTTTTTGTATTAGCCTTAAGTAATATTCTAATTTTGTGACACACGGAATTTTGGATTTTCATTTGTTGCCACTTCAAATCATCAAAATTAAATGAAATAAACATTTGAATGCATCAGTCTGTGTGCAATGAATAAATATAATGTACAAGTTACACCTTTTGAATGCAATTACTGAAATAAATCAAGTTTTTCAAAATATTCTAATTTACTGGCTTTTACCTGTATAATTTGTCCATAAAATTGTTATAATTACACCTCTGCATAACATTGTATCCTTAAAAACATAAAGAAAACAAAAAAAGAAATATATAAATATCAACTTAGAACAAAAATAACTTTACTAGCATTGTTTTTAGCCGGTAACAGAAAAGATTTGAAATGCATCAATTTGCCGGAAATTAAACAAACAATTTTAACTCTTATTTAAACTACAGTACATTTTTTGGACTGACTTTAGCAAGTTGATACTGGAAAAAAAAAATAAAAAAAATAAAACATGAACTCAGGAGCACAATATATAGAACACTTTAATCTACAAAAGAAAAATAAATAAAACAAATTGTCCATACATAAGGCCTCAGGGGTTTGTGTGTTTCTAAATAATTTACAAATGCTGCATTGATGAAAAAATACAGTCGGTGCTTTATTCAAATCATGTTTCTTTTGCATTTTCTGCCCACACTGTTACAAATCCTTTGACTACTATAAACCATCCCTGCTTCCCAATCCTCTCATTTCAACCACTAAAACGTGACATACATGTATCAAAATCTGAATAAAAATCACTTTCTTCACACGTGTGAATCTCGCACTTCATCGAGAAATGTTGAATTGCTTGTAAAAAATATTTCTATATAGAAAAATACATCGTGACTTAAATTTGAAAAAAGGTGTAAGAGGAACCGAACAGAGCTGTCTCCACCATACTTGCCAACCCTCCCGGATTTTCCGGGAGACTCCCGAAATTCAGCGCCTCTCCCGAAAACCTCCCGGGACAAATTTTCTCCCGAAAATCTCCCGAGATTCAGGCATGGACCTGAGTCCGCTAACCCACAATATAACCAGCATACCTGCCCAATCACGTTATAACTGTAGAATGATGGAGGGCGAGTTCTTGGTTTCTTATGTGGGTTTATTGTTAGGCAGTTTCATTAACGTCCTCCCAGCGCGGCAACAACACACAACAACAGCAGTCACGTTTTTGTATACCGTAAAGCAGTTCGTCTGCCGTAAACAGCAATGTTGTGACACTCTTAAACAGGACAATACTGCCATCTAGTGTTATGTGTGTGTATATGTGTAAATAAATGAACACTGAAATTCAAGTATTTATTTTATATATATATATATATATATATATATATACATATATAAAATAAAAAAATATATATATACGTATATATATATATATATACATATATAAAATAAAAAAATATATATATACGTATATATATATATATATATATATATATATATATACATATAATAAAATAAATATATATATATAAATATATATATATATATATATATATATATATATATATATATATATATATATATATAGCTAGAATTCACTGAACGGTAAGGTCTATTCAGGTGTACTGGAGAGGAGGCTACGCCGGATAGTCGAACCTCGGATTCAGGAGGAACAGTGTGGTTTTCGTCCTGGTCGTGGAACTGTGGACCAGCTCTATACTCTCGGCAGGGTCCTTGAGGGTGCATGGGAGTTTGCCCAACCAGTCTACATGTGTTTTGTGGACTTGGAGAAGGCATTCGACCGTGTCCCTGGGGAAGTCCTGTGGGGAGTGCTCGGAGAGTATGGGGTATCGGACTGTCTGATTGTGGCAGTCCGCTCCCTGTATGATCAGTGTCAGAGCTTGGTCCGCATTGCCGGCAGTAAGTCGGACACGTTTCCAGTGAGGGTTGGACTCCGCCAAGGCTGCCCTTTGTCACCGATTCTGTTCATAACTTTTATGGACAGAATTTCTAGACGCAGTCAAGGCGTTGAGGGGATCTGGTTTGGTGGCTGCAGGATTAGGTCTCTGCTTTTTGCAGATGATGTGGTCCTGATGGCTTCATCTGGCCAGGATCTTCAGCTCTCACTGGATCGGTTCGCAGCCGAGTGTGAAGCAACTGGGATGAGAATCAGCACCTCCAAGTCCGAGTCCATGGTTCTCGCCCGGAAAAGGGTGGAGTGCCATCTCCGGGTTGGGGAGGAGATCTTGCCCCAAGTGGAGGAGTTCAAGTACCTCGGAGTCTTGTTCACGAGTGAGGGAAGAGTGGATCGTGAGATCGACAGGCGGATCGGTGCGGCGTCTTCAGTAATGCGGACGCTGTATCGATCCGTTGTGGTGAAGAAGGAGCTGAGCCGGAAGGCAAAGCTCTCAATTTACCGGTCGATCTACGTTCCCATCCTCACCTATGGTCATGAGCTTTGGGTTATGACCGAAAGGACAAGATCACGGGTACAAGCGGCCGAAATGAGTTTCCTCCGCCGGGTGGCGGGTCTCTCCCTTAGAGATAGGGTGAGAAGCTCTGTCATCCGGGGGGAGCTCAAAGTAAAGCCGCTGCTCCTCCACATGGAGAGGAGCCAGATGAGGTGGTTCGGGCATCTGGTCAGGATGCCACCCGAACGCCTCCCTAGGGAGGTGTTTAGGGCACGTCCGACCGATAGGAGGCCACGGGGAAGACCCAGGACACGTTGGGAAGACTATGTCTCCCGGCTGGCCTGGGAACGCCTCGGGGTCCCACAGGAAGAGCTGGACGAAGTGGCTGGGGAGAGGGAAGTCTGGGCTTCCCTGCTTAGGCTGCTTCCCCCGCGACCCGACCTCGGATAAGCGGAAGAAGATGGATGGATGGATGGAATTCACTGAACGTCAAGTATTTGTTTATATATATATATATATATATATATATATATATATATATATATATATATATATATGAAATACTTGACTTGGTGAATTCTAGCTGTAAATATACTCCTCCCCTTTTAACCACGCCCCCGACCTGCCCCCCTTCTACCCCGACCACGCCCACCCCACCCCACCCTCCCCCCACCTCCCGAAATCGGAGGTCTCAAGGTTGGCAAGTATGGTCTCCACCGAGACCCAGGAATTTGTCAGGGACATAAAAAAAGTATTTGACAAAAAACATATATAGAAAAAGTACATCATGACTGAATAAAAAAAAAAAAGGGAATATAAACATGGTGGACATTTTTAGACAGGTTATCTACTTGTACCTTAGTTTTGATGATGAAAACATCAACATTTGGCACAGGGCAGGCATGAGGTAATATTAAAAATATTATTAATAAAATGTTTCGTGAAATTTTTTAATTTTTTTTTTCGAAATCTTTGAGGTTCTAGATTTTGCTAAGTGGTATGAATGTGTGTTGTTTGTGGGTCCTTTGGGATTTTGACCGAGGTTGCCTGAGTGTGATGCGTTACTTGTGCTAAATGTTCACGTCCTCTGAGTCACAGGTGTCACTGAACAGGCTGCTCTTCAAGGTGCTTCCTGTTCCACCGTCACTCAAACCTAACAAGCACAAGACAACAAAGCACCATCAAAAAGTGGGAAAATTGACAGCGGGATGTAAACTCTTTGAAATATATAGGAAGTCAAAGGCGGCCACTGCACGGAGGTTGCTATGACCAATCCATTCATCCATCTTCTTCCGCTTATCCGAGGTCGGGTCGCGGGGGCAGCAGCCTAAGCAGGGAAGCCCAGACTTCCCTCTCCCCAGCCACTTCGTCCAGCTCTTCCTGTGGGACCCCGAGGCGTTCCCAGGCCAGCCGGGAGACATAGTCTTCCCAACGTGTCCTGGGTCTTCCCCGCGGCCTCCTACCGGTCGGACGTGCCCTAAACACCTCCCGAGGGAGGCGATCGGGTGGCATCCTGACCAGATGCCCGAACCACCTCATCTGGCTCCTCTCCATGTGGAGGAGCAGCGGCTTTACTTTGAGCTCCCCCCGGATGACAGAGCTTCTCACCCTATCTCTAAGGGAGAGCCCCGCCACCCGGCGGAGGAAACTCATTTGGGCCGCTTGTACCCGTGATCTTGTCCTTTCGGTCATAACCCAAAGCTCATGACCATAGGTGAGGATGGGAACGTAGATCGACCGGTAAATTGAGAGCTTTGCCTTCCGGCTCAGCTCCTTCTTCACCACAACGGATCGATACAGCGTCCGCATTACTGAAGACGCCGCACCGATCCGCCTGTCGATCTCACGATTCACTCTTCCCCCACTCGTGAACAAGACTCCGAGGTACTTGAACTCCTCCACTTGGGGCAGGGTCTCCTCCCCAACCTGAAGATGGCATTCCACCCTTTTCCGGGCGAGAACCATGGACTCGGACTTGGAGGTGCTGATTCTCATCCCAGTCGCTTCACACTCGGCTGCGAACCGATCCAGCGAGAGCTGAAGATCCTGGCCAGATGAAGCCATCAGGACCACATCATCTGCAAAAAGCAGAGACCTAATCCTGCAGCCACCAAACCAGATCCCCTCAACGCCTTGACTGCGCCTAGAAATTCTGTCCATAAAAGTTATGAACAGAATGGGTGACAAAGGGCAGCCTTGGCGGAGTCCAACCCTCACTGGAAACGTGTCCGACTTACTGCCGGCAATGCGGACCAAGCTCTGACACTGATCATACAGGGAGCGGACCGCCAAAATCAGATACCCCATACTCTCTGAGCACTCCCCACAGGACTTCCCGAGGGACACGGTCGAATGCCTTCTCCAAGTCCACAAAACACATGTAGACTGGTTGGGCAAACTCCCATGCACCCTCAAGGACCCTGCCCAGAGTATAGAGCTGGTCCACAGTTCCACGACCAGGACGAAAACCACACTGTTCCTCCTGAATCCGAGGTTCGACTATCCGGCGTAGCCTCCTCTCCAGTACACCTGAATAGACCTTACCGGGAAGGCTGAGGAGTGTGATCCCACGATAGTTGGAACACACCCTCCGGTTCCCCTTCTTAAAGAGAGGAACCACCACCCCGGTCTGCCAATCCAGAGGTACCGCCCCCGATGTCCACGCAATGCTGCAGAGTCTTGTCAACCAAGACAGCCCCACAGCATCCAGAGCCTTAAGGAACTCCGGGCGGATCTCATCCACCACCGGGGCCTTGCCACCGAGGAGCTTTTTAACTACCTCAGCAACCTCAGCCCCAGAAAAATAGAAGAGCCCACCACAGACTCCCCAGGCACTGCTTCCTCATAGGAAGACGTGTTGGTGGGATTGAGGAGGTCTTCGAAGTATTCCCTCCACCGATCCACAACATCCGCAGTCGAGGTCAGCAGAACACCATCCTCACCATACACGGTGTTGATAGTGCACTGCTTCCCCTTCCTGAGGCGGCGGATGGTGGTCCAGAATCGCTTCGAAGCCGTCCGGAAGTCGTTTTCCATGGCTTCCCCGAACTCCTCCCACGTCCGAGTTTTTGCCTCCGCAACCGCTGAAGCCGCACACCGCTTGGCCTGTCGGTACCTGTCCGCTGCCTCAGGAGTCCTATGAGCCAAAAGAACCCGACAGGACTCCTTCAGCTTGACGGCATCCCTCACCGCCGGTGTCCACCAACGGGTTCTAGGATTACCGCCACGACAGGCACCAACTACCTTGCGGCCACAGCTCCAATCAGCCGCCTCGACAATAGAGGCGCGGAACATGGTCCGCTATTACCAACTAACACATAAAAAAAAACTATAATGTGGCACAAAACAATTCACAACGTAGCAAGTTCAACCTAAAAAGAGTAAACAAATAACTAGAAAATTCCCGCCAAACTTTTGATGGGGCAGATATCTACGGAGCATGATACGGAGGGAACACTGGACTCCGACAGAACACTCCAGACTGTGCTGTGAACATTTGGTCTCCGGTAAGTGAACTCAGCTAGTAGTGTTAGCTTCCTTTCCAACCTTTTCTGACTAATTGCAATAGCCGGATTGATTGAAGAATTGATTAGAAGTTTGCATAGGATCAGGTAGAGTTTCATTGCGGTACAGATTGACTGGTACAAGGTCAACTAAAAGAAAGCATTACAAGCATGTCGTGTTTAATTTAAAAAAAAAGTTTCCTCTGTGACAGACTAACGTTTATGTTTTTTAGCGTTGCAGATATGGCTAGGGATGATGTTTGATAAGAAATGATCGAGTTCGAGCCTATTACATACCTGCCAACTTTTGAAATCAGAAAAACCTAGTAGCCAGGGTCCAGGGGCCGCAGGCCCCGGGTAGGTCCAGGACAAAGTCCTGGTGGGGGGTTCAGGCCGACGCAAAATGATTATTAGCATTCAGACAGGTTAAAATGTTGCTAAAACCATCAGTTTGGGCGACGAAAAACGTTGAAAGTTTTCCACTTATATCGCTAGCAACGGCATTAGACTTGTGTTCTTTTGTCCCAACGTGGTCTTTTACATCGCTAATTCCTCCGTGTCCGATCGAAAAATCTTGTCTGCACAAGGTGCAATTCGCGTAGTTTTCACCCTTTTTGGAAGGGATAATTATTCCCGGATAGGCTTTTGAATATTCTTCACGGAATGACTGCAGTTTTCTTTTCGGTTTAAGACTCGTTTGCGATTTTTCTCCGGCTGATTCCATGATCGTTCGCTCGTTTGGAACCAATGACAACTGTATGGCGTCACATTAGTGCCAAAAATCCGAGCGCATAAAAACTGTTATGGCGCGCTGATTCTCCACTTCGTGCGCGCGCGCGACACCATTTTGCGCGCGCGTGGTCCCTTTCTGCGCGCGCGCGGTGCCTTTCTGCGCGCTCTCTGTGTACTCCTGGCATCTCTCCTCGTGCTGTCATGTTTCTTTTTGGCACTTTGGGGGCGGGTATGCTTAGACGGCCCCTCCTTTCTAATTGGCTCTGAGCATTTTTCATATGACCAATCATTCTCCAGCGTAGCAACGTTGTAGCCATCTTACTTCAGACATCTAGCCTCAATCATTACATTGATGTCAATGGTACATGTACTACTTAAATTACCATAACTTGCTCGATTTTCGACCAATTTACAAACGGTTTGCCTTGTTACAAATCTTATTACATGTAGATATGACATAGGATGCTGTACCTGTTGAAATTACCTCTTTCGCTTTAAAAAAACAAAAGACTTAATTGTGCAACATACCGGTAGTTGTGTAGGGTCAGTGTTAGTCAGTTCTCTGATTATTTTAAACTGTTTCAGAATACATTATTAAAAGCTATTTTTAACATTTTAAAAACAAAATTCAAAGATTATTTCATTAATTTTATGGCTGAATCAAAAGAAATTCCATAAATTAGAAAACAAATGTTGAAGAAGAAGTGAAAATATCAAATAATGTTATTGCTGGTGGACCAGTTCTGGCTGAAAGATGTGATTATGGTGTTTGTTGTCTTATTATTTATTTGGGTCACATTTTGTATTACCCTGTATTGTGTTTATGTGGTATGAAATAACCTTCATCAGCGCGCGACATTTTTTGTATCCACTTCTTCCTCCGTAAATCTTGATACATATTGACGATGACCCGCCCTGCTATACTTCTGATTGGCTCTGAGCATTTTTCAGCGTTTTTCGCCTGACCAATCAGAAAGAAGGGGCCGTCTAAGCATACCCGCCCCCAAAGTGCCAAAAAGAAACATGACAGCGCGAGGAGAGATGCCAGGAGTACACAGAGAGCGCGCAGAAAGGCGTCGCGCGCGCGCTAAAAGGCACCGCGCGCGCGCAAAATGGTGTCGCGCGCGCGCACGAAGTGGAGGATCAGCGCGCGATAACAGTTTTTATGCGCTCGGATTTTTGGCACTAATGTGACGCCATACAACTGGTGCCTCGTGCTTGGCAGCGGTGCTATAAATAGCCTCGCGCATGGCATTCGGAATGGCTCGATAGGAAGTTACGGGAAGCAGTGTCGATTGTCATTGTTGTTACGCGATTTCGTGAATAAAACTTTTTTTTAAATATTTTTTTTCAATTAATGAAACTGATGGTGGAAACTTTACACTAGACTTCAGGCAACGTGGATCCTGTGCCTCTCCTGTCTTCCTCCAGACTCTGGGACCTCGATTTCCAAAGGAAATGCAAAATTTGCATGGTTGGGTGATGGTTTGGGGTGCCATGTCATCTGCTGGTGTCGGTCCACTCTGTTTCCTGAGATCCAGGGTCAACGCAGCCGTCTACCAGCAAGTTTTAGAGCACTTCATGCTTCCTGCTGCTGCTGACCTGCTCTATGGAGATGGAGATTTCAAGTTCCAACAGGACTTGGCGCCTGCACACAGCGCAAAATCTACCCGTGCCTGGTTTACGGACCATGGTATTTCTGTTCTAAATTGGCCCGCCAACTCCCCTGACCTTAGCCCCATAGAAAATCTGTGGGGTATTGTGAAAAGGAAGATGCAGAATGCCAGACCCAAAAACGCAGAAGAGTTGAAGGCCACTATCAGAGCAACCTGGGCTCTCATAACACCTGAGCAGTGCCAGAAACTCATCGACTCCATGCCACGCCGCATTAACGCAGTAATTGAGGCAAAAGGAGCTCCAACCAAGTATTGAGTATTGTACATGCTCATATTTTTCATTTTCATACTTTTCAGTTGGCCAACATTTCTACAAATCCCTTTTTTGTATTAGCCTTAAGTAATATTCTAATTTTGTGACACACGGAATTTTGGATTTTCATTTGTTGCCACTTCAAATCATCAAAATTCAATGAAATAAACATTTGAATGCATCAGTCTGTGTGCAATGAATAAATATAATGTACAAGTTACACCTTTTGAATGCAATTACTGAAATAAATCAAGTTTTTCAAAATATTCTAATTTACTGGCTTTTACCTGTATATTATTATACTTTCCAAAAATGTTTTGTCCAAATAAAAATAAATACTTAAATATCTGCTTGATTTTACAGCAAACTACCCATCAAATTAATAAAAAATAACACATTTTACAGTGTTCTTTACAGCATATTACTGTAAATTGAAAAAAACTCAAACATTTTTTGCGTTAAAATTCTGGCGCATGGTCAGGATTGTCCCACCTCTGCTTCAATTTGAGCCTGCATACTGCCTTCTACTGAGTTGGTTACCAAATATGTCAGCAGGGGCACCAACCTGATCGACTCTTTCCCTGGGAGGTGTCCCACACGCTGGTGCTGACTGAGTCCAGGCTCCTCACCGCATTTCCAGAGTTGTGAGATACTTGGAATTGGCCTTTTCCGTCCTCAAGATAGGAATCTGCATCCTCGCTGGTCTCCAGATCTGAGGGCTGGTCAACGTACGTCGCCATTAACATGTGCTCCAAACGTCAGGGTTGACTGCTGGTCTCACCACAAAATCCTGAACCTCGTCCTTCCTCTGCGGTAAGATGCTGACGCCCCCGAATGGTTTCTTTGACAGCGGATTCGCAACTTGTCTCTCGAGTGTCTTTGTCATTTCACTGACTATGTTGTCTAAAAATGCATAGAGTACATTAAATGCATAGATGCCACTTTAAATAAAGCACAATACATGACTAGGGTTGCAAAATTCCAGGAATGTTCGAAGTTGGAAACTTTCCATGGGAATTAACGGGAAAATAATGGGAATAAACATTGAATGCAACATGCTAGATCTTGCAGTATGAATATGAGCTAAAACAACCTGATTTAATGCAAATTCAGTAGAATTTCAACCCTGCACTGTGCATTCCTCCATGACATGTGCAGATAATTGCCAGCATGCTACACACTACAGCAGGGCTATTGAGGCCACACTAGTATTTGAGCCCAAGGACTTCATCCAGTCAGGTAAGTGTTGATGGGGTAAATATATTTGATCTATGGTATTTAACTTTAATAGCTTGTTACTGTATGACTGTAGACTACTCCAACAGACTAGCTGTTCCTGTACTTGTTCAATGATTTTGGGGCCAATATCTCTAGCTAGCTAGGTTTATGTACCGCCACAGTCTCATAATGAACCGGAAATATTTCTCCGTTAGCCGTGATGCTAATTTTCTCTATGTTAAATCCCATTCATTTATGCTAACAACGTTAGCATACCTGCCAACTTTTGAAATCAGAAAACCTAGTAGCCAGGGTCCAGGGGCCGCAGGCCCCGGTAGGTCCAGGACAAAGTCCTGGTGGGGGGTTCCTTCGCCCCCCGACGTAAAATGATTATTAGCATTCAGACAGGTTAAAATGTTGCTAAAACCATCACTTTTCTATCAGTCACAGTGACTTTTCAAAACGAAAATATTACAGCAAAAATCATATGGGTTGATTGACATGTTTATTCTGTAAGCTAACTTCAATAGTTTGAAATTATTTTGACAGTTAATGCCAGTTATCCTGTCAACCTTTCACAAGACTTCAATTTGTTCATTGAAAGTATAAACAGTATAAACACTTTTTACAGTAAACAAATCGTAAAACAGTACTAAACAATTCCATTAAAAAAAAAAATTGGTGTCATTATTAACTTTCTGTCCAAGCTTGTATAATCTACTGCCTTGTTCAATTGTATAAAATATTCTGTGCCTAAAATTCACATTTCTATCACAATTATCATACTGTAAACATGGTAAGCTCACTTCATTAAAATTAATAGTCCTGTCAATAGCATGGAATTACAATTCAAATGTCGTTTTTTTGTAAGCCTTTCAAAAGAATTCAAAATATGAAAAATGAATGAAAATTAATTGAAGCCATCAGACACTTGAAAAGTGGCACATCACATCTCTAATGTAATCATTTGAACTTTTCAACAGAAATAGCACTGCAAAAATATTAAGGACATACTTCTGTATTTTGGTAGTTATGCTGTCAACATTTAACAAGATTTCTTCAACTTGGACTTGAAAGCATAAATAGTATAAACACTTTTAACAGTATAACAGTACTAAACAATTCCAATAGATAACTTTGGTGTCATTACCTTTTTGTTTGCTCAATTATTGCCTCCGTAAATAAAACTTCGGCAGTTATCACATCCAAAGAATCTGTTTGGGCGACGAAAAACGTTGAAAGTTTTCCACTTGTATCGCTAGCAACGGCATTAGACTTGTGTTTTTTTGTCCCAACGTGGTCTTTTACATCGCTAATTCCTCCGTGTCCGATGGAAAAATCTTGTCTGCACAAGGTGCAATTCGCGTAGTTTTCACCCTTTTTGGAACGGATAATTATTCCCGGATAGGCTTTTGAATATTCTTCACGGAATGACTGCAGTTTTCTTTTCGGTTTAAGACTCGTTTGCGATTTTTCTCCGGCTGATTCCATGATCGTTTGCTCGTTTGGAAACAATGGCCTCGTGCTTGGCAGCGGTGCTATAAATAGCCTCGCACATGGCATTCGGAATGGCTCGATAGGAAGTTACGGGAAGCAGTGTCGATTGTCATTGTTGTTACGCGATTTCGTGAATAAAACTTTAAAAAAAATTATTTTTTTTAATTAATGAAAAACCGTATTTTTTATCACTGCAACCGTAACCCGGAATAGGTTGATGAAAACCGTACTAATTACGGGAAAACCGGAGTAGTTGGCAGGTATGCGTTAGCAATCCGAATTGACCTTTTTTGTGATGTGTAAAGTTCAAGTAGCAAATACTAAATGAAAAGGTGTAGTTTCCTCTGCCTTCTGTTCTGCTAGCCATTCCGTTGTCATACAAGAATGTAGCTTATAGTTTGATTTAGCATGCTGATTTGACTGGTCATTTATTCATCTAGCCCAGGGGTGCTCACACTTTTTCTGCAGGCGAGCTACTTTTCAATTGATCAAGTGGTGGGGATCTACCTCATTCATATATATAATTTATATTTACTTATTTATGAAATATATGTTTTTGTTAACAAGTTAAAGGTGTTTAATGATAATGCAAGCATGTTTAACACATATAGTTAATATTGTTAATACATTAAAGGTGTTTAATGATAATACAAGTATGTTTAATACATATAGTTAATATTGTAAACAAGTTAAAGGTGTTTAAAGATAATGCAAGCATGTTTAACACATATAGTTAATATTGTTAACAAGTTAAAGGTGGTTAAAAATCATACAAGCATGTTTAACACATATAGTTAATATTGTTAACAAGTTGAAGGTGTTTAATGATAATACAAGCATGTTAAACACATATAGTTAATATTGTTAATAAGTTAAAGGTGTTTAAAGATAATACAAGCATGTTTAACACATATCAATTCCTTTCTTTCATGAAGACAAGAATATAAGTTGGTGTATTACCTGATTGTGATGACTTGCATTGATTGGAATCAGACAGTGGTGATGATAACGTCCGCATTTTCGAATGGAGGAGAAAAAAAGTCCTCCTTTCTGTCCAATACCACATGAAAGTGGTTGGTTTTTGGCATCTTATTTGTCCATCTTCCGTACTCCTTTGTATACACTTTACAAGAAATACATTGTCGGCAAACTCCGTAGCTTGCTAGCTTGTGCACGCCAGCTTTCTGAGACTCTTATTTTGGTAGCGCAGGCAGGATGAAGCAGAGCTTTTATTGTGCAACTGTGCGGTCGGTCTTTGGAGTTTTGACGACAGGTACGGCGCCAGAGTCTGTTGAAATAAAGTGTTTCTCGCCTTCCAGTCGGTAATTTTAATGAGCTGGCAGCAGCCAGCGTCATCTCAAAAGACCCTCGGGTGCCGTGAATGTCAATCAAGTGACGAAAGTGACGTCATAGTGAAGATTTTTGATCGCTCATTTTTAGGACTATTTTTTTAATGGCTGGCTGGTGATCGACTGACACACCCTCCGAGATCGACCGGTAGATCGCGATCGACGTAATGAGCACCCCTGATCTAGCCTATTTCTATTCATTTGTCCATCAGTCAAATATTTTTAATGACTATACTCCAAGGTCTAAGGTCTATTCAGGTGTACTGGAGAGGAGGCTACGCCGGATAGTCGAACCTCGGATTCAGGAGGAACAGTGTGGTTTTCGTCCTGGTCGTGGAACTGTGGACCAGCTCTATACTCTCGGCAGGGTCCTTGAGGGTGCATGGGAGTTTGCCCAACCAGTCTACATGTGCTTTGTGGACTTGGAGAAGGCATTCGACCGTGTACCCCGGGAAGTCCTGTGGGGAGTGCTCAGAGAGTATGGGGTAACGGACTGTCTTATTGTGGCAGTCCGCTCCCTGTATGATCAGTGTCAGAGCTTGGTCCGCATTGCCGGCAGTAAGTCGGACACGTTTCCAGTGAGGGTTGGACTCCGCCAAGGCTGGCCTTTGTCACCGATTCTGTTCATAACCTTTATGGACAGAATTTCTAGGCGCAGTCAGGGCGTTGAGGGGATCTGGTTTGGTGGCTGCAGGATTAGGTCACTGCTATTTGCAGATGATGTGGTCCTGATGGCTTCCTCCGGCCAAGATCTTCAGCTCTCACTGGATCGGTTCGCAGCCGAGTGTGAAGCGACTGGGATGGGAATCAGCACCTCCAAGTCCGAGTCCATGGTTCTCTCCCGGAAAAGGGTGGAGTGCCATCTCCGGGTTGGGGAGGAGATCTTGCCCCAAGTGGAGGAGTTCAAGTACCTCGGAGTCTTGTTCACGAGTGGGGGAAGAGTGGATCGTGAGATCGACAGGCGGATCGGTGCGGCGTCTTCAGTAATGCGGACGCTGTATCGATCCGTTGTGGTGAAGAAGGAGCTGAGCCGGAAGGCAAAGCTCTCGATTTACCGGTCGATCTACGTTCCCATCCTCACCTATGGTCATGAGCTTTGGGTCATGACCGAAAGGACAAGATCACGGGTGCAAGCGGCCGAAATGAGTTTCCTCCGCCGAGTGGCGGGGCTCTCCCTTAGAGATAGGGTGAGAAGCTCTGTCATTCGGGGGGAGCTCAAAGTAAAGCCGCTGCTCCTCCACATGGAGAGGAGCCAGATGAGGTGGTTCGGGCATCTGGTCAGGATGCCACCCGAACGCCTCCCTAGGAAGGTGTTTCGGGCACGTCCGACCGGTAGGAGGCCACGGGGAAGACCCAGGACACGCTGGGAAGACTATCTCTCCCGGCTGGCATGGGAACGCCTCGGGATCCCCCGGGAGGAGCTGGACGAAGTGGCTGGGGAGAGGGAAGTCTGGGCTTCCCTGCTTAAGCTGCTGCCCCCGCGACCCGACCTCGGATAAGCGGAAGAAGATGGATGGATGGATGGACTATACTCCAATTGTTTAGCTGACTATTTATATCTGTGTGTGGCATTGCATTAGTCTTTTACAAGATTAAATCATTACAAACAGAATAATGCCACGTACACCATCTGATGTGTGGAGACATTTCACCCCAACCAATGTAGGCGGAAAGGCGGTGTACATTTGCAAATACTGTGCAAAGAGCTACGTCAGGTATGCCACAAAGATGCAGCAGCATATAGACAAGTGCCCAATGATATATCATTATTGTAATTCCCCATTCATTCCCATATATTCCCATTCATTCCCATGGACGCTGTCCAACTTTGAATAATCAAAAAATGGTCAATATTTCCAAACTTCCCGAGCTTAACTTCCCGTGGTAAATTTCCGGAAGGTTTCCGGAGATTTACCGGAAACTTTCCACCCCTTTGCAACCCTATACATAACATAACAAGGTGTTTTGGGACAGTTTACCTTTAGCAAAGTTCGTCTTTTCTGCGTTGCCATTCTGCTCTCGGAAGTTCTTGAGCTGCCGAGGGTCAATCTCCTGCAGCTCACTGACTTCTGACAGGTCATCGTCGTCACTCTCGATATTTGTAACCGCCGTCTGGATCACACCAGGGGGGAGCTGGTTCGAGGACAAGTGCCTGGCTGACAGTGGCCTTGCTTGGATCACACTGGATTTTTTTGCACTGATTTGGATGGCTTCCTCTTTATTCATCCTGGTCTGCATTCTGCCCTGTTGAAGTGGAGGAGGCTCGTCCTCCTCCATGTCTGAGTCCTCCACGTCGGAATCCTCAAAGGAACTGAAAGGTGGGGTCCTAAGCAGAGGTGGGTAGAGTAGCCAGAAATTGTACTCAAGTAAGAGTACAGTTACTTTAGAGATTTATTACTCAAGTAAAAGTAAGGAGTAGTCACCCAAATATTTACTTGAGTAAAAGTAAAAAGTATGTTGTGAAAAAACTACTCAAGTACTGAGTAACTGATGAGTAACATACACACACATATCATATATATACATATATACACACAAACATATATATATATATATATATATATATATATATATATATATATATATATATAAACACACATACACACACACACACATATACATATATATATATATATATATATATATATATATATATATATATATATATATATATATATATACACACATTGATATATACAGTATATAATTTATATTTATATATTTTGCCGTTTTTGTTTGCATGTTAAAGGTGTTTTAATGAATATACATGCATGTTTAACACATATAGATTCCTTTCTTTCATGAAGACAAGAATATAAGTTGGTGTATTACCTGATTCTGATGACTTGCATTGATTGTAATCAGACAGTAGCGATGATAACGTCCACGTTTTCAAATAGAGGAGAAAAAAAGTTCCTCCTTTCTGTCTAATACCACATGAAAGTGGTTGGTTTTTGGCATCTTATTTGTCCAGCTTCCATATTCGTTTTTATACACTTTACAAGAAATACATTGGCGGCAAACTCCGTAGCTTGCTAGCTTGTTTGCGCTGGCTTTCGGAGACTCTTGTTTTGAAAGCGCAGGCGCGATGGAGCGGCACTTTTATTGTGAAGACAGGAACTGTGCAGTCAGTCTTTAGGCTTTTGACGGGATGTACGGTTTAAATAAAAAAGGGTCTTTTTTCCTTCACACTTTTGATTGATTGATTGAAACTTTTATTAGTAGATTGCACAGTACAGTACATATTCCGTACAATTGACCACTAAATGGTAACACCTGAATAAGTTTTTCAACTTGTTTAAGTCAGGTCATGTGACCGCCTGGCTCTGTTTGATTGGTCCAACGTCACCAGTGACTGCATCTGATTGGTGGAACGGAGTGAACGTCACCAGTGACTGTATTTGTTGAAACGCAGGCACTATGAAGGTCTGTCTGACAGACCAAAACAAACAAAGCGTGCATTAACAGATGGATAAAAATTAGTAGCGAGTAGCGAGCTGAATGTAGATAAAAGTAGCGGAGTAAAAGTAGCGTTTCTTCTCTATAAATATACTCAAGTAAAAGTAAAAGTATGTTGCATTAAAACTACTCTTAGAAGTACAATTTATCCCAAAAGTTACTCAAGTAGATGTAACGGAGTAAATGTAGCGCGTTACTACCCACCTCTGGTCCTAAGACACGAAGAAACCAAAGTCTCCAATCAAAATCTGAAACAGCAAACTATTTGTTCTACATTGTACTAACCAATGACACATGCTGATATGTAAAAAAAAACAAATGTTTACAATAAAAGAAAATGTGAAAAAGTTGTCTAATTAATAATAAAGAATTTAACGCTAAACGGTAATAATGATAACTGCGTTAAAACTCCTGTTGGTTAGTATTACCGTTTTAAATTACGAGTATGGAAAAACTGTTTTAATTGCATAAACTCACGGACTGTCTGGCGCCAGCTTGTTGATTGATTGATTGATTGAAACTTTTATTAGTACACCGCACAGTACAGTACATATTCCGTACAATTGACTACTAAATGGTAACACCCCAATAAGTTTTTCAACTTGTTTAAGTCGGGGTCCATGTTAATCAATTCATGGTATTGTTAGCTAACACGAAAACAAGAGACATTAACGTATTTACCCATTAAGAAACGACATAACACATTGCTGTCTGAGTACCGTATTTTTCGGAGTATAAGTCGCTCCGGAGTATAAGTCGCACCGGTCGAAAATGCATAATAAAGAAGGGAAAAAACATACAGGTAAAAGCCAGTAAATTAGAATATTTTGAAAAACTTGATTTATTTCAGTAATTGCATTCAAAAGGTGTAACTTGTACATTATATTTATTCATTGCACACAGACTGATGCATTCAAATGTTTATTTCATTTAATTTTGATGATTTGAAGTGGCAACAAATGAAAATCCAAAATTCCGTGTGTCACAAAATTAGAATATTACTTAAGGCTAATACAAAAAAGGGATTTTTAGAAATGTTGGCCAACTGAAAAGTATGAAAATGAAAAATATGAGCATGTACAATACTCAATACTTGGTTGGAGCTCCTTTTGCCTCAATTACTGCGTTAATGCGGCGTGGCATGGAGTCGATGAGTTTCTGGCACTGCTCAGGTGTTAAGAGAGCCCAGGTTGCTCTGATAGTGGCCTTCAACTCTTCTGCGTTTTTGGGTCTGGCATTCTGCATCTTCCTTTTCACAATACCCCACAGATTTTCTATGGGGCTAAGGTCAGGGGAGTTGGCGGGCCAATTTAGAACAGAAATACCATGGTCCGTAAACCAGGCACGGGTAGATTTTGCGCTGTGTGCAGGCGCCAAGTCCTGTTGGAACTTGAAATCTCCATCTCCATAGAGCAGGTCAGCAGCAGGAAGCATGAAGTGCTCTAAAAGTTGCTGGTAGACGGCTGCGTTGACCCTGGATCTCAGGAAACAGAGTGGACCGACACCAGCAGATGACATGGCACCCCAAACCATCACTGATGGTGGAAACTTTACACTAGACTTCAGGCAACGTGGATCCTGTGCCTCTCCTGTCTTCCTCCAGACTCTGGGACCTCGATTTCCAAAGGAAATGCAAAATTTGCATGGTTGGGTGATGGTTTGGGGTGCCATGTCATCTGCTGGTGTCGGTCCACTCTGTTTCCTGAGATCCAGGGTCAACGCAGCCGTCTACCAGCAAGTTTTAGAGCACTTCATGCTTCCTGCTGCTGACCTGCTCTATGGAGATGGAGATTTCAAGTTCCAACAGGACTTGGCGCCTGCACACAGCGCAAAATCTACCCGTGCCTGGTTTACGGACCATGGTATTTCTGTTCTAAATCGGCCCGCCAACTCCCCTGACCTTAGCCCCATAGAAAATCTGTGGGGTATTGTGAAAAGGAAGATGCAGAATGCCAGACCCAAAAACGCAGAAGAGTTGAAGGCCACTATCAGAGCAACCTGGGCTCTCATAACACCTGAGCAGTGCCAGAAACTCATCGACTCCATGCCACGCCGCATTAACGCAGTAATTGAGGCAAAAGGAGCTCCAACCAAGTATTGAGTATTGTACATGCTCATATTTTTCATTTTCATACTTTTCAGTTGGCCAACATTTCTAAAAATCCCTTTTTTGTATTAGCCTTAAGTAATATTCTATTTTTGTGACACACGGAATTTTGGATTTTCATTTGTTGCCACTTCAAATCATCAAAATTAAATGAAATAAACATTTGAATGCATCAGTCTGTGTGCAATGAATAAATATAATGTACAAGTTACACCTTTTGAATGCAATTACTGAAATAAATCAAGTTTTTCAAAATATTCTAATTTACTGGCTTTTACCTGTATATTCATGAATGTTTCATGTTTACAAGCGGCCATCTGAGGCAGTCATAACTGCGATGTGGCCCTCAGTTCAAACGCGTCCGACACCCCTGAACTAAGATAGTCAATTGTGCACATTTAACCTATAAAGCTGTCCTCTCTTACTCTCTCTATACTCGAAGGAATACCAAACAGAGGTATTTTTACGCTGCATTCACTGAACAGAGTCGGACGCTACAACGCCCGCCAGAAACAATAACTAAAAATAATATATTTCATTTGCTAGGCACATTTCTTTCAAACAACTCATAAAGTGCGACGGTACAAACCTATATTTGAAACAATAAAAGCTTAGCCATTATAACAAATAAAGCACTAAGACTAAAACACTACCAGAAACAGAAAACGTGCCACTTTTCTACCAATGTGTCTATTTCATTTAGCTGCTATAAAAAACATAACTGGGTCCAAAGATTTCAGTGTGTGTATAAGTACTTTTTGAGCACATTCAACAATATCGCGATAATAAATGTTAACAATAGCCGTGATATGAAATGTTCATATCTTTACATTCCCAATAACAATACACATCATTTGATTGGACTTACTTGGGGGTGTGGTCTCTTAAAGCGGCTTTCTGGCTGGGAGTAGATGTCTTTGGTTGGGTGGTGGTCCTGCCTCTTGGTGCTGGCTGGGGTGTCTTTACCTGCCGGGCTAACGCCTCAGATACACCTTGGGTCGCCCTGGAGGGTAAGCTGCTGGATCGAGGCCGAGACTCCAACACTAAACAAACACAAGAAGAACACAAATGATTGTACCGACTTAGAACTCATGCAGACCTGCCAACCTTGAAGAAATTCATATTTTATAAGTGTTCTACAAGCCAACCAATCACAGCCTTTTACTGTCATGGTTAGATTCTCTTTTGGATGTGTATGTCAGGCTATGTAAGGGTTTGCAAACCACGTTGATGCTTTAACGACACTTTTCTCCAGCACATCAAGCCTCAAATGTTGTGGCTGCACTCTATTAGGTTTTTTTCCTCTTTTTTTTAATTTTTTTGAGCAAATCTTGTGTATTTTTGGCACATCAAGCTTCACATGTGGCTGCACTCTGTTAGGTTTTTCCCCTTTTTTAATAGGTATTTTTATGTATTTTTGGCACATCTAGCTTCAAATGTTGTGGCTGCACTCAATGAGTTTTTTTTTCCTCTTTTCTTTTTATTTTTTAGCAAATTTTATGTATTTTCTGCACATCAAGCATCCAATGTTGTGGCTGTATTCTATTAGATTTTGTACTCTTAGGTTTTTTCCTCTTTTTTAGCAATTTTTATGTAATTTTGGCACATCAAGCTTCCAATGTTGTGGCTGTACTCTATTAGGTTTTTTTCCTCTTTTTTAGCAAATTGTACGTAGTTTTGGCACACCAAGCTTCTAATATTGTGGCTGAACTCTATTAGGTTTTTTTCCTCTTTTTTTGAGCAAATCTTATGTATTTTTGGCACATCAAGCTTCACATGTGGCTTCACTCTGTTAGGTTTTTCCCCTTTTTTAAAAAGGTATTTTTATGTATTTTTGGCACATCAAGCTTCCAATGTTGTGGCTGCACTTTATTAGGTTTTTTCCTCTTTTTTTTAATTTTTTTTTTAGCAAATTTCATGTAGTTTTGGCACATTAAGCTTCCAATGTTGTGGTTGCACTCTATTAGATTGTTTCCTCTTTTTATGTTTTAGCAAATTGTATGTATTTTTGGCACATCAAGCGTCAAATGTTGCGCCTGCACTCTGTTAGGTTTTTCCCCTTTTTTACCTCTTTTTTAATAGGTATTTTTATGTATTTTTGGCACGTCGAGCTTCAAATGTTGTGGCTGCACTCTATTAGGTTTTTTTTCCCTCTTTTCTTTTTCTTTTTTAGCAAGTTTTATGTATTTTCTGCACATCGAGCATCCAATGTTGTGGCTGCACTCTATTAGGTTTTTTTTCCCTCTTTTCTTTTTCTTTTTTAGCAAATTGTATGTATTTTTGGCACATCAAGCGTCAAATGTTGCGCCTGCACTCAGTTAGGTTTTTTCCCCTTTTTTTAATAGGTATTTTTATGTATTTTTGGCACATCCAGCTTCAAATGTTGTGGCTCCACTCTATTAGTTTTTTTTCCCTCTTTTCTTTTTCAGCAAGTTTTATGTATTTTCTGCACATCAAGCTTCCAATGTTGTGGCTGCACTCTATTAGGTTTGTTCCTCTTTTTTTTAGCAAATGTTATGTAGTTTTGGCACGTCAAGCGTCAAATGTTGCCCCTGCACTTTATTATGTTTTTTTCCTCTTTTTTTTTTTTTAACAATTCTTATGTATTTTTGGCACATCAAGCTTCACATGTGGCTGCACACTATTATGGTTTTTTTTCCTCATTTCTTTTTTCTTTTTTTCTTTTTTTTTAGCAAGTTTTATGTATTTTTGGAGCTTCAAATGTTGTGGCTGCACTCTATTAGGTTTTTCTTCCTCTTTTCTTTTTATTTTTTTAGCAAATTTTATGTATTTTCTGAACATCAAGCATCCAATGTTGTGGCTGTACTCTATTAGATTTTGTACTCTATTAGGTTTTTTCCATTTTTTTAGCAAAATTTATATAGTTTTGGCACACCAAGCTTCTAATGTTGTGGCTGAACTCTATTAGGTTTTTTCCTCTTTTTTTGAGCAAATCTTATGTATTTTTGGCACATCAAGCTTCACATGTGGCTGCACTCTGTTAGGTTTTTCCCCTTTTTTAAAAGGTATTTTTATGTATTTTTGGCACATCTAGCTTCAAATGTTGTGGCTGCACTCAATGAGTTTTTTTTTCCTCTTTTCTTTTTATTTTTTAGCAAATTTTATGTATTTTCTGCACATCAAGCATCCAATGTTGTGGCTGTATTCTATTAGATTTTGTACTCTTAGGTTTTTTCCTCTTTTTTAGCAATTTTTATGTAATTTTGGCACATCAAGCTTCCAATGTTGTGGCTGTACTCTATTAGGTTTTTTTCCTCTTTTTTAGCAAATTGTACGTAGTTTTGGCACACCAAGCTTCTAATATTGTGGCTGAACTCTATTAGGTTTTTTTCCTCTTTTTTTGAGCAAATCTTATGTATTTTTGGCACATCAAGCTTCACATGTGGCTTCACTCTGTTAGGTTTTTCCCCTTTTTTAAAAAGGTATTTTTATGTATTTTTGGCACATCAAGCTTCCAATGTTGTGGCTGCACTTTATTAGGTTTTTTCCTCTTTTTTTTAATTTTTTTTTTAGCAAATTTCATGTAGTTTTGGCACATTAAGCTTCCAATGTTGTGGTTGCACTCTATTAGATTGTTTCCTCTTTTTATGTTTTAGCAAATTGTATGTATTTTTGGCACATCAAGCGTCAAATGTTGCGCCTGCACTCTGTTAGGTTTTTCCCCTTTTTTACCTCTTTTTTAATAGGTATTTTTATGTATTTTTGGCACGTCGAGCTTCAAATGTTGTGGCTGCACTCTATTAGGTTTTTTTTCCCTCTTTTCTTTTTCTTTTTTAGCAAGTTTTATGTATTTTCTGCACATCGAGCATCCAATGTTGTGGCTGCACTCTATTAGGTTTTTTTTCCCTCTTTTCTTTTTCTTTTTTAGCAAATTGTATGTATTTTTGGCACATCAAGCGTCAAATGTTGCGCCTGCACTCAGTTAGGTTTTTTCCCCTTTTTTTAATAGGTATTTTTATGTATTTTTGGCACATCCAGCTTCAAATGTTGTGGCTCCACTCTATTAGTTTTTTTTTCCTCTTTTCTTTTTCAGCAAGTTTTATGTATTTTCTGCACATCAAGCTTCCAATGTTGTGGCTGCACTCTATTAGGTTTGTTCCTCTTTTTTTTAGCAAATGTTATGTAGTTTTGGCACGTCAAGCGTCAAATGTTGCCCCTGCACTTTATTATGTTTTTTTCCTCTTTTTTTTTTTTTAACAATTCTTATGTATTTTTGGCACATCAAGCTTCACATGTGGCTGCACACTATTATGGTTTTTTTTCCTCATTTCTTTTTTCTTTTTTTCTTTTTTTTTAGCAAGTTTTATGTATTTTTGGAGCTTCAAATGTTGTGGCTGCACTCTATTAGGTTTTTCTTCCTCTTTTCTTTTTATTTTTTTAGCAAATTTTATGTATTTTCTGAACATCAAGCATCCAATGTTGTGGCTGTACTCTATTAGATTTTGTACTCTATTAGGTTTTTTCCATTTTTTTAGCAAAATTTATATAGTTTTGGCACACCAAGCTTCTAATGTTGTGGCTGAACTCTATTAGGTTTTTTCCTCTTTTTTTGAGCAAATCTTATGTATTTTTGGCACATCAAGCTTCACATGTGGCTGCACTCTGTTAGGTTTTTCCCCTTTTTTAAAAGGTATTTTTATGTATTTTTGGCACATCAAGCTTTCAATGTTGTGGCTGCACTTTATTAGGTTTTTTCCTCTTTTTTTTTTAAATATTTTTTTTTAGCAAATTTCATGTAGTTTTGGCACATCAAGCGTCAAATGTTGCGCCTGCACTCAGTTAGGTTTTTCCCCTTTTTTAATAGGTATTTTTATGTATTTTTGGCACATCCAGCTTCAAATGTTGTGGCTCCACTCTATTACGTTTTTTTCCTCTTTTCTTTTTCAACAAGTTTTATGTATTTTCTGCACATCAAGCTTCCAATGTTGTGGCTGCACTCTATTACGTTTTTTTCCTCTTTTTTTTTTTTTAACAATTCTTATGTATTTTTGGCACATCAAGCTTCACATGTGGCTGCACTCTATTAGGTTTCTTTTCCTCTTTTCTTTTTTAACAAGTTTTATGTATTTTCTGCACATCGAGCATCCAATGTTGTGGCTGTACTCTATTAGATTTTGTACTCTAATAGGTTTTTTCCTCTTTTGTTTTAGCAAATTTTATGTAGTTTTGGCACATCAAGCTTCCAATGTTGTGGCTGTACTCTATTAGGTTTTCTTCCTCTTTTTTAGCAAATTGTATGTAGTTTTGGCACACCAAACTTCTAATGTTGTGGCTGAACTCTATTAGGTTCAGCCACAACATCAAGCTTCACATGTGGCTACACTCTGTTAGGTTTTTCCCCTTTTTTAAAAGGTATTATTATGTATTTTTGGCACATTAAGCTTCCAATGTTGTGGTTGCACTTTATTAGATTTTTTCCTCTTTTTATGGTTTAGCAAATTGTATGTATTTTTGGCACATCAAGCGTCAAATGTTACGCCTGCACTGTTAGGTTTTTCCCCTTTTTTACCCCTTTTTTTACTAGGTATTTTTATGTATTTTTGGCACATCCAGCTTCAAATGTTGTGGCTCCACTCTATTAGGTTTTTTCCTCTTTTTTTTTTAGCAAATGTTATGTAGTTTTGGCACATCAAGCGTGAAATGTTGCCCCTGCACTCTATTAGGTTTTTTTCCTCTTTTTTTTTTTTTAACAATTCTTATGTATTTTTGGCACATCAAGCTTCACGTGTGGCTGCACACTATTATGTTTTTTTTTCCTCATTTCTTTTTTCTTTTCTTTTTTTTTAGCAAGTTTTATGTATTTTTGGAGCTTCAAATGTTGTGGCTGCACTCTATTAGGTTTTTTTTCCTCTTTTCTTTTTCTTTTTAAGCAAGTTTTATGTATTTTCTGCACATCGAGCATCCAATGTTGTGGCTGTACTCTATTAGATTTTGTACTCTATTAGGTTTTTTCCTCTTTTTTTAGCAAATTTTTCGTAGTTTTGGCACATCAAGCATCCAATGTTGTGGCTGTACTCTATTAGATTGTGTACTCTATTACGGTAGGTTTTTTCCTCTTTTTTTAGCAAATTTTATGTAGTTTTGGCACATCAAGCTTCCAATGTTGTGGCTGTACTCTATTAGGTTTTTTCCTCTTTTTTAGCAAAATTTATGTCGTTTTGGCACACCAAGCTTCTAAAGTTGTGGCTGAACTCTATTAGGTTTTTTCCTCTTTTTTTGAGCAAATCTTATGTATTTTTGGCACATCAAGCTTCACATGTGGCTTCACTCTGTTAGGTTTTTCCCCTTTTTTAAAAAGGTATTTTTATGTATTTTTGGCACATCAAGCTTCCAATGTTGTGGCTGCACTTTATTAGGTTTTTTCCTCTTTTTTTTTTTTTTTTTTTTTAGCAAATTTCATGTAGATTTTGGCACATTAAGCTTCCAATGTTGTGGTTGCACTCTATTAGATTGTTTCCTCTTTTTATGTTTTAGCAAATTGTATGTATTTTTGGCACATCAAGCGTCAAATATTGCGCCTGCACTCTGTTAGGTTTTTCCCCTTTTTCCCCCCTTTTTTAATAGGTATTTTTATGTATTTTTGGCACATCCAGCTTCAAATGTTGTGGCTCCACTCTATTAGTTTTTTTTCCCTCTTTTCTTTTTCTTTTTCAGCAAGTTTTATGTATTTTCTGCACATCAAACTTCCAATGTTGTGGCTGCACTCTATTAGGTTTGTTCCTCTTTTTTTTTAGCAAATGTTATGTAGTTTTGGCACATCAAGCGTCAAATGTTGCCCGTGCACTCTATTAGGTTTTTTTCCCCTTTTTTTTTTTAACAATTCTTATGTATTTTTGGCACATCAAGCTTCACATGTGGCTGCACACTTTTACGGTTTTTTTTTTCCTCATTTCTTTTTATTTTTTTTATTTTTTTTTAGCAAGTTTTATGTATTTTTGGAGCTTCAAATGTTGTGGCTGCACTCTATTTGTTTTTTTTTCCTCTTTTCTTTTTCTTTTTTAGCAAGTTTTATGTATTTTCTGCACATCGAGCATCCAATGTTGTGGCTGTACTCTATTAGATTTTGTACTCTATTAGGTTTTTTCCTCTTTTTTTCGCAAATTTTATGTAGTTTTGGCACATCAAGCTTCCAATGTTGTGGCTGTACTCTATTAGGTTTTTTCCTCTTTTTTAGCAACATTTATGTAGTTTTGGCACACCAAGTTTCTAATGTTGTGGCTGAACTCTATTAGGTTTTTTTCCTCTTTTTTTGAGCAAATCTTATGTATTTTTGGCACATCAAGCTTCACATGTGGCTGCAGACAATTAGGTTTTTTTTTCCCTTACTTCTTTTTTTTTTTTTTTTTAGCAAATTTTATGTAGTTTTGGCACATCAAGCTTCCAATGTTGTGGCTGTACTCTATTAGGTTTTTTAGCAAAATGTATGTAGTTTTGGCACACCAAGCTTCTAATGTTGTGGCTGAACTCTATTAGGTTATTTCCTCTTTTTTTGAGCAAATCTTATGTATTTTTGGCACATCAAGCTTCACATGTGGCTGCACTCTGTTAGGTTTTTCCCCTTTTTTAATAGGTATTTTTATGTATTTTTGGCACATCCAGCTTCAAATGTTGTGGCTCCACTCTATTAGTTTTTTTTTCCTCTTTTCTTTTTCAGCAAGTTTTATGTATTTTCTGCACATCAAGCTTCCAATGTTGTGGCTGCACTCTATTAGGTTTGTTCCTCTTTTTTTTTTAGCAAATGTTATGTAGTTTTGGCACATCAAGCGTCAAATGTTGCCCATGCACTCTATTAGGGTTTTTTCCTCTTTTTTTTTTTTTTAACAATTCTTATGTATTTTTGGCACATCAAGCTTCACATGTGGCACACTATTACGTTTTCTTTTTCCTCATTTTTTTTTTTTTTTTTTTTTTTTTAGCAAGTTTTATGTATTTTTGGGGCTTCAAATGTTGTGGCTGCACTCTATTAGGTTTTTTTCCCCTCTTTTCTTTTTCTTTTTTAGCAAGTTTTATGTATTTTCTGCACATCGAGCATCCAATGTTGTGGCTATACTCTATTAGATTTTGTACTCTATTAGGTTTTTTTCCTCTTTTTTTAGCAAATTTTATGTAGTTTTGGCACATCAAGCTTTCAATCTTGTGGCTGTACTCTATTAGGTTTTTTTCCTCTTTTTTAACAAATTGTATGTAGTTTTGGCACACCAAGCTTCTAATGTTGTGGCTGAACTCTATTAGTTTTTTTCCTCTTTTTTTGAGCAAATCTTATGTATTTTTGGCACATCAAGCTTCACATGTGGCTGCACTCTGCTAGGTTTTTCCCCTTTTTTAATAGGTATTTTTGGCACATCAAGCTTCCAATGTTGTGGCTGCACTTTATTATGTTTTTCCTCTTTTTTTTTTTTTTTTTTTAGCAAATTTCATGTAGTTTTGGCACATTAAGCTTCCAATGTTGTGGTTGCACTCTATTAGATTGTTTCCTCTTTTTATGTTTTAGCAAATTGTATGTATTTTTGGCACATCAAGCGTCAAATGTTGCGCCTGCACTCTGTTAGGTTTTTCCCCTTTTTTTACCTCTTTTTTAATATGTATTTTTATGTATTTTTGGCACATCCAGCTTCAAATGTTGTGGCTCCACTCTTAGTTTTTCTTTCCTCTTTTCTTTTTCTTTTTTAGCAAGTTTTATGTATTTTCTGCACATCAAGCGTCAAATGTTGCCCCTGCACTCTATTAGGTTTTTTTCCTCTCTTTTTTTTTTAGCAAATCTTATGTATTTTTGGCACATCAAGCTTCACATGTGGCTGCACTCAGTTAGGTTTTTTCCCCTTTTTTAATATGTATTTTTATGTATTTTTGGCACATCCAGCTTCAAATGTTGTGGCTCCACTCTTAGTTTTTTTTTCCTCTTTTCTTTTTCTTTTTTAGCAAGTTTTATGTATTTTCTGCACATTAAGCGTCAAATGTTGCCCCTGCACTCTATTAGGTTTTTTTCCTCTTTTTTTTTTTTAGCAAATCTTATGTATTTTTGGCACATCAAGCTTCACATGTGGCTGCACTCTGTTAGGTTTTTTCCCCTTTTTTAATAGGTATTTTTATGTATTTTTGGCACATCCAGCTTCAAATGTGGCTCCACTCTTAGTTTTTTTTCCTCTTTTCTTTTTCAGCAAGTTTTATGTATTTTCTGCACATCAAGCGTCAAATGTTGCCCCTGCACTCTATTAGATTTTTTTCCTCTTTTTTTTTTTTTTAGCAAATCTTATGTATTTTTGGCACATCAAGCTTCACATGTGGCTGCACACTATTATTTATTTTTTTTCCTCATTTATTTATTTTTTTTAGCAAGTTTTATGTATTTTCTGCACATCAAGCTTCCAATGTGGTGGCTGTACTCTATTAGGTTTTTTTCCTCTTTTTTTTTTTTAGCAAATTTTATTTAGTTTTGGCACATCAAGCGTCAAATGTTGCGCCTGCACTATATCCGTTTTTTTTTCTTTCCAGCATGTATTCTGGCATACCGTACATTAAGTGTTAAATTAAGACTTATAAGTATTACATCACTGCATGTGTCATTTTTATTTTTTATTATTATAATGTGGTATTCACTAGAGGTGGGGGAAATAATTGATTTTTACATGCATCGCAATTCGGACATGGATGGTTATAGAATCGATTGGTAAACGTCAATAGTTGATTTATTGATTGTAAATAAATTAATGGAACCACCTCACCAAGAGAACCGACCACGTCCTTTACTATCTGGCACCAATGGTCCAGTTTTGCACACATTTTCATTGATTTAATAAATGTGGGAATTAATTTAACTGTTTATAATTCCAAATGAATTGTTTTTTTTTTTAAGTTGCAAGTGAAACGAAAATAAATGTAAAACTGCATCAATATAGATAAATTAAAAATGCATCAATAATCGATTTTAATCAAATTGTGAGGTGCCCAAAGATTTCCACCTCTAGCAATCACAATAGATATTCAGCAAGGGGGACTTCCGTTTCCATGCCGATGGAGCCATTGTTTACGTATTTTCTACATTAAGTTGAGAGCAAATGTGTTGATGCACTTCATCTTCAACTGCTGCTTCCTCAATAACACGTCTCCACATTGGTGAGCCTTTAATGTGAGTGGATCCTCCGGCCACCGGCAAGGAAATCGCACTTAAGGCCACTACAGTAGGTAAGGTTCTACAAACCTCATTTCCATATGAGTTGGGAAATTGTGTTAGATGTAAATATAAAGAGAATACAATGATTTGCAAATCCTTTTCAACCCATATTCAGTTGAATATGCTACAAAGACAACATATTTGATGGGTTTTTTTTGCAAATAATCATTAACTTTAGAATTTGATGCCAGCAACACGTGACAAAGAAGTTGGGAAAGGTGGCAATAATTATTGATAAAGTTGAGGAATGCTCATCAAACACTTACCGTATTTTCCGCACTATTAGCCGCACCTAAAAACCACAAATTTACTCAAAAGCTGACAGTGCGGCTTATAACCCGGTGCGCTTTATATATGGATTAATATTAAGATTCATTTTCATAAAGTTTCGGTCTCGCAACTACGGTAAACAGCCGCCATCTTTTTTCCCCGTAGAAGAGGAAGTGCTTCTTCTTCTACGCAAGCAACCGCCAAGGTAAGCACCCGCCCCCATAGAACAGGAAGCGCTTCTTCTTCTACTGTAAGCAACCACCCGCCCGCGTAGAAGAAGAAAAAGCGCGCGGATATTACCGTACGTTTCATTTCCTTTGTGTGTTTACATCTGTAAAGACCACAAAATGGCTCCTACTAAGCGACAGGTTTCCGGTTCATGAAAAGACGCAATCTCTCCATCCGCACACGGACTACTATTTCACAGCAACTGCCTAAAGACTTTCAAGAAAAGCTGGCTACTTTCCGTGCATATTGTAAAAACAAGATAGCTGAAAAAAAGATCCGGCCAGAGAACATTATCAACATGGACGAGGTTCCACTGACTTTTGATATTCCTGTGAACCGCACTGTGGATACAACGGGAGCACGTACGGTGAATATTCGCACCACAGGGAATGAGAAGTCATCCTTCACTGTGGTTCTAGCTTGCCATGCTAATGGCCAGAAACTTCCACCCATGGTGATATTCAAAAGGAAGACCTTGCCAAAAGAGACCTTTCCAGCCGGCGTCATCATAAAAGCTAACTCGAAGGGATGGATGGATGAAGAAAAGATGAGCGAGTGGTTAAGGTAAGTTTACGCGAAGAGGCCGGGTGGCTTTTTTCACGCAGCTCCGTCCATGTTGATATACGACTCCATGCGCGCCCACATCACGCTGGTTTTTAATATATTATTAAAGTTTGACTGACCTATCTGACTGTTTTTTTGACATTCCCTTTAGCGCAGTTAGATGCGGCTTATAACACGGGGCGGCTTATAGGTGGACAAAGTTTTGAAATATGCCGTTCATTGAAGGCGCGGCTTTTAACCCAGGGCGGCTTATGGTGCGGAAAATACGGTATTTGGAACATCCCACAGGTGAACAGGCAAATTGGGAACAGGTGGGTGCCATGATTGGGTTTAAAAGTAGATTCCGTGAAATGCTCAGTCATTCACAAACAAGGATGGGGCGAGGGTCACCACTTTGTCAACAAATGCGTGAGCAAATTGTTGAACAGTTTAAGAAAAACCTTTCTCAACCAGCTATTGCAAGGAATTTAGGGATTTCACCATCTACTAGAGATGCGCGGATAGGCAATTATTTCATCCGCAACCGCATCAGAAAGTCGTCAACCATCCGCCATCCACCCGATCTAACATTTAATCAGAACCGCACCCGCCCGTTGTTATATATCTAATATCGACGATGCAAGGCATTAGTGAGGTTATAAAGCTTTTGCCTGTTAAAGAAAGGAGACTGATCCAATGCAGCACAGACATTCGCGTGCCACGCTGTCACGGCCCAGACGCACACCAGTGCGCAATCATATGGGAGCCGCGCTGAGCGCACCTCCAAGCGCGTCTCGCTGCCGGCGACGGCCGGGTATGGGCCCGACGCTCCAGCGCCATCCATATTCAGGGCTAGTTGATTCGGCAGGTGGGTTGTTACACACTCCTTAGCGGGTTCCGACTTCCATGGCCACCGTCCTGCTGTCTATATCAACCAGGGTGAGCCCCACCCCTTTCGTGAGCGCACTGCGCGCGGAGTGACCCCTGTTACGCGCCCCCGGCAACAGGGGTGGCGGGCAGGTAAGCTGCGCGGGCGGAGCGCGCGGACTGACCCCTGTTACGAGCCCCCGGCCACGGGGGTGGCGGGCAGGTAAGCTGCTTACCTGCTGCGCATGACGCCGGCCGCGGCGAAGGCGGACGAGGCGGGGTGTCGGTGCGGTGGGCGCGGTGGTGACCCTGGATGTGCGTCGGGCCCTTCTCGCGGATCGCCTCAGCTACGGCTCCCGGTGGGGCCCTCTCGGGGAAAGGGGCCTCGGTCCCGGACCCCGGCGAGGTGTCCCTTCTCCGCTCCGTAAAAGTGTCCATCTCTTTTTCTTTTTTTTCTTCTGTTGTGGCATATGCTGCAGGTGCCTGCTCGTTTTTCGTATGTGGGTAACAACATTTAACTATGTATATATATTTACCAATTGGTTTAACTGCCACCCGCCTGAATCTATTTAAAATCTAATTTTTTTTTATTTCAACCGCCCGACCCGACCCGCGGATAAAATCTAATTTTTTTTTATTTCAACCCCCCGATCCGCGGATAATCCGCGGACTCCGCGGTTGTGTCCGCAAACCGCGCATCTCTACCATCTACGGTCCGTAATATCATCAAAGGGTTCAGAGAATCTGGAGAAAGCCCAGCTAAGCCCGTGACCTTCGATCCCTCAGGCTGTACTGCATCAACAAGCGACATCAGTGTGTAAAGGATATCACCACATGCGCTCAGGAACACTTCAGAAACCCACTGTCAGTAACTACAGTTGGTCGCTACATCTGTAAGTGCAAGTTAAAACTCTCCTATGCAAGGCGAAAACCGTTTATCGACAACACCCAGAAACGCCGTCGGCTTCGCTGGGCCTGAGCTCATCTAAGATGGACTGATACAAAGTGGAAAAGTGTTCTGTGGTCTGACGAGTCCACATTTCAATTTGTTTTTGGAAACTGTGGACGTCGTGTCCTCCGGACCAAAGAGGAAAAGAACCATCCGGATTGTTATAGGCGCAAAGTTGAAAAGCAAGCATGTGTGATGGTATGGGGGTGTATTAGTGCCCAAGACATGGGTAACTTACACATCTGTGAAGGCGCCATTAATGCTGAAAGGTACATACAGGTTTTGGAGCAACATATGTTGCCATCCAAGCAACGTTACCATGGACGCCCCTGCTTATTTCAGCAAGACAATGCCAAGCCACGTGTTACATCAACGTGGCTTCATAGTAAAAGAGTGCGGGTACTAGACTGGCCTGCCTGTAGTCCAGACCTGTCTCCCATTGAAAATGTGTGGCGCATTATGAAGCCTAAAATAGCACAACGGAGACCCCCGGACTGTTGAAGCTGTACATCAAGCAAGAATGGGAAAGAATTCCACCTGAGAAGCTTCAAAATTGTGTCTCCTCAGTTCCCAAACCTTTACTGAGTGTTGTTAAAAGGAAAGGCCATGTAACACAGTGGTGAACAAGCCCTTTCCCAACTACTTTGGCACGTGTTGCAGCCATGAAATTCTAAGTTAATTATTATTTGCAAAAAAAAAATAAAGTTTATGAGTTTGAACATCAAATATGTTGTCTTTGTAGCATATTCAACTGAATATGGGTTGAAAAGGATTTGCAAATCATTGTATTCCGTTTATATTTACATCTAACACAATTTCCCAACTCATATGGAAACGGGGTTTGTATAAAGAAGAATCCTACTTTGTGAAAATTCATTGACCATCACCAAGCCCGGAACCAATGAAATAAAGAAGGTTATATTGTATGTAGTATTGTGCTGAAAGCTGTGGGAGCTGTGCAGTGTTGTGTGTGAAAAATAAAGATGGCTTCAATGTAAACTCATATAAGCTTTGCAGTCGTGGCCATTATTTTACACGACACAGGAGCATACTCCAGGTTTCAGACACCTGAAAATGTATACCTGGTAGAGATGCGCGGATAGGCAATTATTTCATCCGCAACCGCATCAGAAAGTCGTCAACCATCCGCCATCCACCCGATGTAACATTTGATCAGAACCGCACCCGCCCGCCATCCGCCCGTTGTTATATTTCTAATATAGACGATGCAAGGCATTAGTGAGGTTATAAAGCTTTTGCCTGTTAAAGAAAGGAGACTGATCCAATGCAGCACAGACATCCGCGTGCCACGCTGTCACGGCCCAGACGCACACCAGTGCGCAATCATATGGGAGCCGCGCTGAGCGCACCTCCAAGCGCGTCTCGCTGCCGGCGACGGCCGGGTATGGGCCCGACGCTCCAGCGCCATCCATTTTCAGGGCTAGTTGATTCGGCAGGTGGGTTGTTACACACTCCTTAGCGGGTTCCGACTTCCATGGCCACCGTCCTGCTGTCTATATCAACCAGGGTGAGCCCCGCCCCTTTCGTGAGCGCACTGCGCGCGGAGTGACCCCTGTTACGCGCCCCCGGCAACAGGGGTGGCGGGCAGGTAAGCTGCGCGGGCGGAGCGCGCGGAGTGACCCCTGTTACGAGCCCCCGGCCACGGGGGTGGCGGGCAGGTAAGCTGCTTACCTGCTGCGCGTGACGCCGGCCGCGGCGAAGGCGGACGAGGCGGGGTGTCGGTGCGGTGGGCGCGGTGGTGACCCTGGACGTGCGTCGGGCCCTTCTCGCGGATCGCCTCAGCTACGGCTCCCGGTGGGGCCCTCTCGGGGGAAGGGGCCTCGGTCCCGGACCCCGGCGAGGCGTCCCTTCTCCGCTCCGTAAAAGTGTCCATCTCTTTTTTCTCTTCTTCTTCTGTTGTGGCATATGCTGCAGGTGCCTGCTCGTTTTTCGTATGTGGGTAACAACATTTAACTATGTATATATATTTCCCAATTGGTTTAACTGCCACCCGCCTGAATCTATTTAAAATCTAATTTTTTTTCATTTCAACCGCCCGATCCGCGGATAATCCGTGGACTCCGCGGTTGTGTCCGCAAACCGCGCATCTCTACCATCTACGGTCCGTAATATCATCAAAGGGTTCAGAGAATCTGGAGAAAGCCCAGCTAAGCCCGTGACCTTCGATCCCTCAGGCTGTACTGCATCAACAAGCGACATCAGTGTGTAAAGGATATCACCACATGCGCTCAGGAACACTTCAGAAACCCACTGTCAGGAACTACAGTTGGTCGCTACATTTGTAAGTGCAAGTTAAAACTCTCCTATGCAAGGCGAAAACCGTTTATCGACAACACCCAGAAACGCCGTCGGCTTCGCTGGGCCTGAGCTCATCTAAGATGGACTGATACAAAGTGGAAAAGTGTTCTGTGGTCTGACGAGTCCACATTTCAAATTGTTTTTGGAAACTGTGGACGTCGTGTCCTCCGGACCAAAGAGGAAAAGAACCATCCGGATTGTTATAGGCGCAAAGTGTAAAAGCCAGCATGTGTGATGGTATGGGGGTGTATTAGTGCCCAAGACATGGGTAACTTACACATCTGTGAAGGCACCATTAATGCTGAAAGGTACATACAGGTTTTGGAGCAACATATGTTGCCATCCAAGCAACGTTACCATGGACGCCCCTGCTTATTTCAGCAAGACAACGTGTTACATCAACGTGGCTTCATAGTAAAAGAGTGCGGGTACTAGACTGGCCTGCCTGTAGTCCAGACCTGTCTCCCATTGAAAATGTGAAGCCTAAAATAGCACAACGGAGACCCCCGGACTGTTGAACAACTTAAGCTGTACATCAAGCAAGAATGGGAAAGAATTCCACCTGAGAACATTAAAAAATGTGTCTCCTCAGTTCCAAAACCTTTACTGAGTGTTGTTAAAAGGAAAGGCCATGTAACACAGTGGTGAACATGCCCTTTCCCAACTACTTTGGCACGTGTTGCAGCCATGAAATTCTAAGTTAATTATTATTTGCAAAAAAAAAATAAAGTTTATGAGTTTGAACATCAAATATGTTGTCTTTGTAGCATATTCAACTGAATATGGGTTGAAAAGGATTTGCAAATCATTGTATTCCGTTTATATTTACATCTCACACAATTTCCCAACTCATATGGAAACGGGGTTTGCATAAAGAAGAATCCTACTTTGTGAAAATGTATTGGCCATGACCAAGCTCGGAACCAATGAAATAAAGAAGGTTATATTGTATGTAGTATTGTGCTGAAAGCTGTGGGAGCTGCGCAGTGTTGTGTGTGAAAAATAAAGATGGCTCCAATGTAGTCGTGGCCATTATTTTACACGACACAGGAGCATACTCCAGGTTTCAGACACCTGACCAGAGAAAAATGTATACCTGGAGAGCAGCGAAGCGTACGAGCATATTCAAGGGTCAACAAGCATGCAGAGTACGAAAAGTACGTACAGTGGGGCAAAAAAGTATTTAGTCAGCCACCAATTGTGCAAGTTCTCCCACTTAAAATGATGACAGAGGTCTGTAATTTTCATCATAGGTACACTTCAACTGTGAGAGACAGAATGTGAAAAAAAAATCCAGGAATTCACATTGTAGGATTTTTTAAGAATTTATTTGTAAATTATGGTGGAAAATAAGTATTTGGTCAATAACAAAAATTCTACTCAATACTTTGTAATATAACCTTTGTTGGCAATAACAGAGGTCAAATGATTACTATAGGTCTTTACCAGGTTTGCACACACAGTAGCTGGTATTTTGGCCCATTCCTCCATGCAGATCTTCTCGAGAGCAGTGATGTTTTGGGGCTGTCGCCGGGCAACACGGACTTTCAACTCCCTCCACAGATTTTCTATGGGGTTGAGGTCTGGAGACTGGCTAGGCCACTCCAGGACTTTCAAATGCTTCTTACGGAGCCACTCCTTCGTTGCCCGGGCGGTGTTTTTGGGATCATTGTCATGCTGGAAGACCCAGCCACGTTTCATCTTCAAAGCTCTCTCTGATGGAAGGAGGTTTTGGCTCAAAATCTCACGATACACGGCCCCATTCATTCTTTCCTTAACACGGATCAGTCGGCCTGTCCCCTTAGCAGAAAAACAGCTCCAAAACATGATGTTTCCACCCCCATGCTTCACAGTAGGTGTGGTGTTCTTGGGATGCAACTCAGTATTCTTCTTCCTCCAAACACGACGAGTTGAGTTTATACCAAAAAGTTCTATTTTGGTTTCATCTGACCACATGACATTCTCCCAATCCTCTGCTGTATCATCCATGTGCTCTCTGGCAAACTTCAGACGGGCCTGGACATGCACTGGCTTAAGCAGGGGGACACGTCTGGCACTGCAGGATTTGATTCCCTGTCGGAGTAGTGTGTTACTGATGGTAACCTTTGTTACTTTGGTCCCAGCTCTCTGCTGGTCATTCACCGGGTACCTACCCCCGTGTGGTTCTGGGATTTTTGCTCACCGTTCTCATGATCATTTTGACCCCACGGGATGAGATCTTGCGTGGAGCCCCAGATCGAGGGAGATTATCAGTGGTCTTGTATGTCTTCCATTTTCTGATAATTGCTCCCACAGTTGATTTTTTCACACCAAGCCGCTTGCCTATTGTAGATTCACTCTTCACAGTCTGGTGCAGGTCTACAATTCTTTTCCTGGTGTCCTTCGACAGCTCTTTGGTCTTGGCCATAGTGGAGTTTGGAGTCTGACTGTTTGAGGCTGTGGACAGGTGTCTTTTATACAGATAGCGAGTTCAAACAGGTGCCATTAATACAGGTAACGAGTGGAGGACAGAAGAGCTTCTTAAAGAAGAAGTTACAGGTCTGTGAGAGCCAGAGATCTTCCTTGTTTGAAGTGACCAAATACTTATTTCCCACCATAATTTACAAATAAATTCTTTAAAATTCCTACAATGTTAATTCCTGGATTTTTTTTTCACATTCTGTCTCTCACAGTTGAAGTGTACCTATGATGAAAATTACAGACCTCTGTCATCATTTTAAGTGGGAGAACTTGCACAATCGTGGCTGACTAAATACTTTTTTGCCCCACTGTACATGTTGGCAGGTCTGCTTTTACTGTTGTGACTCACACAGTGGCTGCTAATTAACAGGGGATTAAAGCTCATGTGTGTGACGACTTGTGCTTGTGTCACATAAAGACCTTAAAAAGCTGATCTCATTTTATAAGAAGCTAACGAAATGACTTAGTCCTACCTTGAACGGAGTGCTTGGATCTGCTAAGAGAGCGGTGTTCCGAGTTTCTGCTCTTCCCTTTAAGGCCCACCTTCTGGTCCAAAGTACTGTTTATGTTCTCTCGGTGCCACCAAAAGTCTGGCATTTGCTTTGCAAGGTTGTGCTGCGTCGAATTCCTATTAATCAGGATGGACTTCAACTCTTTGGTCTTCAGTTTTCTCTGATCCTGGAAAAAAAGAGACAGACAGAGATGATCTATGTTTTTTTGGGGGGGGAGAATCCAGCGAAGCTCTATTTTGACCAGTGGCCGATTTATTGTAGCTTCAATGGCACCTTGAGAGCACTCACTTTCTCACTTCTTTGTTTACCTTGACAGAAATGTCCACTTGTTATAATCATTTCTGATTAGTTTAGTTGTTGTTTTTTTTATCTGATTCTGCATTTTAAAAATGAAAATGAGCAGCGTTTCTTAACCATAAGACAGAGAGCCATTGTTTAGAGCCGTGTTTTTCAACCACTGTGCCGCGACACACTAGTGTGCCGTGAAATACAGTCTGGTGCATACTTGCCAACCCTCCCGGATTTTCCGGGAGACTCCCGAAATTCAGCGCCTCTCCCGAAAACCTCCCGGGACAAATTTTCTCCCGAAAATCTCCCGAAATTCAGGCGGACTCAGGTCCTCCACAATATAAAGAAGCGTACCTGCCCAATCACGTTATAACTATAGAATGATGGAGGGCGAGTTCTTGGTTTCTTATGTGGGTTTATTGTTAGGCAGTTTCATTAACGTCCTCCCAGCGCGGTAACAACACACAACAACAGCAGTCACTTTTTTGTATACCGTAAAGCAGTTCGTCTGCCGTAAACAGCAATGTTGTGACACTCTTAAACAGGACAATACTGCCATCTAGTGCATTTGATGAAAGCACTTTTGTGAGTGCCACACATCAATGCTCAGAGAGGGTGTTCAGCATGGTTCGAAAAATAGTGACAGAGAATAGAACAAGGATGGACAATTCAACCCTTAACTCAACAATGAGTAGATGAGTGTTATGTGTGTGTGTATACGTGTAAATAAATGAACACTGAAATTCAAGTATTTATTTTATTTATATATATATATATGTATATATATATATATATATATATATATATATATATATATATATGAAATACTTGACTTAGTATTTCTTATATATATATATATATATATATATATATATATATATATATATATATATATATATATATATATATGATAAAATAAATATATATATATATATATAGCTAGATATCACTGAACGTCAAGTATTTCCTATATATATATATATATATATATATATATATATATATATATATATATATACATATATATATATATATATAGGAAATACTTGACTTGGAGGGGGTGGGGTGGGCGTGGTCGGGGTGGGACGGGGGCGTGGTTGGGGGAGTGGCTAAAAGGGGAGGAGTATATTTACAGCTAGAATTCACCAAGTCAAGTATTTCCTATATATATATATATATATATATATATATATATATAAAAGGGGAGGAGTATATTTACAGCTAGAATTCACCAAGTCAAGTATTTCCTATATATATATATAGGAAATACTTGACTCGTCCCACCCCGACCACGCCCACCCCACTCCCTCCCCCCACCTCCCGAAATCGAGGGTCTCAAGGTTGGCAAGTATGGTCTGGTGTGCCGTGGGAGATTATCTAATTTCACCTAGTGTGGGTAAAAAATATTTTTTGCAAAGCAGTAATTATAGTCTGCAAATGATGTGTTGTTGTTGAGTGTCGGTGCTGTATTGAGCTCCGCAGAGTAACCGGTGTAATATTCTTCCATATCAGTAGGTGGCAGCAGGTAGCTAATTGCTCTGTAGATGTCGGAAACAGTGGGAGGCAGCGTCATACTTGCCAACCCTCCCGAATTTTCCGGGAGACTCCCAAAATTCAGCGCCTCTCCCGAAAACCTCCCGGGACAAATATTCTCCCGAAAATCTCCCGATTTTCAGCTGGAGCTGGAGGCCACGCCCCCTCCAGCTCCATGCAGACCTGAGTGAGGACAGCCTTTTTTCACAACGGGAGGACAACAGGGTGACAAGAACTAAATCATCCAGACAAGAGATAAATTGTATTACCGGGTATTATGTTTATCTTACCTAAAAATAAATATATTTATTAATAAAAAAAATAAATAAAAAATAAATACATTTTTACTATATTTTGCTAAAAACATCAACATTTATTGTATTTTTATTTTTATTTTTTCTGACTCCTTATTACATCCAGGCATTAGAATTATACATTAAAATAAACATATTTGAAATAATTAATTTTAAATTATCATAATAATTCATTTAAAATGACCATATTTAATTATTAAAATAATTGCTTGTTTATCAACAACTTTAGCATTTTATTCATTACATTTTGAAGCTCTCAGAAGCCAAGGTATGTTATATTCCTTAAGATTTATTTATGCAAGTTTGATGTATCAATTATCCAAACACAGTTTTGTTTGCATATTTCAGAATATATATATATATATATATATTCTGAAATATGCAAACAAAACTTTCAGAATATATATATATATATATATATATATATATATATATTCTGAAATATGCAAACAAAACTGTGTTTGGATAAGTGATACATCAAACTTGCATAAATAAATATTAAGGAATATAACATACCTTGGCTTCTGAGAGCTTCAAAATGTAATGAATAAAATGCTAAAGTTGTTGATAAACAAGCAATTATTTTAATAATTAAATATGGTCATTTCAATTATCCAAACACAGTTTTGTTTGCATATTTCAGAATATATATATATATATATATATATATATATATATATATATATATATATATATATATATATATATATATGTGTGTGTGTGTGTGTGTGTGTGTGTGTGTGTGTATATATGTATGAAATACTTGACTTGGTGAATTCTAGCTGTCAATATACTCCTCCCCTCTTAACCACGCCCTCAACCACGCCCTGCCCCACCCCCGACCACGCCCCCACCCCCCACCTCCCGAAATCGGAGGTCTCAAGGTTGGCAAGTATGGGCAGCGTGCAAGTAAAAAGGTGTCTAATGCTTAAACCAAAAATAAAGGCATTGAAGCTTAGGGAAGGCTATGCAGAACAAAACTACAACTGTACTGGCTACAAAGAAAACAAAAACTGAATGCTGGACGACAGCAAAGACTTACTGTGGAGCAAAGACGGTGTCCACAAAGTACATCCCAACATGACATGACAATCGACAATGTCCCCACGAAGAAGGATAAAAACAAAGTAGATGTGGGAAAAATCGCTCAAAAGGAAGACATGAAACAGCTACAGGAAAAGACCAAAAAAAAAGAAAAAGCCACCAAAATAGGAACGCAAGACAAGAAGTAAAACACTACACACAGGAAAACAGCAATAAAGTCCAAATAAGTCAGGGTGTGATGTGACAGGTGGTGACAGTACACCTACTTTGAGACAAGAGCTATATTGATGCATGGTTATGGTTTAAAGTCATATCCAACAATTGCGACAACGACTTTTTACTGTCAACTGAGTTTCGTTTTTTAATGATTTCTGCTGGTGGTGTGTCTCTGGATTTTTTCAACGCAAAAAATGTGCCTTGGCTCAAAAAAGGTTGAAAAACACTGTATTAACAGACATATTACCTGGCCTTTTGTTTCGCAATATTATGCAAAAGCTACTTTTCTTACCTTCTGGTACCTGCTGATGTGTATTTCGGATCTGCATAAGTCCTGAAAATGTGCACACGTCCGCCATTATAGTCCGTGCTGACACCGTAGTCATAAGCTTCTTCTTTTTCTCTATTTTCTTATGGGACGTTCATCTTCCACTGTTGCCATTTCTAATATAAAGTAGTGTAAAGTTCTTACTTATATCTGTCAGTAAACTAGCTATCAAAGTGCTAAAAACTGTAGTGAGTTTATATTATTCACCCAAGGAACTTTAGTTATTAGAGGGTTCTGGTCGGATGGTTTTTCACGGGACATATTTCCGTTATTGATTGAAGTAAAATCTGAATATCATTAAAACAGTTAGCGCCATCTTTTGACACTTCTTCCACTCCCGTCCTTGCACACTACACCGCTACAACAAAGATGGCGGGGAGAAGACGCTGTGGAAAGTGAGCCACGTAAATAAGACCGCCCACAAAACGGCGCATCCTGAAGCGACTGTCAGAAAGCTGGTCCGTAAAACATAATCTATGCAACACTTTGACCAAAGAACAACCATCACATGTTATGTGGACCACAAGACAGTTTTTTAAATTTAGAAAAAAATCATAATATGACCTTTTTAATGCGCCTTTTGTATGAAAAAAAAACCCTGAATACACCCGCTGATCAGCAGTGCATTTTATAATCCGGTGCGTCCTATGGTCCGAAATATACGGTAAATGGAATTAAATTACATGGAATGGAAAAAGGGTAACACTCTTTTTTTACGGAAAAATCCATGCTCGGTTTTTTATACTGTTAAATCTACGGTTGTTGTGTTTTTATAGTGTATTATTACTCTATATTGAATAACAGTACGAAAGTGGATTTTACTGTAAAAACATTTTTAATTGTAAAATTTTTGCACGAACAATTTGTTGGATTGAAATCCTAAATCAAGCAGATATTTAAGTATTTATCTTTATTTGAAAAAAAACATTGTTTTGAAATGTATGCTGATATATTTTGTTTTATTATTACAGATGATTAAAGTGCAGTGTTGGGACTAACGCGTTACAAAGTAACGCGTTACTGTAACGCCGTTAGTTTCGGCGGTAACTAGTAATCTAACGCGTTATTTTTTGATATTTAGTAACTCAGTTACCGTTACTACATGATGCGTTACTGCGTTATTTTACGTTACTTTTTATGTAGTATAAAGTGTGTTTTATCGGAGGGCTGCTGTGTCGTTCTGATTCTTCTTGTGTCACAAGCCGGAGAAGAGAGAGAGACATGCGCTCTGTGTGGGTGTGTCTGAGTGTGAGTGTGGGGAGCGAGGGGGGGGGGGGGCGTGTCTGATCATGGCGGAGCCAGAAGTCGAGTTTGCTAACATGGAGATATTTTCACTACTTTTCTTTTGTCGAGCACAAAGAAAATAACATTTTAGTTAAATGTAAATTGTGCTTTGGATCAAAGATGCCATCTACTGCCCAAAACAGCAATTCAAATCTGCTGAAACAAGCTACATAGCAACATGCTTCCACGAAGCTAGTAAAGAGAGATAGAGACTCTGATGCCATTTCACCTCCACCACCACCACCATTCACCGCTGAAGGTACACACTCTGTCAATCAATGTTCCCTCTAATTGTTCATGTGTGAGCAAATGCAAAAAGTCCCTGAGCATTGAGTGGAGTCCATGTGAGCAACTTTAGACGTGCACACTGTGGCTACACCAGCAGCACACCTGTCCCAAACCTCACTAAATAACAACTTACATCTCCATCCATCCATCCATTTTCTACCGCTTGTCCCTTTCGGGGTCGCTGGAGCCTATCTCAGCTGCATTCGGGCGGAAGGCAGGGTACACCCTGGACAAGTCCCCACCTCATCACAGGGCCAACACAGATAGACAGACAACATTCTCTTATTATTATAATCAAATGACAGCAGTCATTTCCATTTCTAATATAAGTGTTTAGGCCCACTTATAATGACAATAACAACAAATATTGTTTTTCATGAACTGTGTACTTGTATTGTTTGTCTGGGTGGAAGTCCTGCTTTGTACCCCTTTCATTTAGTTCCCATTAAAACATTCACATGTTGCACAATGAGATGTAAGCAGGGGATCATGTGTACATTCCTGCAACGTATTTATTTAATATACTAACAGCATTTAATGATTAATATTTATAAATTAAGATTCCTAATAAATGACACTAGAATAAGCACACATTTGATTGGTAAATCATAGTGTAACGACCTGGAATGACACTTTATGTGTGGTGTTGGAGTTGTCCGACTTTTTGTGTGGCTGTAAACGCATCACTGGCTAAGTGCCATATGTGCAAGTGTTGGCGCACGTGAGAGAGCGAGCGGCTGCTGTTGATATAACAAAGTTGCTTTTGGTCTGGTTTGTACTGCAGAAAATGACCAGTTTTGCTAGATATCATTTTTTTTACTAATGTTTTGGTGATGTGTTTATGGCCGACAGTAAAGAGTTTTGCTCAGTAAAGTGATGGATGGAATTCATGTCCTCAAAGCGTCTCGACAGACGTTACAATATTTGAACAATGATGACGAAAACGGTTTTCTCTGTCGTGTCCGTGTCGTGTCGAAAATTGTTATGCGCTTATTTTTTTATTTGATTTTGTGCATGGCATAGATTTGCCGTGCGCAGAGGACGCTTGAGCAGTGCGCAATTGCACATGCGCGCTCCTGAGAGGGAACGTTGCTGTCAATTCTCTTATATACTCTTTCATTCTAGACTTCTAGAGTGTTTGATTATCACATCACTCTAAATGTATAGACTATAAAGTTCACAAACATAAAGAGGGATCCTAGTGGGCCAGGCCAATCTTTCCTTATCTCTAAACTAAAACTGGGGAAATGTGTAGAGTGTTCTGGGCTTCAGACATGATTTTGTATCAGAATTACTTGAGGAAGAAAATGCCTGGTTAGACTTTGTGTATGTAGTGTGCCTTTCTTGCTTTACAGCTATGCTGTTATTATGCTGTTTGTTACTTATGTATGTTATGTTGCAGCTATTTAAAATAGTTTTGTCAATTTGTTCTGGCCAGAAACAAATTGGCCTTTGTAACATATCTTTGTCTTTGTGTGTTGTATGTAGAGCACATTGCTTAGCAGAGTTGAGTGATGCAAATGCATGTCAAGTTGATCAACAGATTGTATTATTCTCCAGTGCAATAACAGTACTGAAATGAAGGCTAAAAGGGCATTAATTGGAGCTTTAAAAAAAAAAGAAAAAAGAAGTAACTAAATAGTTACTTTTCACAGTAACGCATTACTTTTTGGTGTAAGTAACTGAGTTAGTAACTGAGTTACTTTTGAAATGAAGTAACTAGTAACTGTAACTAGTTACTGCTTTTCAGTAACTAACCCAACACTGTTAAAGTGTAAATATATGTAATTGCACATAGTACATTTATTTTTGTAATACATTTGTTAAGAAAAGATAAGGTACTTTATTAACACATATTGTTTCCACCCTTTCGGGGGCCACACAAATTGATGTGACGGGCCAGATATGGACCCCGGGCCTTGAGATTGACACCTGTGCTGTATATCAGTGTTTTTCAACCTTTTCTGAGCTGAAGCACATTTTTTTTCCACTGAAAAAATTCCGAGGCACGCCACCAGCAGAAAACATTAAAAAAATGAAACTCAGCAGCCGATATTGACAATAAAAAGTCGTTGTCGCAATTGTTGGATATGACTTTAAAGCATAACCAAGCATGCATCACTATAGCTCTTGTCTCAAAGTAGGTGTACTGTCACCACCAGTCACATAACGTCATGACTTATTTGGAGTTTTTTTTTCTTACGCTCCTATTTTGTTGTTGATTGTCATGTCATTTACGGATGTACTTTGTGGACGCCGTCTGCTCCACGCGCTGCAAGTCTTTGCTGTCGTCCAGCATTCTGTTTTTGTTTACTTTGCAGCCAGTTCAGTTTTAGTTTTGCATAACCTTCCCAGCTTTAATGCCTTTTCTTAGCGGCACTCGCTTTTGTTTATTTTTGGTTTACCTTTTTACCTGCAAACCATTGTCGTCGTTCCCGACATCTACAAGGCGTTTAGCGACCTGCTGCCACCTACTGGTATGGAAGAGTATTACACGGTTACTCTGCCGAGCTCGAGACAGCGCCGACACTCTAAATTTACTGGTTTGCAAAAAATATTTAAAGGTGAAATTACATAATCTCCCACGGCACACCAGACAATATCTCACAGCACACCAGAGGTGGGACCAAGTCATTGTTTTGCAAGTCACAAGTAAGTCTCAAGTCTTTGCCCTCAAGTCCGAGTCAAGTCCCGAGTCAAGACAGGCAAGCCCCGAGTCAAGACAGGCAAGCCCCGAGTCAAGTCCAAAGTCAAGACTGGAAAGTCTCAAGTCAAGTCCTAAGTCCTGCATTTTGAGTTTCGAGTCCTTTCAAGTCCTTTTAACCACAGACTAATATATTAACACAGATTGTGTATGCTTTTCAAACGCTGTATTTATTTATTAAAACAAGTGCATTTTAAATTGCAGGAAAGAAAATTGTGCTGACATTGCACTTTATAATAGCACTATTAACCAGTCATTTTAAACATTAACTCATTCCTTTACAGAACAAACACATTGAAAAATAAAGTGCAAATGTACTTATTTGTACAAAAGTGTTAACATTGAAAAAACATGACATATACGTGAACATAGCAAAAAAGTTGTACTTTTTATATGTCAGGGCCCTATGCTGCATTGCATTTGCAAAAGACCAAATTAGCCAAGAGTCTGTCAGTCATTTGTGCACGATGGGGGCGTAGTATGATGCCACCATGGCTGAAAACTCGCTCCACTGGAGCACTGGAGGCAGGCACTGCCAAGACTCTCATGGCCACTCGGAACAGTGAAGGAAGAGTCTTCATGTTCAATGCCCAGAGCAAAAGGGGGGAGAGAGTTGTTTTGGGTTGGTGCACTACTTGTAAGTGTATCTTGTGTTTTTTATGTTGATTTAATTAAAAAAAGAGAAGAAAAAAAAATTATTTCTTGTGTGGCCCGATACCAATCGATCCACGGACCAGTACCGGGCCGCGGCCCGGTGGTTGGGGACCACTGAGGTAAACAACCAACAGTATGTCAGAAAGCTAGCTAAAACGGTACACATATTCATAATATAGTATACATTTTAACTGACCTTTATTTTACTATTTTTGTCTTTTTTTTAGGTGGCTAAAATACGCGGTGCTGCTGACCGCCGTCTAACGTTACGTGTGATATATTGACTAACGTAACCCTGCTTAAAAAAAAAATCACTGAACAAAAAGTATGAATAAGGTAGTGAACTGCAACAGATTCCCGTGTTTGCAATAACGTTATAACGTTAGCAGTGAGTTTACAGCCTCACTGATTTAACTACACTGCAAATAAAAGTCACGTTACTTAGCCAATAAACGTTATCTTACATTCAAAACTTACCGTTCTTTGTGCAACTTCAAATGCCGGACGAAGTTGGAAGTTGTCGCCTCTCCATCAGTCATTTTCGAACCGCATGTGTTGCATACTGCAAACCGTTTTGTGTTGACCACCTCGTAATTTTTATACCCAAACGAAATTATTTTAGGTATCATTTTTTGTTCACTGGCGTGTGGTTTGGACATGTCTTCTTCCTGCAATTTGATTGGATGAATGCTGTGTGATGAAAACAAAGTAGATCTAATTTGATTGGCTGTTGTACTGAGAGCACACCAGCTGACACACGCAACGCCGATGGACAAGTACACAACGAAAAATACGGAGCGCTCCCGAATAACTTTTTCATCTTTGGGTTTTGGGGAAAGTAGCAAGTCATGTCAAGTCATGTCAATTCAAAAGGCTCAAGTCCAAGTGAAGTCACAAGTCATTGATGTTAAAGTCTAAGTCGAGTTGCAAGTCTTTTTACATTTTGTCAAGTCCAGTCTAAAGTCATCAAATTCATGACTCGAGTCTGACTCGAGTCCAAGTCATGTGACTCGAGTCACACTATAAGCGTGAATGTGATTGTGCTATAGAAAACGAGTGAAGTAGGCTATACTCACCGGCTTTACTCCCAGGCTCTCCAGCTCCGTCATTACAAGCTGCTCAAGATGCCGCCTGATTTCTTTCTTGTTGGTGTTCTTCTTAACGGACACCCTGTGTTTCTTTTCGGCCTCCGGTGGTTTCATCCCAGAGATGCTGGTCAAGTCTGTGAAAGATTGAATTTTTCCATTTATTGACAGTTACGGTCTAGATGTGGTCAGGAAAAACTAAACCAAATAGGAAAAAAACTAAGAAAAACCAAGAGATGATTTCAGTGGCAACAAAGCTGAAAAGAATGGCTGCGGAACAGATTGAATGAAGCTTTGATGTTCCATGCAGACAGCATGCAGTCCACCAACTCTGCCAGAGTTTTACCTTCTTCTGACAGCTCCTGTATCGGATCCAGCTGAGGAGCAGAGATGGGCTCCTCTAACAAAGGGTCATTGGACGTCAGGGAGATAAAATAGTGGTTATAAGAGGCGGTAGTGGAGTGGTGATATTCCTTCATGCAACAGAGACCTGCTCAGACACTCTGGGAGGGATCAAGCCCATGTTTACTTCACAAACTCACCCAGTACAACTTTCTTTGGTTTCGGCTCAGGTGCCGGAGCTGGTGCACTGACTAAGACTGAAAAAACAGAGGGAGAGACGCTTGCGTTCAGAATCACACTGGCCTTTTCCTGATGAGCTCTCTGTCGTAAAGAGAATCTTTACCTGGGACTTTCACTACTCTGGTGGGCGGATTTGAAGAAATATTCGTTATCTGCAAGACCGGAAAAACACAGTAAAAGCGTTAAGATACAAAATACATGTATTGCCGTATACAAGAGCAGTGCAGATAAATGATTCATATTATGGCAAAAAACATTAATTTAATTCAGTAAGAGTCAATGTGAGGTTGTAGTTGTTGAACTTATAAGCATTTTGCATGAATAACTAACAGTTTGCATCATTACTAAGATTATGTGCAAATCACAAGCAAGTTCCTGTGGTGAGAATCAAGCAAGTCAAAAGTCAAGTCATATACATATACAGGTAAAAGCCAGTAAATTAGAATATTTTGAAAAACTTGATTTATTTCAGTAATTGCATTCAAAAGGTGTAACTTGTACATTATATTTATTCATTGCACACAGACTGATGCATTCAAATGTTTATTTCATTTAATTTTGATGATTTGAAGTGGCAACAAATGAAAATCCAAAATTCCGTGTGTCACAAAATTAGAATATTACTTAAGGCTAATACAAAAAAGGGATTTTTAGAAATGTTGGCCAACTGAAAAGTATGAAAATGAAGAATATGAGCATGTACAATACTCAATACTTGTTTGGAGCTCCTTTTGCCTCAATTACTGCGTTAATGCGGCGTGGCATGGAGTCGATGAGTTTCTGGCACTGCTCAGGTGTTATGAGAGCCCAGGTTGCTCTGATAGTGGCCTTCAACTCTTCTGCGTTTTTGGGTCTGGCATTCTGCATCTTCCTTTTCACAATACCCCACAGATTTTCTATGGGGCTAAGGTCAGGGGAGTTGGCGGGCCAATTTAGAACAGAAATACCATGGTCCGTAAACCAGGCACGGGTAGATTTTGTGCTGTGTGCAGGCGCCAAGTCCTGTTGGAACTTGAAATCTCCATCTCCATAGAGCAGGTCAGCAGCAGGAAGCATGAAGTGCTCTAAAACTTGCTGGCAGACGGCTGCGTTGACCCTGGATCTCAGGAAACAGAGTGGACCGACACCAGCAGATGACATGGCACCCCAAACCATCACTGATGGTGGAAACTTTACACTAGACTTCAGGCAACGTGGATCCTGTGCCTCTCCTGTCTTCCTCCAGACTCTGGGACCTCGATTTCCAAAGGAAATGCAAAATTTGCATGGTTGGGTGATGGTTTGGGGTGCCATGTCATCTGCTGGTGTCGGTCCACTCTGTTTCCTGAGATCCAGGGTCAACGCAGCCGTCTACCAGCAAGTTTTGGAGCACTTCATGCTTCCTGCTGCTGACCTGCTCTATGGAGATGGAGATTTCAAGTTCCAACAGGACTTGGCGCCTGCACACAGCGCAAAATCTACCCGTGCCTGGTTTACGGACCATGGTATTTCTGTTCTAAATTGGCCCGCCAACTCCCCTGACCTTAGCCCCATAGAAAATCTGTGGGGTATTGTGAAAAGGAAGATGCAGAATGCCAGACCCAAAAACGCAGAAGAGTTGAAGGCCACTATCAGAGCAACCTGGGCTCTCATAACACCTGAGCAGTGCCAGAAACTCATCGACTCCATGCCACGCCGCATTAACGCAGTAATTGAGGCAAAAGGAGCTCCAACCAAGTATTGAGTATTGTACATGCTCATATTTTTCATTTTCATACTTTTCAGTTGGCCAACATTTCTACAAATCCCTTTTTTGTATTAGCCTTAAGTATTATTCTAATTTTGTGACACACGGAATTTTGGATTTTCATTTGTTGCCACTTCAAATCATCAAAATTAAATGAAATAAACATTTGAATGCATCAGTCTGTGTGCAATGAATAAATATAATGTACAAGTTACACCTTTTGAATGCAATTACTGAAATAAATCAAGTTTTTCAAAATATTCTAATTTACTGGCTTTTACCTGTATATATATAGGCCTGGGCAATTATTTTGCCTCGGTGGACCAAATTTAGAGAAGAAAATGTGTCCGGGGGCCGATATAACAATTTTTAGGAAGACTAATACAAAACCTCACAATAATGTCTGATTGAAATCTAAAAACCTTATGACAGACCGCCTTAAACGGAATGGAATTTTGAATTTTTTTTACTGAATGAGACACCCAGAATGTACATGAAAATAAAGAATGTGGGATTTACAATATTAACTATGAAGGATAAAACACTGAATATTGACAACATATGAACGTCACACCCCCTCTCCATCCACTTATTTTACATATTTTACAATCAGGCGAAACGCAATATAAATGCAACAAACACAGCGAAATATGAAGGTAAAAAAAACCCCACCTACAATCTGATGTACCGTATGTGATATCATACCTGCCAACTTTTGAAATCAGAAAAACCTAGTAGCCAGGGTCCAGGGGCCGCAGACCCCGGTAGGTCCAGGACAAGGTCCTGGTGGGGGGTTCAGGTTCGCCCACCCGACGCAAAATGATTATTAGCATTCAGACAGGTTAAAATGTTGCTAAAACCATCACTTTTCAATCAGTCACAGTGACTTTTCAAAACAAAAATATTACAGCAAAAATCATATGGGTTGATTGACATGTTTATTCTGTAAGCTAACTTCAATAGTTTGAAATTATTTTGACAGTTAATGCCAGTTATCCTGTCAACCTTTCACAAGACTTCAATTTGTTCATTGAAAGTATAAACAGTATAAACACTTTTTACAGTAAACAAATGGTAAAACAGTACTAAACAATTCCATTAAAAAAAAAATTGGTGTCATTATTAACTTTCTGTCCAAGCTTGTATAATCTACTGCCTTGTTCAATTGTAAAAAATATTCTGTGCCTAAAATTCACATTTCTATCACAATTATCATACTGTAAACATGGTAAGCTAACTTCATTAAAATTAATAGTCCTGTCAATAGCATGGAATTACAATTCAAATGTAGTTTTTTTGTAAGCCTTTCAAAAGAATTCAAAATATGAAAAATTCATGAAAATGAATTGAAGCCATCAGACACTTGAAAAGTGGCACATCAGATCTCTAATGTAATCATTTGAACTTTTCAACAGAAATAGCACTGCAAAAATATTAAGGACATACTTCTGTATTTTGGTAGTTATGCTGTCAACATTTAACAAGATTTCTTCAACTTGGACTTGAAAGCATAAATAGTATAAACACTTTTAACAGTATAACAGTACTAAACAATTCCAATAGATAACACTGGTGTCATTACCTTTTTGTGGCTAAAATCCGAAAAACGTTGAAAGTTTTCCACTTGTATCGCTAGCAACGGCATTAGACTTGTGTTCTTTTGTCCCAACGTGGTCTTTTACATGGCTAATTCCTCCGTGTCCGATGGAAAAATCTTGTCTGCACAAGGTGCAATTCGCGTAGTTTTCACCCTTTTTGGAACGGATAATTATTCCCGGATAGGCTTTTGAATATTCTTCACGGAATGACTGCAGTTTTCTTTTCGGTTTAAGACTCGTTTGCGATTTTTCTCCGGCTGATTCCATGATCGTTCGCTCGTTTGGAAACAATGGCAACTGGTGCCTCGTGCTTGGCAGCGGTGCTATAAATAGCCTCGCGCATGGCATTCGGAATGGCTCGATAGGAAGTTACGGGAAGCAGTGTCGATTGTCATTGTTGTTACGCGATTTCGAGAATAAAACTTAAAAAAAAAAAAATTATTTTATTAATGAAAAACCGTATTTTTTATCACTGCAACCGTAACCCGGAATAGGTTGATGAAAACCGTACTAATTACGGGAAAACCGGAGTAGTTGGCAGGTATGTGATACATCACTAAGCTTTAGAACTTTGTTGTAAAAATCTCCTTCCGCGTCTGTCCCTGACACCCACATTTCAGGCTCTGGAAACACTCTGTGGAAACGCTCCCCACCCACACTGCTTGGTACCTCGTCTGAGCTGCTGTGACTTAGATGACCATAGTAACTAATTAGATGACCATAGTAACTAATTTGATGACCATAGTAACTAATTAGATGAATATAGCAACTAATTAGATTACAATAGTAACTAATTAAATGACCATAGTAACTAATTAGATTACCATAGTAACTATTTAGATGACCATAGTAACTAGTATATCATGGAAAAGGGCAGATTCCAACTACTGAAATACTTTGTATAGTTGAAGACTGCCGGTCATTAGAAAACATCACTGCACATCATAATGGCAGCTATACTTTCCATCTTAAAGATCTAAAAAAAATTATTTGGGAATGTCCGGAGGGCCAGATTGAAAAGCTTAATGGGCCAATGTGTTCTTGTTTTACACAAGGATTATGAATAAGCAAAATTTCCAAAAAAGGTCATTATGTTTATGTTACAAGCTTTGACTTCTGCGTGTGTATGCTTGTGGCCCCGCCTCCAGCCACAGACACAGATATTGGATGACAGTGGCCCAAAAGGTTAAAGGCAAAGTTTGAAGAAACTTTCAGCAAATGTCAGGAATGGAATAAGGAACAAGGGATTATATTTTGCGGCTGATCCGGATCACCGACTGGATCCAGGACTTTTGGCATGGCAGAGGTCTGTGCTCTCCAAGTGCTATTCTGGCGTACTTGCCAACCCTCCCGAATTTTCCGGGAGACTCCCGAAATTCAGCGCCTCTCCCGAAAACCTCCCGGGACAAATATTCTCCCGAAAATCTCCCGATTTTCAGCCGGAGCTGGAGGCCACGCCCCCTCCAGACGGGAGGGTGACAAGAACTAAATCATCCAGACTAGAGATCAATTGTATTATTATGTTCATTTTACCTAAAAATAAATATATTTATTAATTAAAAAAAACAAAAAACGAAATACATTTTTTTTATATTTTGCTAAAAACATCAAAATTAATTGTATTTTTATTTGTATTTTTTCGTGACTCCTTATTACATCCAGCCATAGAATTATACATTAAAATAAACATTTGAAATAATTGATTTTAAATTATCATAATAATTCATTTAAAATGACCATATTTAATAATTAAAATAATTGCTTGTTTATCAACAACTTTAGCATTTTATTCATTACATTTTGAAACTCTCAGAAGCCAAGTTATGTTATATTCCTTAATATTTATTTATGCAAGTTTGAAGTATCAATTATCTAAACACAGTTTTGTTTGCATATTTTGAGGATATATATATATATATATATATATATATATATATATATATATATATATGGGAGGTGGGAGGTGGGGGCGTGGTCGGGGGGTGGGGCGTGGTTAAGAGGGGAAGAGTATATTGACAGCTAAAATTCACCAAGTCAAGTATTTCATACATATTTTATATATATATATATATATATATATATATATATATATATATATATATATATATATAGTTTTGTTTGCATATTTTGAGGATATATATGTATGTATATATATATATATATATATATCCTCAAAATATGCAAACAAAACTGTATATATATTTGAGGATATATATATATATATATATATATATACAGTGGGGCAAAAAAGTATTTAGTCAGCCACCAATTGTGCAAGTTCTCCCACTTAAAATGATGACAGAGGTCTGTAATTTTCATCATAGGTACACTTCAACTGTGAGAGACAGAATGTGAAAAAAAATCCAGGAATTCACATTGTAGGAATTTTAAAGAATTGATTTGTAAATTATGGTGGAAAATAAGTATTTGGTCACTTCAATCAAGGAAGATCTCTGGCTCTCACAGACTTGTAACTTCTTCTTTAAGAAACTCTTCTGTCCTCCACTCGTTACCTGTTATAATGGCACCTGTTTGAACTCATGTCTGTATAAAAGACACCTGTCCACAGCCTCAAACAGTCAGACTCCAAACTCCACTATGGCCAAGACCAAAGAGCTGTCAAAGGACACCAGGAAAAGAATTGTAGACCTGCACCAGACTGTGAAGAGTAAATCTACAATAGGCAAGCAGGTTGGTGTGAAAATATCAACTGTGGGAGCAATTATCAGAAAATGGAAGACATACAAGACCACTGATAATCTCCCTCGATCTGGGGCTCCACGCAAGATCTCATCCCGTGGGGTCAAAATGATCATGAGAACGGTGAGCAAAAATCCCAGAACCACACGGGGGGACCTGGTGAATGACCTGCAGAGAGCTGGGACCAAAGTAACAAAGGTTACCATCAGTAACACACTACGCCGACAGGGAATCAAATCCTGCAGTGCCAGACGTGTCCCCCTGCTTAAGCCAGTGCATGTCCAGGCCCGTCTGAAGTTTGCCAGAGAGCACATGGATGATACAGCAGAGGATTGGGAGAATGTCATGTGGTCAGATGAAACCAAAATAGAACTTTTTGGTATAAACTCAACTCGTCGTGTTTGGAGGAAGAAGAATACTGAGTTGCATCCAAGAACACCATAACTACTGTGAAGCATGGGGGTGGAAACATCCTGCTTTGGGGCTGTTTTTCTTCTAAGGGGACAGGCCGACTGATCTGTGTTAAGGAAAGAATGAATGGGGCCATGTATTGTGAGATTTTGAGCCAAAACCTCCTTCCATCAGTGAGAGCTTTGAAGATGAAACATGGCAGAGTCTTCCAGCATGACTATGATCCCAAACACACCGCCCGGGCAACGAAGGAGTGGCTCCCTAAGAAGCATTTGAAAGTCCTGGAGTGGCCTAGCCAGTCTCCAGACCTCAACCCCATAGAAAATCTGTGGAGGGAGTTGAAAGTCTGTGTTGCTCGGCGACAGCCCCAAAACATCACTGCTCTCGAGAAGATCTGCATGGAGGAATGGGCCAAAATACCAGCTACTGTGTGTGCAAACCTGGTAAAGACCTATAGTAATCGTTTGACCTCTGTTATTGCCAACAAAGGTTATATTACAAGGTATTGAGTTGAATTTTTGTTATTGACCAAATACTTATTTTCCACCATAATTTACAAATAAATTCTTTAAAATTCCTACAATGTGAATTCCTGGATTTTTTTTTCACAATCTGCCTTTCACAGTTGAAGTGTACCTATGATGACAATTACAGACCTCTGTCATCATTTTAAGTGGGAGAACTTGCACAATTGGTGGCTGACTAAATACTTTTTTGCCCCACTGTATATATATATATATATATATCCTCAAAATATGCAAACAAAACTGTATATATATATATATATATAATATGTATGAAATACTTGACTTGGTGAATTCTAGCTGTCAATATACTCTTCCCCTCTTAACCACGCCCCCAACCACGCCCCGCCCCACCCCCCCGACCACGCCCCCACCCCCCACCTCCCGAAATCGGAGGTCTCAAGGTTGGCAAGTATGTTAAGTGTCACTTCTTTTTCTTCCCCTCCATTTTTCTGTTTTCTTTTGTATCTCTAGTTATCATTACGTATATGTATTGTTGCATTTGAACAACTGCATTGTTGATAATAAAGGTAAATTATTGGTATTGTTCATTATGAATAGCGTTATTTCTATTGGTATTTGTATTGATCCATTTGTAGTGTAATAATGCTCATTGTCATTTCTGTATTATTATTTATTTCGCTAACTGCTTCTTTGCTATCACTTTCACCATCATATTTGTACATATGCTATTTGCTGATGTTGCTCTATTGTTGTTGTTGTTGTTGTTTTTGTCTCTGTCTTATCCCCCTCGTGTCCCCACAATTTCCCCCTCTGTCTTCCTTTTTTCCCTCTTTCTATCCCCTCCTGCTCCGGCCCGGCTGCACCAAATGATAATATAAATACATTTAATAAAGTCAAATACAAATAAGGCAACAAGAGAAGTATCCCACACTTCTCTTTTGTAAAGTAAATGTGAAGAGCCGATATGGGCATCTACATCTACTATATGACTTTCCTGAGAAGCTGGACAGGACAAAAATAAAAAATAAAAAAGTCATAAAGGCACAGTTGAGTGCAGATTTTGTATTGGATCTCATCCAATGTGACTTACTCAGTAGTGCATATTTGTCTAAAGGAAACTATTCCAGGAAACGTTTCAACTTCCTTTGGATTAAGATCCCTATCCAACGTACAGTATCACCATGATATCACTCAGCTCATGCAGCAAATACAGGATATCCTCAACAAGGGCTGAGCTTCCACTCTGCTTCCCCACACTGATACATGTCAAGCATTGCTGACCTGCTCCCTCTGAGTCTTGATGGTTTGCTCCTTCTCCTGCAGCCTCCTTTGCATCTCCTGCAGCTGCCTCTTCTGCCCCTGCTGCTCGGACACAACCACCTCAACCCTGCTCAGCTCGCTCTGCAACTGAAAGGACGACACATTTTCAGAGGGGATGTTCCGCTAAGGATGATTTCAAAAACGTTTTCTACCTTTTTCTTTTCCGATTCATGAAGTGTGTTCATTTTCTCCAGTCTGGACTCCCATTTTTTGTCCTAGGAGAGGATATTCCGTAGAAATTCAACGTTTCACATGCAGGACGATAAAATAGTTACCGTATTTTCTGGACCATAGGGCGCACCGGATATAAGGCGCACTGCAGATGAGCGGGTCTAGTCAGGTCTTTTTTCATACAAAAGGCGCACCGGATTAAAGGAGTCATATTATTATGATTTTTTTCTAAATGTAAAAGACTTCTTTGTGGTCTACATAACATGTAATGGTGGTTCTTTGGTCAAAATGTTGCATAGATGATGTTTTACACATCATCTTTCTGACAGTCGCTTCAGGATGCAACGTTTTGTGCTATTAGTTTATTATCGTTTATTAGTGGCCAGCAAGAAGATATATTTTTGACGTGACAGGTGTAAACAGAGTGTTACCAGAGGGGGCGTGGCTACAGGATAGTTTGCCAAATGGGAAGCGTTTTCTGAGTTCCTTGCATGCATGTTATAGAATTTTCATGACATTTTCAATTATATTAATGGGAGTACATTTTCTACTAATACATTATATTTTCATCCTAGAACCCGTTGGTGGACGCCGGCGGTGAGGGATGCCGTCAGGCTGAAGAAGGAGTCCTATCGGGTTCTTTTGGCTCATGGGACTCCTGAGGCAGCAGACAGGTACCGACAGGCCAAGCGGTGTGCGGCTTCAGCGGTCGCGGAGGCAAAAACTCGGACATGGGAGGAGTTCGGGGAGGCCATGGAAAAAGACTTCCGGACAGCTTCGAAGCAATTCTGGACCACCATCCACCGCCTCAGGAAGGGGAAGCGGTGCAGTGTCAACACCGTGTACGGTGGGGATGGTGCTCTGCTGACCTCGACTGCGGATGTTGTGGATCGGTGGAGGGAATACTTCGAAGACCTCCTCAATCCTACCAGCACGGGCCTGGGGAATCTGTGGTGGGCTCTCCTATTTCTGGGGCTGAGGTTGCCGAGGTAGTTAAAAAGCTCCTTGGTGGCAAGGCCCCGGAGGTGGATGAGATCCGCCCGGAGTTCCTTAAGGCTCTGGATGTTGTGGGGCTGTCTTGGTTGACAAGACTCTGCAACATCGCGTGGACATCGGGGGCGGTACCTCTGGATTGGCAGACCGGGGTGGTGGTTCCTCTCTTTAAGAAGGGGAACCGGAGGGTGTGTTCCAACTATCGTGGGATCACACTCCTCAGCCTTCCCGGTAAGGTCTATTCAGGTGTACTGGAGAGGAGGCTACGCCGGATAGTCGAACCTCGGATTCAGGAGGAACAGTGTGGTTTTCGTCCTGGTCGTGGAACTGTGGACCAGCTCTATACTCTCGGCAGGGTCCTTGAGGGTGCATGGGAGTTTGCCCAACCAGTCTACATGTGCTTTGTGGACTTGGAGAAGGCATTGGACCGTGTCCCTCGGGAAGTCCTGTGGGGAGTGCTCAGAGAGTATGGGGTAACGGACTGTCTTATTGTGGCAGTTCGCTCCCTGTATAATCAGTGTCAGAGCTTGGTCCGCATTGCCGGCAGTAAGTCGGACACGTTTCCAGTGAGGGTTGGACTCCGCCAAGGCTGCCCTTTGTCACCGATTCTGTTCATAACCTTTATGGACAAAATTTCTAGGTGCAGTCAGGGCGTTGAGGGGATCTGGTTTGGTGGCTGCAGGATTAGGTCACTGCTATTTGCAGATGATGTGGTCCTGATGGCTTCCTCCGGCCAAGATCTTCAGCTCTCACTGGATCGGTTCGCAGCCGAGTGTGAAGCGACTGGGATGGGAATCAGCACCTCCAAGTCCGAGTCCATGGTTCTCGCCCAGAAAAGGGTGGAGTGCCATCTCCGGGTTGGGGAGGAGATCTTGCCCCAAGTGGAGGAGTTCAAGTACCTCGGAGTCTTGTTCACGAGTGAGGGAAGAGTGGATCGTGAGATCGACAGGCGGATCGGTGCGGCGTCTTCAGTAATGCGGACGCTGTATCGATCCGTTGTGGTGAAGAAGGAGCTGAGCCGGAAGGCAAAGCTCTCAATTTACCGGTCGATCTACGTTCCCATCCTCACCTATGGTCATGAGCTTTGGGTCATGACCGAAAGGACAAGATCACGGGTACAAGCGGCCGAAATGAGTTTCCTCCGCCGAGTGGTGGGGCTCTCCCATAGAGATAGGGTGAGAAGCTCTGTCATTCGGGGGGAGCTCAAAGTAAAGCCGCTGCTCCTCCACATGGAGAGGAGCCAGATGAGGTGGTTCGGGCATCTGGTCAGGATGCCACCCGAACGCCTCCCTAGGAAGGTGTTTCGGGCACGTCCGACCGGTAGGAGGCCACGGGGAAGACCCAGGACACGCTGGGAAGACTATCTCTCCCGGCTGGCCTGGGAGCGCCTCGGGATCCCCCGGGAGGAGCTGGACGAGGTGGCTGGGGAGAGGGAAGTCTGGGCTTCCCTGCTTAGGCTGCTGCCCCCGCGACCCGACCTCGGATAAGCGGAAGAAGATGGATGGATGGATGGATGGCATTATATTTTCAATGGTAATAATGATACATGACATGGGACATGTAAGTGTCAAAAAGACAGCCAAAAGCGGTCGGTAGATGAGAATAAATCTAAAGGTCAAATATAGTTTAGAAACACACCCAAATGCAGGAAATGTAGTCTTGATTTTTTTTTTACATTTTCTTTCACGGCTTTTGCGAGACAACTTTGTGCCGACCTGTCGATAGAAATCTTCTTTGTTTTTCCGCCAGTTTTCCTAGTTTTTTCTCAAAGGGTGCTCACATGCCTGCATTACGGTATTTTCCGGACCATAGGGTGCACCGGATTATTAAGCACACTGCAGATTTGCGATTCTAGTCTGGTCTATTTTCATACAAGAGGCGCACCGGATTATAAGGCGCATTAAAGGAGTCATATTATGATTTTTTTTCTAAAAGTAAAAGACTTCCTTGTGGTCTACATAACATGTAATGGTGGTTCTTTGGTCAAAATGTTGCATAGATGATGTTTTACACATCCTCTTCAAGTCACTTTTTGTGGGCGGGTCTTATTTACGTGGCTCACCTTCGACAGCGTCATCTTTGTTGTAGCGGTGTAGCGTGCAAGGACGGGAGTGGAAGAAGTGTCAAAAGATGGAGCTAACTGTTTTAATGACATTCAGACTTTACTTCAATCAATAACGGAGCAGCATCTCCTCATCCGTGGCTCACTAGTGCAACAACAACGCCGGAAATGTGTCCCATGAAAAAAACGTCCGACCGGAACTCTCTAAACTCACTACACCGGTAGTTTTTAGCGCTTCCATTGCGAGATATAAGTTAAAACTTTACGCTATTTTATATTAGAAATGGCAACAGCAGAGGATAAATGTCCCATAACAAGAAGAAGCTTATCAACTACGGCATCGGCACGGACTCAATTTTCAGGACTTATGCAGATCCCAAATACACATCAGCAGGTACCAGAAGGTAAGCAAAGTTAGTTTTGCATAATATTGTGAAACAAAACACCAGATAATATGTCTGCTAATGGGTGCCATTTTGCGGTCCTTATACACACACCATAGTAATGCTTGTATCTCTGACTACGGTAGCCGTAATGGGCCGACAATCCATCAAGCGGTGCGGCTTCAAAGTCGTACTAAAACATTTTGATAGATTTTTGAGTGCCGTGTGCAATGTTCTTTTTTTCCAATGGAACATTTAAAGTTTTGGTGTTGTTTACTGGCGTCATATTGCAGTCTAAACTTATCTCTTATGTGTGACACACACTTATCATTAGGGATGTCCCGATCCGATATTTGGATCGGATCGGCTGCCGATATTTGCCAAAAATTGCGTATCGGCAAGCAGGCCCGGCCCTAACCAATCTGGCGCCCTAGGCAAGACTTTAGGTGGCGCCCCCCCACATCGGCAGTGAAGTGTATATACTCACAAGAAACCGAATAGCTTTGTCTTTGACCTTTTTTTTATTTAAAGAAAGCAAATTAACAATCAGAATAGTTAACAAGATAAAAAAAATATGAATAAATAAATGAACGCAAAAAATAAAAAATGAATATATGAAATACAATATTTTTTACATACATATTGCTTAATTAACATTAATGATGTGCACTTTAACAACTAGGCTTACAACTATACCTAATATATAAAGGGGTGGAAAAGTGACTATTACCTGCAGGGCAAACATTAGCTAACCAGAAGGCAATAACACCTGCTTAAAAGATCTAATACAAATGTCCCTGAGGAATGTAACAATTTAGCCCCCCCACAATATTAACCCGACGTTAAAACAGAACTAGCTACTTATTGATTAGCAATTGCCGAATAATGTAACATTAGCTTAATGCTAAAAAGCCAGGTTACTATCACATTCTGTAACAGACAAATAATTTCATGTAGGCTAACGTTACCTACCTGCTACCTCTGTCTTTTTCTCGTTTCTCCTTCTCTTCTTTTCTCTTTTTTCTTCCCTGGGCACCTGACAGTTTTGGCCGTTTTGACATCTTGTGTTGATTTTTTGATGTGGTGACGTCCAAAAAGAGTCATGATGCGGGAAGGGAGGGGGCGCACCATGCGGGGGGGGGGCGTAATATTGTAACAAATAATATTTCTATTATATAGGCTTTACTTTGCATTTTAATTAACGTGGGATTATTTTTTGTATTTAGAAATAATAGTACCAACTTTTTTTTTTTCTCCAACATTTGTGGCACTGGCGTGGCGCCCCCTGATGGACAGCGCCCTTAGCATTTGCCTATACGGCCTATGCCACGGCAAGGCATGGGAAAATGCCGATCCAGATCCAGTTTAAAAAAAAACTCCGGTCCGTGTTTTCCAACGCACCTATTTAAATAATACATTCCACTTTTCTGCTGCTCCGTAATTTCCGTTCCGCATTTTCCAGCACACCTTCAACACATCCACACGTCTGTGGAATCTCACGCAGTTGCTTTTAGCTGCTGGCATTACACGACAGGCTCTTCTCACTCTTTCCTGTGTCTCCCTCTCACAGACAGCGAGCGCACCTTCTTACACACGTCACATACTGTCACGCCATACGTCACATACTGTCACGTCATACGTCACATACGTATACGTCCTCCCGGAGCAGAGAGCGAGGTAGCGGCATGGCTAACGTTAGCTGTGATGCTAGCGCAGCCGGTAAGGTGCGCGCCTGCTCAAGCGTCCTCTGCGCACGGCAAATCTATGCCACGCACAAAATCAAATAAAAAAATAAGCGCATAACAATTTTCGACACACGGACACGACAGAGACAACAGTTTTCGTCATCATTGTTCAAATATTGTGACGTCTGTCGAGACGCTTATCTCCATTCGGTGCCACACGTCCACACCATCAAAATGGCAAAAATTTCCACATCAACACCGTATGAAAAAATTTGTGATTTTTTTAGTTGTGATTTCATTCTCTGCATGAAAGTTTAAAAGTAGCATATATTAATGCAGTATGAAGAAGAATGTTTTAATGTAGACATGCAAGCCTTGAAAGAACATTTTGAAAATCAAGACTACATTTCCTGCAAATGGGTGCATTTCTACCCTATATTTTAACTTTAGATTTATTCTCATATCAAACTCTTTTGGCTGTCTTTTTGACACTTACATCCGGCGCCCCCCTCCACACCCTGGATTATAAATAATGTAAATAATTCAATGTGATTATCTTGTGTGATGACTGTATTATGATGATAGTATATATCTGATAGTATATATCTGTATCATGAATCAATTTAAGTAGACCCCGACTTAAACAAGTTGAAAAACTTATTGGGGTGTTACCATTTAGTGGTCAATTGTACGGAATATGTACTTCACTGTGCAACCTACTAATAAAAGTCTCAATCAATCAATCAAAACACATAGAATCATCATACTGCTGTGATTATATGCATCAAGTGTTCATTCAAGGCTAAGGCAAAATATCCAGATATATATCGTGTATCGCAATATGGCCTTAAAATATCGCAATATTAAAAAAAGGCCATATCGCCCAGCCCTAGTTCAATGATGCCATTTCTGTTTGTCATGTATAATTTTGTCTATTTTGTGTTTATCCTTGAATAAACAGGTCAGTTTCTTGTTACCAACCATTGTGTATTATTCAAACTCCCCTAATTCAGCTGGCTAGTTGTTATCAAGAGTACTAAAACCCTTTTCAACATGATTCTGACAACTAAGTAGGCTAAATAACTTTAAACTTTAATACATGCTCGGATAGGCCAGTATCGGTATCAGTCAGTATCGGTATCGGATCGGAAATGCAAAAACAATATCGGTATCGGCAGGCCCGGCCCTAACCAATCTGGCGCCCTAGGCAAGATTTTAGGTGGCGCACCCCCACATCCGCAGTGAAGTGTACGGTATATACTAACAAGAAACCGAATAGCTTTGTCTTTGACCTTTTTTTATTACTTACAACTATACCTAATATATAAAGGGGTGGAAAAGTGACTATTACCTGCAGGGCAAACATTAGCTAAACAGAAGGCAATAACAATGTAAACAAAAAACACCTGCTTAAAAGATCTAATACAAATGTGCCTGAGGAATGTAAGGTGGGAGTACTGTAATTACCTAACGTTACATTATTATTTTCCATAACAATTTAGCCCCCTCCACAATATTAACCCGACGTTAAAACAGAACTAGCTATTTATTGATTAGCAATTGCCGACTCATGTAACATTAGCTTAATGCTAAAAAGCCAGGTTACTATCACATTCTGTAACAGACAAATAATTTCATGTAGGCTAACGTTATCTACCTGCTACCTCTGTCTTTTTCTCGTTTCTCCTTCTCTTCTTTTCTCTTTTTTCTTCCCTGGGCACCTGACAGTTTTGGCCGTTTTGACATCTTGTGTTGATTTTTTGATGTGGTGACGTCCAAAAAGAGTCATGATGCGGGAAGGGAGGGGGCGCACCGTGCGGGGGGGGGGGGGGGGCATAATATTGTAACAAATAATATTTCTATTATATAGGCTTTACTTTGCATTTTAATTAACGTGGGATTATTTTTTGTATTTAGAAATAATAGTACCAACTTTTTTTTTTTCTCCAACATTTGTGGCACTGGTGTGGCGCCCCCTGATGGACAGCGCCCTTAGCATTTGCCTATACAGCCTATGCCACGGGCCGGCCCTGTCGGCAAGGCATGGGAAAATGCCGATCCAGATCCAGTTTAAAAAAAAACTCCGGTCCGTGTTTTCCAACGCACCTATTAAAATAATACATTCCACTTTTCTGCTGCTCCGTAATTTCCGTTCCGCATTTTCCAGCACACCTTCAACACATCCACACGTCTGTGGAATCTCACGCAGTTGCTTATAGCTGCTGGCATTACACGACAGGCTCTTCTCACTCCTTCCTGTGTCTCCCTCTCACAGACAGCGAGCGCACCTTCTTACACACGTCACATACTGTCACGTCATACGTCACATACTGTCACGTCACACGTCACATACGTATACGTCCTCCCGGAGCAGAGAGCGAGGTAGCGGCATGGCTAACGTTAGCTGTGATGCTAGCGCAGCCGCTAAGGTGCGCGCCTGCTCAAGCGTCCTCTGCGCACGGCAAATCTATGCCACGCACAAAATCAAAAAAAAAAATAAGCGCATAACAATTTTTCGACACACGGACACGACAGAGACAACAGTTTTCGTCATCATTGTTCAAATATTGTGACGTCTGTCGAGACGCTTATCTCCATTCGGTGCCACACGTCCACACCATCAAAATGCGGAGGCAAAAATTTCCACATCAACACCGTATGAAAAAATTTGTGATTTTTTTAGTTGTGATTTCCTTCTTTGCATGAAAGTTTAAAAGTAGCATATATTAATGCAGTATAAAGAAGAATGTTTTAATGTAGACATGCAAGCCTTGAAAGAAAATGTTGAAAATCAAGACTACATTTCCTGCAAATGGGTGCATTTCTACCCTATATTTTAACTTTAGATTTATTCTCATATCAAACTCTTTTGGCTGTCTTTTTGACACTTACATCCGGCGCCCCCCTCCACACCCTGGATTATAAATAATGTAAATAATTTAATGTGATTATCTTGTGTGATGACTGTATTATGATGATAGTATATATCTGATAGTATATATCTGTATCATGAATCAATTTAAGTGGACCCCGTCTTAAACAAGTTGAAAAACTTATTGGGGTGTTACCATTTAGTGGTCAATTGTACGGAATATGTACTTCACTGTGCAACCTACTAATAAAAGTCTCAATCAATCAATCAAAACACATAGAGTCATCATACTGATGTGATTATATGCATCAAGTGTTCATTCAAGGCTAAGGCAAAATATCGAGATATATATTGTGTATCGCAATATGGCCTTAAAATATCGCAATATTAAAAAAAGGCCATATCGCCCAGCCCTAGTTTCAATGATGCCATTTCTGTTTGTCATGTATAATTTTGTCTATTTTGTGTTTATCCTTGAATAAACAGGTCAGTTTCTTGTTACCAACCATTGTGTATTATTCAAACTCCCCTAATTCAGCTGGCTAGTTGTTATCAAGAGTACTAAAACCCTTTTCAACATGATTCTGACAACTAAGTAGGCTAAATAACTTTAAACTTTAATACATGCTCGGATAGGCCAGTATCGGTATCAGTCAGTATCGGTATCGGATCGGATCGGAAATGCAAAAACAATATCGGTATCGGCAGGCCCGGCCCTAACCAATCTGGCGCCCTAGGCAAGATTTTAGGTGGCGCACCCCCACATCCGCAGTGAAGTGTATATACTAACAAGAAACCGAATAGCTTTGTCTTTGACCTTTTTTTTATTACTTACAACTATACCTAATATATAAAGGGGTGGAAAAGTGACTATTACCTGCAGGGCAAACATTAGCTAACCAGAAGGCAATAACACCTGCTTAAAAGATCTAATACAAATGTCCCTGAGGAATGTAAGGTGGGAGTACTGTAATTACCTAACGTTACATTATTATTTTCCATAACAATTTAGCCCCCTCCACAATATTAACCCGACGTTAAAACAGAACTAGCTATTTATTGATTAGCAATAAATAGCAATAAAATCTTCTTTTCTCTTTTTTCTTCCCTGGGCACCTGACAGTTTTGGCCGTTTTGACATCTTGTGTTGATTTTTTGATGTGGTGGGGGGGGGGGGATGTTGTAACAAATAATATTTCTATTAAATAGGCTTTACTTTGCATTTTAATTAACGTGGGATTATTTTTTTGTATTTAGAAATAATAGTACCAACTTTTTTTCTCTTTTTTTTTTTTTTTCTCTCCAACATTTGTGGCACTTGCGTGGCGCCCCCTGATGGACGGCGCCGTTAGCATTTGCCTATACGGCCTATGCCACGGGCCGGCCCTGGGTATCGGATCGGAAGTGCAAAAACCTGGATCGGGACATCCCTACTTATCATTACACCATGTACCAAATAAAATTGCTTCGAGGTTGGTAAGCACAACCAGAATTATTCCGCACATTAGGCGCACCAGGTTATAAGGCGCACTGTCGATTTTTTGAGAAAATGAAAGGATTTTAAGTGTGCCTTACAGTCCGAAAAATACGGTGTGTATACCTGCTGCTTTTGCTGGTGCTCTAGCTTTTGAATGGCTTGCATCTGCACCAACTCTAAGGCTTTTTGCATGTCTTTGTCCCTGGATTGCTGCTTTTCCTCCTGAAAATGCAAACATCATTAATGACAGGCACGTGGTCAAACATTTTTTTTCTTACCTCCACTGTTTTAGCTTGAAGGATGTGTTGGTGTTGAACCACGTCCTTTAGACTTTTAATCTCCTGTTTGAGGCTTTCGATCAGCGATTTATTCTCATTCTCTCTCAGCTCTGAAAAGAAGGCAAATATCAATATTGAAACATTCTTTCGTATTTTCAAAAGAGTCTTCACAGACGTCGTCATCTTTGTCTACTAAAATGTTTTAGGGCTGGACAACGAATCAAAATTTTAATCTTGATTTCGGCTTCTCACGATCATAAAAATATCCCAATCGGAAAAAAAACTGCGCAACGTGCAGGCAAATTCCTGAGCTTGTAACGGTGAAATGAATGAGTGAGCAAATGAGTGGAAAAAAAAAGAGCATGTTTACAAGAAATTTGTGATCTGATCTCACTATTTCACTTCTTATTTGACCCAATGCCATACTTGCCAACCCTCCCGAAAATTCCGGGAGACTCCCGAAATTCAGCGCCTCTCCCGAAAACCTCCCGGGACAAATATTCTCCCGAAAATCTCCCGATTTTCAGCCGGAGCTGGAGGCCACGCCCCCTCCAGCTCCATGCGGACCTGAGTGAGGACAGCCTTTTTTCATGACGGGAGGACAACAGGGTGACAAGAACTAAATCATCCAAACTCGAGATAAATTGTATTATTATGTTTATCTTACCTAAAAATAAATATATTTATTAATTTACAAAAAAAAACGTATTTTGCTAAAAACATCAAAATTAATTGTATTTTTATTTTTATTTTTTCCTGACTCCTTATTACATCCAGCCATAGAATTATACATTAAAATAAACATATTTGAAATAATTGATTTTAAATTATCATAATAATTCATTTAAAATGACCATATTTAATTATTAAAATAATTGCTTGTTTATCAACAACTTTAGCATTTTATTCATTACATTTTGAAACTCTCAGAAGCCAAATTATGTTATATTCCTTAATATTTATTTATGCAAGTTTGAAGAATCAATTATCTATACACAGTTTTGTTTGCATATTTTCAGGATGTAGAGATATATATACAGGTAAAAGCCAGTAAATTAGAATATTTTGAAAAACTTGATATATTTCAGTAATTGCATTCAAAAGGTGTAACTTGTACATTATATTTATTCATTGCACACAGACTGATGCATTCAACTGTTTATTTCATTTAATTTTGATGATTTGAAGTGGCAACAAATGAAAATCCAAAATTCCGTGTGTCACAAAATTAGAATATTACTTAAGGCTAATACAAAAAAGGGATTTTTAGAAATGTTGGCCAACTGAAAAGTATGAAAATGAAAAATATGAGCATGTACAATACTCAATACTTGGTTGGAGCTCCTTTTGCCTCAATTACTGCGTTAATGCGGCGTGGCATGGAGTCGATGAGTTTCTGGCACTGCTCAGGTGTTATGAGAGCCCAGGTTGCTCTGATAGTGGCCTTCAACTCTTCTGCGTTTTTGGGTCTGGCATTCTGCATCTTCCTTTTCACAATACCCCACAGATTTTCTATGGGGCTAAGGTCAGGGGAGTTGGCGGGCCAATTTAGAACAGAAATACCATGGTCCGTAAACCAGGCACGGGTAGATTTTGCGCTGTGTGCAGGCGCCAAGTCCTGTTGGAACTTGAAATCTCCATCTCCATAGAGCAGGCCAGCAGCAGGAAGCATGAAGTGCTCTAAAACTTGCTGGTAGACGGCTGCGTTGACCCTGGATCTCAGGAAACAGAGTGGACCGACACCAGCAGATGACATGGCACCCCAAACCATCACTGATGGTGGAAACTTTACACTAGACTTCAGGCAACGTGGATCCTGTGCCTCTCCTGTCTTCCTCCAGACTCTGGGACCTCGATTTCCAAAGGAAATGCAAAATTTGCTTTCGTCAGAAAACATGACTTTGGACCACTCAGCAGCAGTCCAGCTCTTTTTTTCCTTAGCCCAGGTGAGACGCTTTGCGCGCTGTTTCTTGGTCAACAGTGGCTTGACACGAGGTTTGCGGCAGTTGAAACCCATGTCTTTCAAGCGTCTCTTGGTGGTGGATCTTGAAGCACTGACTCCAGCAGCTGTCCACTCCTTCTGAATCTCCCCCACATTTTTGAATGTTTTTTTTTCACAATCTTGACCAGGGCGCGGTGATCCCTATCACTTGTACACTTTTTCTGACCACAGTTTTTCCTTCCCTTTGCTTCTCCATTAATGTGTTTGGACACAGAGCTCTGAGAACAGCCAGCCTCTTCAGCAATAACCTTTTGTGTCTTTCCCTCCTTGTGCAATGTGTCGATGGTTGCCTTTTGGACAGCTGTCAAATCTGAAGTCTTCCCCATGTTTGTGTAGGCTTCAGAACTGGACTGAGAGACCATTTAAAGCCCTTTGCAGGTGTTTTGAGTTAATCAGCTGATTAGTTTGTGGCACCAGGTGTCTTCAAAATTTAACCCTTACACAATATTCTAATTTTGTGACACACGGAATTTTGGATTTTCATTTGTTGCCACTTCAAATCATCAAAATTAAATGAAATAAACATTTGAATGCATCAGTCTGTGTGCAATGAATAAATATAATGTACAAGTTACACCTTTTGAATGCAATTACTGAAATAAATCAAGTTTTTCAAAATATTCTAATTTACTGGCTTTTACCTGTATATATATATATATATATATATATATATATATATATATATATATATATATATAAGAAATACTTGACTTTCAATGAATTCTAGCTATATATATATATATATACATATATATATATATACACATATATATAACATGAAATGAAATTCAAGTTTTTATATATATATATATATATATATATATATATATATATATATATATATATATATATATATATATATATATATAAATAAAAACTTGAATTTCAGTGTTCATTTATTTACACATATACACACACATAACACTCCTCTACTCATTGTTGAGTTAAGGGTTGAATTGTCCATCCTTGTTCTATTCTCTGTCACTATTTCAGAACACACACATTATACAAATATACATTATAAAATCAATAAGAAAACGGGAGCTCTAATTTGGTAGTCTGAATTAGAATCAGAAGTTCCTATATAAACATTGCGTACTCACGTCGCCATTTTGTATTGATTACTGCAGCTGTGCACTGGATTCATTCACAAATACAAACTACAACTCACAAACACTTTAGATTTAGGCTCCGCCATCAGAATGTGTACTTAAACTTATAAAGATCACATGGATATTATTCAGTGAGTTGATTCACCAAAACTAACCTGTTATACAGGAGGAAAAAGCACACAGGACGTTTCAATTGTTCACAGACTGGTCGCTCTCATCAGAATGACAAGACACTTCCGGTCTGCAGGTGACAGCATTCAATTGGGAAGAAACGCCCTACTGACCAATGTGAATACTGATAAATGTGTAATGACAGCTCCAAAAACGAATTCAAACCACAAAATAAAATAAATAAATCAACACAAAAATGTGACACATTATGGGTGGGTCACATGTGCATGTACAACAGGCTGTCAACACATCCCTCAGGTCCGCATGGAGCTGGAGGGGGCGTGGCCTCCAGCTCCGCCTGAATTTCGGGAGATTTTCGGGAGAAAATTTGTCCCGGGAGGCTTTCGGGAGAGGCGCTGAATTTCGGGAGTCTCCCGGAAAATCCGTGAGGGTTGGCAAGTATGCTTAAGAGGTTAAATTCATTGTTATTATTCATTTTGTACTTGTTGTTCATTTGTTACTAATTGTTGTTTTTTTTCCACATTATATCTAAAGTTGAGTTTCGGTGGCACAATAAATACTCATGTTTTCAAATTACCTAATAATTGTGGGATCAATCGTGATTTCAATATCAATCAAAAATTAAAGCTGCAAGCAGCATTGGTCGGGCCCGCGTATTTGGCAGGTGCTAGTCCTAAGTGTCCCAATACTTTTGTCTACTTTTAGTCTGAAGTGTCCCAAGACTTTTGTCTAGTGTACCTACCTTGTCTGCATTGTGTGGGTATGTTGGTGCTTCCTGCTTTTGAGCAGCCATCTTAAAAAAACAGCAGCATCAGTGCAGCGGGTCTTTGAAGGGTCATAAAATCAAAACCGGAGCAGGTATTAAAAAGCTGTTCTATACTTTTATACACAAGGGTTCAATCTCTCTCCTGTGTTAGTTTGAAGCCGAAACGACAAACGCGCTCAGAGGAGATAGTTTTTGAAGGAAGGTGACCGGTTTTTACAAATAATTTGTTTTGAAGGGGGAATAGCAAACTTCCTGTTGATTTTTGCGGGGGGTTGTCAACCTATGAAATGTAGGTCTAAGTGAGACCTACATAGAGGTTTTTGTTCCATGTCTCTCCGACCTTCCCAGTGGGAGTTACAGGCAGTTTTGTCATTTTTTTCTTCCGAGGAGCAGTTTTTTGTGCGTTTTATTAAAAAATTGCGCTAGAGCACAATTTTGAGATTTGGGGTTAGGTTTTTTTTTTATTAGATCGCAATTTTTGCTAGTCCTGATGTGTGTGTTCAGTTCGGTGAGTTTTGAAGCATGTTAAGGGGGTCAAATTACAGCTCAAAGAGGCAAAAGTGACTGTTTTTAGTACTTTTTTGTCTTGAAGGGGGAATTGCCAACTTTCTGTTGATTTCTGCCCAAGGATGTACAATTATGAAATCTAGGTCTAAGTCAGACCTACATAGAGGTTTTTGTTTCATGTCTCTCCGACCTTCCTAGTGGGAGTTACAGGCAGTCTAGTTTTGTTTGTTTTTTCCTAGGGGGCGCTAGAGCGCAATTTTGAGTTTTGAGGTTCGGTTTTTTCATTAAAAGACAATTTTCGCAGGTCCTGATGTGTGGGTCAAATATGGTGAGTTTTGAAGCATGTTAAGTGGGTCAAATTAGTGCTCAAAGAGGCGGCCGGTATAATAATAATAAAACCTTACAAATTCAATAGGTCCTTATGGCCCATTGCATAAGGACTCCCTTTGGGAGTCCTTATGCAATGGGCCATGCGGGCCCTAATAATCGTGATTACTATTTTTGCTATAATCGTCCAGCCCTAAAATGTTTCATTGCTAGCTGACTCACGAAGCTCATTCTCTTCCATGTGTCGTTGCAGCCTTTGATTCTGTGGAGAATCAATTGTCCACAATTCATTTCCAAAAATGACTGGAAATAGAGCAGCTCCTGCAATATTTCATCCACTCTCACCTCAAAGGTTTTAGCCTCCAAGAGCTGTTGCTGTTGCACAATCTGCTCCTTCAGATTGTTCATCTCCGATTTGAGGGCTTGGGTCGGAGATTTTTCCTCGCTGTTTAATTGTACATCTGAAATAAAAACAACAGCAGCGGTTCAAAATATGAAAGCGATGCATTGTTTCCCATGCATTAAGGTCTTGGAACTTGCAGTCGGGGGAGACAGGTCAGGTTGAGCCTGAATCGACAAGATGAAACAATAAAAAATGAAAAATAACATCAAATTAAAGCTGCAAGCAGCATTGGTCGGGCCCGCGTATTTGGCAGGTGCTAGTCCTAAATGTCCCAATACTTTTGTCCAGTGATAGTCATAAGTGTCCCAATACTTTTGTCTACTTTTAGTCTGAAGTGTCCCAAGACTTTTGTCTAGTGTACCTACCTTGTCTGCATTGTGTGGGCACGTTGGTGCTTCCTGCTTTTAAGCAGCCATCTTAAAAAAACAGCAGCGCAGCGGGTCTTTGAAGGGTCATAAAATCAAAACCGGAGCAGTCAGAAAAAAAGCGCTTCTGTCATTGTAATCAGAAGGGTTCAATCTCTCTCCTGTCTTAGTTTGAAGGCGAAATGACAAACGCGCTCAGAGGAGATTGTTTTTGAAGGAAGGTGACCGGTTTTTACAAACAATTTGTTTTGAAGGGGGAATAGCAAACTTCCTGTTGATTTTTGCTGGGGGTTGTCAATTTATGAAATGTAGGTCTAAGTGAGACCTACATAGAGGTTTTTGTTTCATGTCTCTCCGACCTTCCCAGTGGGAGTTACAGGCAGTTTTGTCATTTTTTTCTTCCGAGGAGCAGTTTTTTCTCCGTTTTATTCAAAAATTGCTCTAGAGCGCAATTTTTAGGTTTTTTTATTAGATCGCAATTTTTGCCGGTCCTGATGTGTGCGTTCAGTTTGGTGAGTTTTGAAGCATGTTAAGGGGGTCAAATTACAACTCAAAGAGGCAAAAGTTACTATTTTTAGTACTTTTTTGTCCTGAAGGGGGAATTGCCAACTTCCTGTTGATTTTAGCCCGACAATGTACTATTATGAAATGTAGGTCTAAGTCAGACCTACATAGAGGTTTTTGTTTCATGTCTCTCCGACCTTCCTAGTGGGAGTTACAGGCAGACTAGTTTTTTTTTTTCCTAGGGGGCGCTAGAGCGCAATCTTTATTTTTGGGGTTTGGTTTTTTTATCAAAAGGCAATTTTTGCTAGCCCTGATGTGTGCGTCAAATATGGTGAGTTTTGAAGCATGTTAAGTGGGTCAAATTGCAGCTCAAAGAGGCGGCCGGTATAATAATAATAATTAAAGCTGCAAGCAGCGTTGTTCGGGCCCGCGTATTTGGCAGGTGCTAGTCCTAAGTGTCCCAATACTTTTGTCTACTTGTAGTCTGAAGTGTCCCAATACTTTTGTCTAGTGTACCTACCTTGTCTGCATTGTGTGGGCACGTTGGTGCTTCCTGCTTTTAAGCAGCCATCTTAAAAAAACAGCAGCGCAGCAGCATCAGCGCAGCGGGTCTTTGAAGGGTCATAAAATCAAAACCGGAGCAGTTAGAAAAAAAGCGCTTCTGTCATTGTAATCAGAAGGGTTCAATCTCTCTCCTGTCTTAGTTTGAAGGCGAAATGACAAACGCGCTCAGAGGAGATTGTTTTTGAAGGAAGGTGACCGGTTTTTACAAACAATTTGTTTTGAAGGGGGAATAGCAAACTTCCTGTTGATTTTTGCTGGGGGTTGTCAATTTATGAAATGTAGGTCTACGTGAGACCTACATAGAGGTTTTTGTTTCATGTCTCTCCGACCTTCCCAGTGGGAGTTACAGGCAGTTTTGTCATTTTTTTCTTCCGAGGAGCAGTTTTTTCTCCGTTTTATTCAAAAATTGCTCTAGAGCGCAATTTTTAGGTTTTTTTATTAGATCGCAATTTTTGCCGGTCCTGATGTGTGCGTTCAGTTTGGTGAGTTTTGAAGCGTGTTAAGGGGGTCAAATTACAACTCAAAGAGGCAAAAGTTACTGTTTTTAGTACTTTTTTGTCCTGAAGGGGGAATTGCCAACTTCCTGTTGATTTTAGCCCGACAATGTACTATTATGAAATGTAGGTCTAAGTCAGACCTACATAGAGGTTTTTGTTTCATGTCTCTCCGACCTTCCTAGTGGGAGTTACAGGCAGTCTAGTTGGGTTTTTTTTCTAGGGGGCGCTAGAGCGCAATTTTTAATTTTGGGGTTTGGTTTTTTTATCAAAAGACAATTTTCGCTAGCCCTGATGTGTGCGTCAAATATGGTGAGTTTTGAAGCATGTTAAGTGGGTCAAATTGCAGCTCAAAGAGGCGGCCGGTATAATAATAATAAAACCTTAGAAATTCAATAGGTCCTTATGTCCCATTGCATAAGGACTCCCTGTGGGAGTCCTTATGCAATGGGCCATGCGGGCCCTAATAATAAAACCTTACAAATTCAATAGGTCCTTATGTCCCATTGCATAAGGACTCCCTTTGGGAGTCTTTATACAATGGGCCATGCGGGCCCTAATAAACATTCATATTTGTTGAATAATCTGTATTACAAATATATATTCTGTATGATTACCCTCGTTTGACGTTTTATTGAGTGAAAACATTTCCTGATAACAAAAAAAAACGTCTAGAAACTGAAACAAGGCTGCCGCTTTAAGCTTTCTTGGCTGCTTAATGCGAAAGCAAACTACATGGTTTAAGTACGCAGTGTCTAGTTCTGAGTACACTGAACAAATACAGGCTAGAAACCAGGTGAGCAAGTAGCGAGTATTTTCTTTCTTTTTTTAGTGCACAAGCAATCTAACGAGTATCTGAGTGCCGTCAGCGTCATCTTTTTTTTCTTCCTTAATTAGTTAACAATAATAAAGACACCAAAAAATATGTGATAATAAAAAAATATCAATCTTATCATTGTAGTATTGACCATACACTGGTAAAATACTTGGTATCATCTCTATCGATGTGTGTTTACCAGTGACGTGCGGTCACTAGAGGCAGGTGAGGCGGTGCCTCACCTGCCATCATGGAAAGAAAAAAATGTAAAAAGAAAAAAAAAAAATTAAATTGTTATATGTATCCAGTGATTATACTATAAAGTTATTTTCCATTTAACTTCACCAGTTTTAGATTATTTTTATTCAAAATCGCTGAATTTTCACATTTGCCGTTCAAATACTGAGAAGAGACGGTGCGGTGAACAGCAGCCAGTCGAGGCGCGTCACTCAGTGCCTCAACATGGACGGACTCGGCTAACTGCTGGTCCGCTGTGCAGTGAGACTGTATTGCTATATGAACTATATTATACATGTCCATAGTTTAGTTAGCTGAGGTATATAATGTACAGTGTATTTTGTCAACAACTGTATGTGTGTAAAGTATTTCTTGTGCTGAACGATCATAAAACTGCTGCGAAGACTCACTGGCTGAGGCACGCGTAACCACGCCTCCTGGTGCTTAAGACACGTTCGCCGCAGACTGCACCCACCGACGGGAACGCCACACCAACCAAAGCCCACACCCAAACCCTCCACGTGCAAGACCGAATCCACCCAAAAAAAGTCACTTAACAAGAAGCCAAAAAGTGCAAAAAACAACATTGCTCGCGCCGGAGGAGCCGTGAACGACTGCTGGGACACTACATTAGGTACACCTGCAGACTGCAGCACGGATTTCATATTTCATTCGTTCACAACTCCTCCAACACGAACACCACTGTACCCGCACTTATAAGTAAAGGTAAGACCATAATAACGTTTTTTTTTATTAAATGTGCTTTTTTGTGTGCTACAGTTTGTATGTGTAAAGTTAAAGTTAAATTAAAGCAGGGGCGTCACTAGCTTTTAAGGGCAGGGGGGGCTTTGCCCCCAGGAGATGCACAGGATGCGAGCGAATGTTACGCACAAGCACAAAACTTCACAAACGGCTAACAAAGACTTAGAAATTATTCATTGTTATTATTTTTTTTTTTTTTTAAATGCACGGGACGAAATGAAATGCTCCCCGGGACGATGGCTTTTAACCATATATTTTCTTTTTCTTTTTATGTATTTATGCATTTTACATTTGATATTAAATGTCTTGGTTTTTCCTCCCTCTGAAAATCCTATTAAATGTTTAACAAGCCATCCTATAATAATAAAACAGCTATTAATGTAACAATACAATAAAACAAATATATTTAATGATGGTTTTTTTCATTATTTTAACAATAGGCTTATGTATATTACTTTATATAGATTCTACAAGAAACACAAAACTTAAAAAATAAATGATTTACAATTGCACACACAAGGTTTTGTGCAGCTTCACTCAGATAATGTGCTTCGTACACCTGCAGGACCGCAAGCAAGGTCGCAGAGAAAATGTGGGCTGGAATTTGAGTGATGTGGGCATTTTCTATATGAACAAGTGGAATGGATTGGATACCGATGTACGAAAGGGGCTCTCTACCTTACGCTACGAAGTGAGGGGAAACTGAGTGAATAATAACAGGTTATATGATTATTTATTTAAACTCATATTTGGGCCACTTTATAATGAATATGTCGGCATTTATTTGTAAAAAAAACCCAAAAAAACACCAAATTATTAAGAATATTTTAGGGGGGCTTGAGCCCCCCTAAAATAGGCCTAACAACGCCAATGAGTTAAAGTACCAATGATTGTCACACACACTAGGTGTGGTGAAATATCCATCCATCCATCCATCTTCTTCCGCTTATCCGAGGTCGGGTCGCGGGGGCAGCAGCCTAAGCAGGGAAGCCCAGACTTCCCTCTCCCCAGCCACTTCGTCCAGCTCCTCCCGGGGGATCCAGAGGCGTTTCCAGGCCAGCCGGGAGACATAGTCTTCCCAATGTGTCCTGGGTCTTCCCCGTGGCCTCCTACCGGTCGGACGTGCCCTAAACACCTCCTTAGGGAGGCGCTCGGGTGGCATCCTGACCAGATGCCCGAACCACCTCATCTGGCTCCTCTCGATGTGGAGGAGCAGCGGCTTTACTTTGAGCTCCCCCCGGATGACAGAGCTTCTCACCCTATCTCTAAGGGAGAGCCCCGCCACCCGGCGGAGGAAACTCATTTCGGCCGCTTGTACCCGTGATCTTGTCCTTTCGGTCATAACCCAAAGCTCACGACCATAGGTGAGGATGGGAACGTAGATCGACCGGTAAATTGAGAGCTTTGCCTTCCGGCTCAGCTCCTTCTTCACCACAACGGATCGATACAGCGTCCGCATTACTGAAGACGCCGCACCGATCCGCCTGTCGATCTCACGATCCACTCTTCCCTCACTCGTGAACAAGACTCCCAGGTACTTGAACTCCTCCACTTGGGGCAAGATCTCCTCCCCAACCCGGAGATGGCACTCCACGCTTTTCCGGGCGAGAACCATGGACTCGGACTTGGAGGTGCTGATTCTCATCCCAGTCGCTTCACACTCGGCTGCGAACCGATCCAGTGAGAGCTGAAGATCCTGGCCAGATGAAGCCATCAGGACCAAATCATCTGCAAAAAGCAGAGACCTAATCCTGCAGCCACCAAACCGGATCCCCTCAATGCCTTGACTGCGCCTAGAAATTCTGTCCATAAAAGTTATGAACAGAATCGGTGACAAAGGGCAGCCTTGGCGGAGTCCAACCCTCACCGGAAACGTGTCCGACTTACTGCCGGCAATGCGGACCAAGCTCTGACACTGATCATACAGGGAGCGGACCGCCACAATCAGACAGTCCGAAACCCCATACTCTCTGAGCACTCCCCACAGGACTTCCCGAGGGACACGGTCGAATGCCTTCTCCAAGTCCACAAAGCACATGTAGACTGGTTGGGCAAACTCCCATGCACCCTCAAGGACCCTGCCGAGAGTATAGAGCTGGTCCACAGTTCCACGACCAGGACGAAAACCACACTGTTCCTCCTGAATCCGAGGTTCGACTATCCGGCGTAGCCTCCTCTCAAGTACACCTGAATAGACCTTACCGGGAAGGCTGAGGAGTGTGGTGAAATATGTCCTCTGCATTTGACCCATCCCCTTGATCACCCCCTGGGATGTGAGGGGAGCAGTGGGCAGCAGCGGCGCCGCGCCCGGGAATAATTGTTGGTGATTTAACCCCCAATTCCAACCCTTGATGCTGAGTGCCAAGCAGGGAAGAATGCTGGTATGAGCTTTTAAACATAACCCGTTAACTGCTGCCAATCAAATGGTGAATAAGATACTCTTTAGGGTTCATATGTTTGTAAATCTGACTGTGATGAATCAATGCCTCACCAGTCATGAACCTCACCGCACGTCACTGGTGTTTACATTCAACAGCTGTAGCTTAGCGGCTAGCTGTGCTCTGTTATACAGTGCGTAGTGTAGCATGTTTAGCTATTCCTTCTCCTCTACTCCTCCAGTGATACTACTACTTGAAAGAAACAGTTCATTTGCCGTAACGAAGATTAGTGATTGAGAATCTGCACTGTAGAGGGACATTGGGCGCTAGCTCGTGAAACCAAAGGCATCAGTGTTCAAATGACTGATCATGTGACTGGCAGACTTACGTGTCTCAGACTCATCAGGGTGGCGTCGCTGCATGTGACTTTGGAGAAAGGAAGCGTTGAGGAAGGTCTTGTTACAAAACATGCACTAAAAAGGCAACCAGAAAGGCACAAACACAAAACAGGAGATTTGAATGTAAACAAAAAGGCATTTTGAAAAAACACTGTATGATATTTTTCTACAAAACTAAGCAGTCTGCAAATAAGGTCGATTGTACAACCTTGCCAGCTGTCCACTTATTAATTAATCAGAAGCCACTGTTAGCCGAGCTACTCGTGCACACCTAGCAACCGCGTGCTGCCGTGACACACGCGCGCACACTGTTGCCTTGGCAACAGCTTGGCCAGGTCAGAGGCAGCCTTGTACTTGAGGAAGGTGTTGGAGCAATTTTCAATTGGACTATAAATATCCCGAAGAAAAAATAAGGCACCATGATATCCTGCACTACAAATAAACAATCATTTAAAGGGAAACTGCACTTATTTTGCAATGTTGCTTGTCATTCACAATTCTCAGGTTTGTCTTTTTTTTTTTTTTTTTGCATTTTAACTCGTAAATAGCAAAAGTCAGCTAATAACGGAGCTAATGGAATTCGCTCTATTCCGCCTATAAAGTGCTCAAAAAAAACATCCAAAAGCTTCCATCATCCTTTATCCTTTGATATACACACCCACAGTAAGTATATGTGTAATGTAGTAACAGACACATTCATAATTACATGTAATGTTGACCTACTGTTTGTTTTTAGCATAAGGCGGCGTATTTATTTCATAGACGCATCACAACGTTCCTATTCCCTTGAACAACAACAACACTACTACTACTCATGGCAGACTTCATGAGATACAATTTTGGGACAAATTATGATCCAGAAACTTTTATTTTTGAGCCTGAATATAAGGAGGATGATCTACACGTTTTAGAAGCTGTGCGCTAAACAGATCCAGCTTTAGTGAAACACTAAGCATCATGTAGCATTATTGCTAAGTGCTAAATAAGAAATACAAACTACGAACATGATACAACAATCACTTGCTGTACAATGTCTGCTGTCACTGGGATGCCGACTGATGGGATGTTTATATCTTCCCGTTTAGATGAGGAATTAATCATAATCCAGGGTCAACGCAGCCGTCTACCAGCAAGTTTTAGAGCACTTCATGCTTCCTGCTGCTGACCTGCTCTATGGAGATGGAGATTTCAAGTTCCAACAGGACTTGGCGCCTGCACACAGCGCAAAATCTACCCGTGCATGGTTTACGGACCATGGTATTTCTGTTCTAAATTGGCCCGCCAACTCCCCTGACCTTAGCCCCATAGAAAATCTGTGGGGTATTGTGAAAAGGAAGATGCAGAATGCCAGACCCAAAAACGCAGAAGAGTTGAAGGCCACTATCAGAGCAACCTGGGCTCTCATAACACCTGAGCAGTGCCAGAAACTCATCGACTCCATGCCACGCCGCATTAACGCAGTAATTGAGGCAAAAGGAGCTCCAACCAAGTATTGAGTATTGTACATGCTCATATTTTTCATTTTCATACTTTTCAGTTGGCCAACATTTCTAAAAATCCCTTTTTTTGTATTAGCCTTAAGTAATATTCTAATTTTGTGACACACGGAATTTTGGATTTTCATTTGTTGCCACTTCAAATCATCAAAATTAAATGAAATAAACATTTGAATGCATCAGTCTGTGTGCAATGAATAAATATAATGTACAAGTTACACCTTTTGAATGCAATTACTGAAATAAATCAAGTTTTTCAAAATATTCTAATTTACTGGCTTTTACCTGTATATGTGTAATGTAGTAACAGACACATTCATAATTACATGTAATGTTGACCTACTGTTTGTTTTTAGCATAAGGCGGCGTATTTATTTCATAGACGCATCACAACGTTCCTTTTCCCTTCAACAACAACAACACTACTACTACTCATGGCAGACTTCATGAGATACAATTTTGGGACAAATGATGATCCAGAAACTTTTATTTTTGAGCCTGAATATAAGGAGGATGATCTACACGTTTTAGAAGCTGTGCGCTAAACAGATCCAGCTTTAGTGAAACACTAAGCATCATGTAGCAATATTGCTAAGTGCTAAATAAGAAATACAAACTACGAACATGATACAACAATCACTTGCTGTACAATGTCTGCTGTCACTGGGATGCCGACTGATGGGATGTTTATATCTTCCCGTTTAGATGAGGAATTAATCATAATCTTTTTTTTGATAATAACATCCACTATAGTAGGTGGCAATCTAAGACGAGATTACATGTACAGGCCTATGTAGGGCCTATGTAGGGTTTGGTTTCACTGTGACTACAATGGGAGACGAGATGACTGGTGTGTTGTTGAATTATGCTAATAAGGAAACAATGTTTTGCAGAGGTGAACTTATAACAATTTTATCGACAAATGATACTGTTTATTTTTAGTGGAAAGTGGGGGCAAAATACTGTCTTCCTTTTGTTGCGTCTGACCAGTCTTCCTCTCAGAGAATTAAAGTCACTGGTCAATCCCAAATTCTTTCAGATGACATATATGCTGAGTAAGAAGGACCATCAAGACAGAATAGGAATATTATCAAGTTTTACTAAAGCTTTGGGAGACCAGTCCTTACAAATGCGCTGAAACCAGCATCTCGAAGTGGTCTGAAAGCCAATTGAATACGAAAACAGCCCCCACCCTGCCCAGAAAGGAATACAGCCTCTTTGTTCTAATACTGATAAGGTAAAAAATTCTTCCTAGGAAATAATGGAGAAGCTGCACAAGCTATTGAGCTCTCTGATCACAGGGCCGCTAACAATAATTTGTCTGCGTAAGCGCTTATAATAATAATATCCCCAACATTCGGTTACTCTTCAGGTCATGAGATGTGAATTAAGTATTGTTGTCGGTTTTAGGATGTTTTTTTTAGAGAGCTTAATGGGCGGAATATTGGGCTCCCGTTAGCTGCATTGTTAGCATACTTGCCAACCTTGAGACCTCCGATTTCGGGAGGTGGGGGGTGGGGGGGCGTGGTCGGGGTGGGGCGGGGGCGTGGTTGGGGGCGTGGCTAAGAGGGGAGGAGTATATTTACAGCTAGAATTCACCAAGTCAAGTATTTCATATATATATATATATATATATATATATATATACACATACATAACTAGAATTCACTGAAAGTGAAGTATTTTCTTATATATATATATATATATATATATATATATATATATATATATATATATATATATATATATATATATATATATATATATATATGTATGTGTGGGGAAAAAAAATCACAAGACTATTTCATCTCTACAGGCCTGTTTCATGAAGGGGGTACCCTCAATCGTCAGGAGATTTTAATGGGAGCATTCGCATACCATGGTTTATATAGGGCACAGAGTGGGTGGGTACAGGCTGGCCTAGGGGCGTGGTGATTGGCTCATGTGTTACCTAGGAGGTGTTTCCGTCTATGGCGGCATGTTGTTACAATTTCGCTGCGCTTGTTGAGGGATGACAGGTCTGGACGGTAAATAATAAACAGCTTCTCTTTCAAGCATAGGTTGCATCTTTTATTACCACTATTGTAAGGTGTGCTGGATGCAAGAATTTGCCATGTTATTGAATATTCAACATTATTGTCTTTGAGGTCCCAAATGTGTTTGCTGAGTTCTGTGGTATTTCGCAGGTTTTGGTTCCTGAAAGAAGCCTTGTGATTGTTCCATCTGGTTTTGAATTCACCCTCGGTTAATCCTACATATGTGTCGGATGTGTTAATGTCCTTGCGTATTACCTTAGATTGGTAGACAACTGATGTTTGTAAGCACCCCCCGTTGAGGGGGCAATCAGGTTTCTTTTGACAGTTACATGCTTTGTTGGTTTTGGAGTCGCTCTGACTGGGGGTCGACGGCTCATTTGCAATTGTTTTGTTGTGGTTTGAGATGATTTGTCGTATATTGTTCATGCAGCTGTAGCTCAATTTAATGTTGTTCTTGTTGAATACTTTTCTTAGGGTGTTGTCTTTGGGAAAGTGTTTGTCAATCAGATTGAGGAATTTGTGTCCAATGTTCGTTGAGACGTTTTTGCTGTATGGGGGGTTGTACCAGATGATGTCGTTTCGTTCGAAACGACATCATCTGGTACAACCCCCCATACAGCAAAAACGTTTTTTTTTGGTAAATTAATAAATATATTTATTTTTAGGTAAGATAAACATAATAATACAATTTATCTCGAGTTTGGATGATTTAGTTCTTGTCACCCTGTTGTCCTCCCGTCATGAAAAAAGGCTGTCCTCACTCAGGTCCGCATGGAGCTGGAGGGGGCGTGGCCTCCAGGTCCGCCTGAATTTCGGGAGATTTTCGGGAGAAAATGTGTCCCGGGAGGTTTTCGGGAGAGGCGCTGAATTTCGGGAGTCTCCCAGAAAATCCGGGAGGGTTGGCAAGTATGATTGTTAAGCCACCACTTGCCGTATTTTACAAATGATCTGGTCTTGTCTTACTTAGGGATTGTGAATGATAGGCAAAACTCCCCCCGGAAAGGCAGTTCCCCTTTAAGATGAGTCTCAGGCAAGGGTCAAATCATATAAGCCAGAGAGGCCGGTTCAATACCACTTGTCACCCCTTTGTAAGTGGATTTAAAGCCTAATTGCCATTTGCCACCAAAACCCACCATCTGCTGGCTGCATTCAATCTGACGCTTACTAAAAATTAAGCTTACTTGAGCTATTTCCAAACAACAGAGACAGGAGGTTTTAATCCCATTTGCATTCACAACACAAATGTTAGGTGTTTTTTTACATTTGCATACCTGCCAACTTTTGAAATCAGAAAAACCTAGTAGCCAAGGTCCAGGACAAAGTCCTGGTGGGGGGGTTCAGCTTCGCCCCCCCCGACGCAAAATGATTATTAGCATTCAGACAGGTTAAAATGTTGCTAAAACCATCACTTTTCTATCAGTCACAGTGACTTTTCAAAAGAAAAATATTACAGCAAAAATCATATGGGTTGATTGACATGTTTATTCTGTAAGCTAACTTCAATAGTGTGAAATTATTTTGACAGTTAATGCCAGTTATCCTGTCAACCTTTCACAAGACTTCAATTTGTTCATTGAAAGTATAAACACTTTTTACAGTAAACAGTACTAAACAATTCCATTTAAAAAAAAATTGGTGTCATTATTAACTTTCTGTCCAAGCTTGTATAATCTACTGCCTTGTTCAATTGTAAAAAATATTCTGTGCCTAAAATTCACATTTCTATCACAATTATCATACTGTAAACATGGTAAGCTAACTTCATTAAAATTAATAGTCCTGTCAATAGCATGGAATTACAATTCAAATGTAGTTTTTTTTGTAAGCCTTTCAAAAGAATTCAAAGTATGAAAAATTAATGAAAATTAATTTAAGCCATCAGACACTTGAAAAGTGGCACATCACATCTCTAATGTAATCACTTTAACTTTTCAACAGAAATAGCACTGCAAAAATATTAAGGACATACTTCTGTATTTTGGTAGTTATGCTGTCAACATTTAACAAGATTTCTTCAACTTGGACTTGAAAGCATAAATAGTATAAACACTTTTAACAGTATAACAGTACCGTATTTTCCGCACTATAAGGCGCACCTAAAAACCACAAATTTTCTCAAAAGCTGACAGTGCGCCTTATAACCCGGTGCGCTTTATATATGGATAAATATTAAGATTCATTTTCATAAAGTTTCGGTCTCGCAACTTCGGTAAACAGCCGCCATCTTTTTTCCCCGTAGAAGAAGAAGAAGCGCGCGGTGCATGCTGGGATATGTGACGTTTCATTTCCATTTGTGTGTTTATGTAAAGACCCCAAAATGGCTCCTATTAAGTGTGTTGTCTGTCTAATTATAAATAATGCAGACGAGGCGTGTTAACTGAGTTCTCAACGTTTACTCACAGCGTGCTCATAACCACATTCTAACTCCCAGCATACAACAAGGCTTCTCAGGGCTACCGCGCATGCTCGTCACTATCGTTGCATGCTGGGTAGTGTAGTTGTTATATTTGCTAGCTCATAACATCACATTAAGAGACACGCTTACGCGCTTAATTCAATACTCGCCGTCATTCCGGGTGGATTGACAAAAGACCTCCAGCCGCTAGATATTGGTGTCAACAGGGCATTCGAAGCTAGACTGCTAACTGCGTGGGAACAGTGGATGACAGAAGGCGAACACACGTGACGTTCACCAAGACAGGGAGACAGGGAGACAGCGCCAGACGACATTTTGGATCCCACATTCGCCCAACTTTTCAATTCGGACAACGAAGGAGAATAATTCGAGGGATTTATGAATGAAGAATAACTTCAGAAAGTGAGCGTTATGTTTATTTTGTGTGTTGTGACATTAACGTTCGAGCAACATTATGTTGCTATTGCTCTGCACTATTTTGAATTTTACTATGTTTGTGATTGCACATTTGCGTACATTTTGGGAGTGAACAGAGTTGTTAGAACGCTGGTTTTTAATATACAGGTAAAAGCCAGTAAATTAGAATATTTTGAAAAACTTGATTTATTTCAGTAATTGCATTCAAAAGGTGTAACTTGTACATTATATTTATTCATTGCACACAGACTGATGCATTCAAATGTTTATTTCATTTAATTTTGATGATTTGAAGTGGCAACAAATGAAATCCAAAATTCCGTGTGTCACAAAATTAGAATATTACTTAAGGCTAATACAAAAAAGGGATTTTTAGAAATGTTGGCCAACTGAAAAGTATGAAAATGAAAAATATGAGCATGTACAATACTCAATACTTGGTTGGAGCTCCTTTTGCCTCAATTACTGCGTTAATGCGGCGTGGCATGGAGTCGATGAGTTTCTGGCACTGCTCAGGTGTTATGAGAGCCCAGGTTGCTCTGATAGTGGCCTTCAACTCTTCTGCGTTTTTGGGTCTGGCATTCTGCATCTTCCTTTTCACAATACCCCACAGATTTTCTATGGGGCTAAGGTCAGGGGAGTTGGCGGGCCAATTTAGAACAGAAATACCATGGTCCGTAAACCAGGCACGGGTAGATTTTGCGCTGTGTGCAGGCGCCAAGTCCTGTTGGAACTTGAAATCTCCATCTCCATAGAGCAGGTCAGCAGCAGGAAGCATGAAGTGCTCTAAAACTTGCTGGTAGACGGCTGCGTTGACCCTGGATCTCAGGAAACAGAGTGGACCGACACCAGCAGATGACATGGCACCCCAAACCATCACCCAACCATGCAAATTTTGCATTTCCTTTGGAAATCGAGGTCCCAGAGTCTGGAGGAAGACAGGAGAGGCACAGGATCCACGTTGCCTGAAGTCTAGTGTAAAGTTTCCACCATCAGTGATGGTTTGGGGTGCCATGTCATCTGCTGGTGTCGGTCCACTCTGTTTCCTGAGATCCAGGGTCAACGCAGCCATCTACCAGCAAGTTTTAGAGCACTTCATGCTTCCTGCTGCTGACCTGCTCTATGGAGATGGAGATTTCAAGTTCCAACAGGACTTGGCGCCTGCAAACAGCGCAAAATCTACCCGTGCCTGGTTTACGGACCATGGTATTTCTGTTCTAAATTGGCCCGCCAACTCCCCTGACCTTAGCCCCATAGAAAATCTGTGGGGTATTGTGAAAAGGAAGATGCAGAATGCCAGACCCAAAAACGCAGAAGAGTTGAAGGCCACTATCAGAGCAACCTGGGCTCTCATAACACCTGAGCAGTGCCAGAAACTCATCGACTCCATGCCACGCCGCATTAACGCAGTAATTGAGGCAAAAGGAGCTCCAACCAAGTATTGAGTATTGTACATGCTCATATTTTTCATTGTCATACTTTTCAGTTGGCCAACATTTCTAAAAATCCCTTTTTTGTATTAGCCTTAAGTGATATTCTAATTTTGTGACACACGGAATTTTGGATTTTCATTTGTTGCCACTTCAAATCATCAAAATTAAATGAAATAAACATTTGAATGCATCAGTCTGTGTGCAATGAATAAATATAATGTACAAGTTACACCTTTTGAATGCAATTACTGAAATAAATCAAGTTTTTCAAAATATTCTAATTTACTGGCTTTTACCTGTATTATTAAAGTTTGACTGACCTATCTGACTGTTTTTTTGACATTCCTTTAGCGCAGTTAGATGCGGCTTACAACACCGGGCGGCTTATAGGTGGACAAAGTTTTGAAATATGCCGTTCATTGAAGGCGCGGCTTTTAACCCAGGGCGCCTTATGATGCGGAAAATACGGTACTAAACAATTCCAATAGATAACATTGGTGTCATTACCTTTTTGTGGCTAAAATCCAAAGTTTTCCACTTGTATCGCTAGCAACGGCATTAGACTTGTGTTTTTTTGTCCCAACGTGGTCTTTTACATCGCTAATTCCTCCGTGTCCGATCGAAAAATCTTGTCTGCACAAGGTGCAATTCGCGTAGTTTTCACCCTTTTTTGGAACGGATAATTATTCCCGGATAGGCTTTTGAATATTCTTCACGGAATGACTGCGGTTTTCTTTTCGGTTTAAGACTCGTTTGCGATTTTTCTCCGGCTGATTCCATGATCGTTCGCTCGTTTGGAAACAATGGGCAATAGGTGCCTCGTGCTTGGCAGCGGTGCTATAAATAGCCTCGCGCATGGCATTCAGAATGGCTCGACAGGAAGTTACGGGAAGCAGTGTCGATTGTCATTGTTGATTGTCAAAATAACACGGTTCAACGTCTTATTGACTGCCTGCACGACATCAAAGTCTGGCTTTCAGCTAACTTCCTGAGCCTAAATGAAGATAAAACAGAAGTTATGTTGTTCGGTCCAAGTCGCTCTCCCTCCCCCAACGTTGACCTCGGCACTCTGACCCCGTATTTCAGCGACTCTGTCACAAACCTGGGGGTAAAGTTTGACTCAGATTTTAAATTCGAAAAACAAATCAGCAGCGTCGTTCAAAAAAGCTTTTATCAATTACGACCAAATAGCGAAAGTGAAACCGCTTCTATCAAGACATGATCTTGAGAAATTAATCCACGCTTTTATCTCGACTCGTCTTGATTATTGTAATGCCCTGTATATTGGCATTAGCCAGGCCTCCCTCGCCCGCCTGCAGCTCGTGCAGAACTCTGCTGCTCGTCTGCTAACACAGACCCGCAGACGTGAGCACATCACCCCTATTTTAGCGTCCCTTCACTGGCTCCCTGTGCGTTACCGAATACATTTTAAACTCCTTTTATTTGTTTTTAAATGTCTAAACAACCTCGCGCCAACCTATCTCTCCGACCTCCTTCAGCCTTACTGCCCCACCCGATCCTTAAGATCAGCCGATCAGCTGCTGTTGACGGTCCCTGACACAAGGCTGAAGCTTAGAGGTGACAGAGCTTTCGCCGTTGCTGCTCCCAAGCTCTGGAACGACCTACCCCTGAGTGTTAGACAAGCCTCCTCTCTTCCTGTTTTTAAATCTCTCTTAAAAACATACTTTTATTCCATGGCTTTTAACACTGAGTGATATCCATCCTGCAATGGCGCCCCATAATACACCTGCTGTGATCCTGTTTTTATGTTTTTATGTTTTTTTTAATTCTATTTTAATTATTTATTTTTTATCGTGTTCTGTTTGTGTTGTGTTGTGTTTGCTCGGTACTCGTTTTATCTTTTAACCTGCTCATTGTACAGCACTTTGGCTACCCCTGTGGTAAATTTTAAATGTGCTCTATAAATAAAGTTGATTTGATTTGATTTGATTGTTGTTACACGATTTCGTGAATAAAACTTTAAAAAAAATAATTGTTTTAATTAATGAAAAACCGTATTTTTTATCACTGCAACCGTAACCCGGAATAGGTTGATGAAAACCGTACTAATTACGGGAAAACCGGAGTAGTTGGAAGGTATGCATTTGAATTGTATTAAATTCTGCTATTATCGCACTAACAATGGTTGTGAAGGGCTGGCCTCTGAGGGACAATAGCCAAGCTGGGGTGCTGAGGAGGAGGAGGGATTTAATGGGTTGTACTTGTATAGCGCTTTTCTACCTTCAAGGTACTCAAAGCGCTTTGACACTACTTCCACATTTACCCATTCACACACACATTCACACACTGATGGAGGGAGCTGCCATGCAAGGCGCTAACCAGCACCCATCAGGTAGGCCCATCCATCCATTTTCTACCGCTTGTCCCTTTCGGGGTCGCTAATATATACACTTACATCATGTGTTGCCTTCATTATGACACTTATATAAGACTTTTAAAGTCATTTTGATAGTAGGCTAATATAGCTAATATAGACACTTACATCATGTGTTGCCTTCATTATAACACTTACCGTATATATGACTTTTAAAGTCATTTTGATAGTAGGCTAATATAGGTAATATAGACACTTACATCATGTGTTGCCTTCACTATAACACATATAATACTTTTAAAGTCATTTTGATAGTTGGCTAATATAGACACTTTCATCATGTGTTGCCTTCATTATAACACTTATATAAGACTTTTAAAGTCATTTTGATAGTAGGCCCATCCATCCATTTTCTACCGCTTGTCCCTTTCGGGGTCGCTAATATAGACACTTACATCATGTGTTGCCTTCATTATGAAACTTATATAAGACTTTTAAAGTCATTTTGATAGTAGGCTAATATAGCTAATATAGACACTTACATCATGTGTTGCCTTTATTATAACACTTATATAAGATTTTTAAAGTAATTTTGATAGTAGGCTAAAATAGCTAATATAGACACTTACATCATGTGTTGCCTTCATTATAACACTTACATAAGATTTTTAAAGTCATTTTGATAGTCGGCTAATATAGACACTTACATCATGTGTTGCCTTCACTATAACACTTATATAAGATTTTTAAAGTCATTTTGATAGTTGGCTAATATAGATACTTACATCATGTGTTGCCTTCATTATAACACTTATATAAGACTTTTAAATTGTGATAGTAGGCTAATATAGACACTTACATCATGTGTTGCCTTCACTATAACACTTATATAAGATTTTTAAAGTCATTTTGATAGTTGGCTAATATAGATACTTACATCATGTGTTGCCTTCATTATAACACTTATATAAGACTTTTAAATTGTGATAGTAGGCTAATATAGACACTTACATCATGTGTTGCCTTCACTATAACACTTATATAAGACTTTTAAAGTCATTTTGATAGTTAATATAGCTAATATAGACACTTATATCATGTGTTGCCTTCATTACAAACCTTATAGAAGGCTTTTAATTTTTTGCAGCTCCTGACAGATGTTGTTGTTGTTGTATTTTTGGTCCAATATGGCTCTTTCAACATTTTGGGTTGCTGACACATTAAGACGATAATACACTGATATCGACCGTGTCGATATTTGGATCGTCCCGCTTGCCTCGACTCACCATAAGAAAATGATGGCGGTGGTTCAATATGACTATGTCAAAGACCCCAGAAAGTAAAGGAAAAAAAGAGTGTTTCGACAGTACCTTTTGGCTGCTCATGATCCGTGGCGCAAACATCGTTTGCTGATTGCGTATGATCTTCTTCCGGTTCTTAAGTTCGGCACTCATTTCCTTCATGCTCTCATTCTGCTTCTTTAAATGAGCTAGGAGCTGCTCCTGCTGCATGCCGGCGCTCGCCAGCTTCCCCTCCGCCGCCTGCAGGCTGACTTTCAGGAAGTCTTGACAGTGGAGGAGCCACTCCACCGTGAGCTGGGCCAACTGGAGGATCTTGATGAGGCCCTGGTCCACGGGGCTCTGACAGCGCTGACAGCGCTCCCCCTCCAGGCTGCAGTAGGTCACGGTGTTGACGTGCTCCTGGAGAACGTCCACGTCCAGCTGGCTGATCACCGTGCCGATGTCGACGGCGTGGATTCGCCGCCAGTCCACGCTCTCCCTGCGCACGCGGAACCTGAAGGGCGGAATGGTGGGCGTGGCGATGGACGGAGCCATGACGGGTGTCTTCCCGGAGTGCTGGCTCAGAGGGGAATTCAAGAGGGATGGGATTCCTGACGAGGAATGGTTCCCCTGGGTGTCACTGCTGTACGGGTAGTAGACGCCGTCCTGAAACTGACAACAAACACTGTGTCGGAGGCAGATATTTACATATATCCGAATTTAAGTTGTACTTCTTTTATTTCATAGTCATATTTGAAAACAGCTCGTGTTTTCCATTTCTTCTCTTGCTGCTCTGTCTGCAAGTAAACTGTGTGTTAACCTTGAGTTCTTTGGAATGTGTTTTGACTAGCGTTTGTTTTGTCTACAGAGATGGGACGAGAGAGAGGGTGGTGGGATCGGGAAGACAGACCATTTTGGGGAGGCGCAATAGAATGTTCTAGGGTTAGACTGGTCTCAATCAAAATGTATATTGGCAAAGCTTTGAGAATATACAACAAAATACCTATTCTGTCTCTGGTGGTTTTTCAACTCAGCTTTAAGTGTCGGCAAGAACTTGGGAGCGAATTGTGACTTGAATTCCCTGGGAGGAACAACTGGTCCAAAACGCAACAACTGCTAGTGATGTGCAGATCCATACTGAAATTTCGACATCTTTATGCTCTGATTTAATCTATTCTCAAATCAGAGATCATGCAATCATGTACGGTATAACATGAACAGGAACACAGTATATAGTATCCATCCATCCATCTTCTTCCGCTTATCCGAGGTCGGGTCGCGGGGGCAGCAGCCTAAGCAGGGAAGCCCAGACTTCCCTCTCCCCAGCCACTTCGTCCAGCTCTTCCTGTGGGACCCCGAGGCGTTCCCAAGCCAGCCGGGAGACATAGTCTTCCCAACGTGTCCTGGGTCTTCCCCGCGGCCTCCTACCGGTCGGACGTGCCCTAAACACCTCCCTAGGGAGGCGTTCGGGTGGCATCCTGACCAGATGCCCGAACCACCTCATCTGGCTCCTCTCGATGTGGAGGAGCAGCGGCTTTACTTTGAGCTCCTCCCGGATGACAGAGCTTCTCACCCTATCTCTAAGGGAGAGCCCCGCCACCCGGCGGAGGAAACTCATTTGGGCCGCTTGTACCCGTGATCTTGTCCTTTCGGTCATAACCCAAAGCTCATGACCATAGGTGAGGATGGGAACGTAGATCGACCGGTAAATTGAGAGCTTTGCCTTCCGGCTCAGCTCCTTCTTCACCACAACGGATCGATACAGCGTCCGCATTACTGAAGACGCCGCACCGATCCGCCTGTCGATCTCACGATCCACTCTTCCCTCACTCGTGAACAAGACTCCGAGGTACTTGAACTCCTCCACTTGGGGCAAGATCTCCTCCCCAACCCGGAGATGGCACTCCACCCTTTTCCGGGTATATAGTAACCAGTGTAAATTCCAGACTATATTTACATATTTTGCTCTTTTTTGTTTTTGTCCTGTCCAGCTTCTCAGGCAAATCTTATTGTAGATGTAGATGCCCTGTTCACATTTACTTTACAAAAGAGAAGTGTGAGATACTTCTCTTGTTGCCTTATGTAGGGATGTCCCGATCCAGGTTTTTGCACTTCCGATCCGATACCGATATTGTTTTCGCACTTCCGATCCGATACCGATACTGACCGATACTGGCTTATGCGAGCATGTATTGAAGTTGAATGTTATTTAGCCTACTTCATACCTGCCAACTTTTGAAATCAGAAAAACCTAGTAGCCAGGGTCCAGGGGTTGCAGGCCCCGGTAGGTCCAGGACAAAGTCCTGGTGGGGGGCTCAGGCTTCGCCCCCCCCCAAAATGATTGATTGCATTCAGACAGGTTAAAATGTTGCTAAAACCATCACTTTTCTATCAGTCACAGTGACTTTTCAAAACAAAAATATTACAGCAAAAATCATATGGGTTGATTGACATGTTTATTCTGTAAGCTAACTTCAATAGTTTGAAATTATTTTGACAGTTAATGCCAGTTATCCTGTCAACCTTTTACAAGACTTCAATTTGTTAATTGAAAGTATAAACGGTATAAACATTTTTTACAGTAAACAAATGGCAAAACAGTACTAAACAATTCCATTTAAAAAAAAATTGGTGTCATTATTAACTTTCTGTCCAAGCTTGTATAATCTACTGCCTTGTTCAATTGTAAAAAAATATTCTGTGCCTAAAATTCACATTTCCATCACAATTATCATACTGTAAACATGGTAAGCTAACTTCATTAAAATTAATAGTCCTGTCAATAGCATGGAATTACAATTCAAATGTAGTTTTTTTGTAAGCCTTTCAAAAGAATTCAAAATATGAAAAATTAATGAAAATTAATTGAAGCCATCAGACACTTGAAAAGTGGCACATCACATCTCTAATGTAATCATTTGAACTTTTCAACAGAAATAGCACTGCAAAAATATTAAGGACATACTTCCGTATTTTGGTAGTTATGCTGTCAACATTTAACAAGATTTCTTCAACTTGGACTTGAAAGCATAAATAGTATAAACACTTTTAACAGTATAACAGTACTAAACAATTCCAATAGATAACATTGGTGTCATTACCTTTTTGTGGCTAAAATCCAAATTTAGCAACGGCATTAGACTTGTGTTTTTTTGTCCCAACGTGGTCTTTTACATCGCTAATTCCTCCGTGTCCGATCGAAAAATCTTGTCTGCACAAGGTGCAATTCGCGTAGTTTTCACCCTTTTTGGAACGGATAATTATTCCCGGATAGGCTTTTGAATATTCTTCACGGAATGACTGCAGTTTTCTTTTCGGTTTAAGACTCGTTTGCGATTTTTCTCCGGCTGATTCCATGATCGTTCGCTCGTTTGGAAACAATGGGCAACAGGTGCCTCGTGCTTGGCAGCGGTGCTATAAATAGCCTCGCGCATGGCATTCGAAATGGCTCGATAGGAAGTTACGGGAAGCAGTGTCGATTGTCATTGTTGTTACGCGATTTCGTGAATAAAACTTAAAAAAAAAAATAATAATTTTAATTAATGAAAAACCGTATTTTTTATCACTGCAACCGTAACCCGGAATAGGTTGATGAAAACCGTACTAATTACGGGAAAACCGGAGTAGTTGGCGGGTATGCTACTTAGTTGTCAGAATCATGTTGAAAAGGGTTTTAGTACTCTTGATAACAACTAGCCAGCTGAATTAGGGGAGTTTGAATAATACACAATGGTTGGTAACAAGAAACTGACCTGTTTATTCAAGGATAAACACAAAATAGACAAAATTATACATGACAAACAGAAATGGCATCATTGAACTAGGGCTGGGCGATATGGCCTTTTTTTAATATTGCGATATTTTAAGGCCATATTGCGATACACAATATATATCTCGATATTTTGCCTTAGCCTTGATTGACCACTTGATGCATATAATCACAGCAGTATGATGATTCTATGTGTCTACATTAAAACATTCTTCTTCATACTGCATTAATATATGCTACTTTTAAACTTTCATGCAGAGAAGGAAATCACAACTAAAAAAAATCACTATTTTTTTTCCATACGGTGTTGATCTGGAAATGTTTGCCTCGGCATTTTGATGGTGTGGGCGTGTGGCACCGAATGGAGATAAGCGTCTCGACAGACGTTACAATATTTGAACAATGATGACGAAAACTGTTTTCTCTGTCGTGTCCGTGTGTCGAAAATTGTTATGCGCTTATTTTTGTATTTTATGTTGTGCGTGGCATAGATTTGCCGTGCGCAGAGGACACTTGAGCAGTGCGCAATTGCACAGGCGCGCACCTTAGAAGGAGCGTTGCTCCCACGGCTGCGGTAGCATCACAGCTGACGTTAGCCATGCTGCTACCTCTCTGCTGGGAGAGGGCGTATACGTATGTGACGGGTGACGTGACAGTATGTGACGTGTGTAGTAAGAAGGTGCGCTTGCTGTCTGTGAGAGGGGGACACAGGAAAGACTGAGAAGAGCCTGTCGTGTAATGTCCGCAGCTAAAAGCAACTGCGTGAGAATCCAAAGACCTGTGGATGTGTTGAAGGTGTGCTGGAAAATGCGGAACGGAAATTAGAGAGCAGCAGAAAAGTGGAATGTATTATTTAAATCGGTGCGTTGGAAAACACGGACTGGAGTTTTTTTTAAACTGGATCTGGATCGGCATTTTCCCAAGCCTTGCCGATACGCATTTTTTTGCAAATATCGGCGGCCGATCCGATCCAAATATCGGATCGGGACATCCCTAATCAAATGTATTTATATTATCATTTGGTGCAGCCGGGCCGGAGCAGGAGGGGATAGAAAGAGAGAAAAAAGAAGACAGAGGGGGAAATTGTGGGGACAAGAGGGGGATAAGA
>NC_084548.2:600000-617500 GCF_033978685.3 Nerophis lumbriciformis
GAAATAATATAGAGCTATATTAGGGCCAAACAGCCTTCGTAAAAACAGAGGATCAAATATAAAAAATAGTAAAAAATTAAATAATTATATCAAATGAATTCTATTAAGGTTAATTTGAGTATCAACCGCTTTGTTTGATACTCGATTTATGTCACGGAATTTTTTGCAATTGGATTTTAGGCAACTGATTTTCTTTTTACATTAAATTATGCTAACATTAAAAAAAGGTGAGCAAAATGTTTTAATGTGTTTTAAAATTTAGTGTACGCAGATTTAGTGTCAAAATCAGTGAAATGTATTTTGTGCAGAAACATTTATTGCATCAACACTCTAGACTCACCAGGTACATTAAGACTGAAGCACCTCATTGGCTGCTTCTAAGACAGGATAGATTGCTTCGGTTTTGCTTCCAATTTACCCTAAGCGGGTATTTCTATTTTTTTTCCAGGCAACAAAAATTTCTGCACAGAATTTTTTTTTACACTTAACTTTTATACAATAATTTTTTTTATTTACTTTTTATACACTGATTTTTTTACACTTAGTTAAATGCAGATTTTTTTACATTTGACTTTTTATACACTGATTTTTTTTACATTGAATTGTTAAACGCTGATTTTTTTTTACAGTGAACTTTTATAGACTGTTATTTTTTACACTTTTATACACAGATTTTTTTTTATATACTGATTTTTTTTTACACCGAATTTTTATACACTGATATTTTACAATCAATTGTTAAAATGCTGATTTTTTTGACATTGACTTTTTATACACTGATTTTTTTTACACTTAATTGTTGAACACAGGTTTTTTTACATTACATTTTTATACACTGATTTTTTTTTACATTGAATTATTAAACGCTGATTTTTTTTTACAGTGAACATTTATAGACTGTTATTTTTTACACTTAACTTTTATACACTGATTTTTTACAGTGAACTTTTTTATATACTGATATTTTTTTTACACCAAATTTTTATACACTGATTTTTTTTTTACATTGAATTATTAAACGCTGATTTTTTTACACTGAACTTTTATATACTGTTATTTTTTACACTTAACATTTATACACAGATTTTTTTTTTACAGTGAACTTTTTTATATACTGATTTTTTTACACCAAACTTTTATTCACTGATTTTTTACAATCAATTGTTAAACGCTGATTTTTTTACATTGACTTTTTATACAATGATTTTTTTAACGCTGAACTTTTTAGTACACTGATTTTTTAACACAGAATTTTTATACATTGATTTTTTTACACTGATTTTTTTTTACATTGAATTGTTAAACGCTGATTTTTTTACAGTTAACTTTTATAGACTGTTATTTTTTACACATAACTTTTATACACAGATTTTTTTACGCTGAACTTTTTTATATACTGATTTTTTTTTCACCAAATTTTTATACACTGATTTTTTACAATCAATTGTTAAAATGCAGATTTCTTTACATTGACTTTTTATACACTGATTTATTTTACACTTAATTGTTGAACACAGGTTTTTTTTTACATTGAATTTATATACACTGATTTTTTTTTTACATTGAATTATTGAATGTTGATTTTTTTAAACAGTGAACATTTATAGACTGTTATTTTTTACACTTAACTTTTATACACTGATTTTTTTACAGTGAACTTTTTTATATACTGATTTTTTTACACCAAATTTTTATACACTGATTTTTTTTTACATTGAATTATTAAACGCTGATTTTTTTTACACTGAACTTTTATATACTGTTATTTCTTCCACGTAACTTTTATACACAGATTTTTTTCACACTGAACTTTTTTTATATACTGATTTTTTTTTTACACAATTTTTATACACTGATTTTTTACAATCAATTGTTAAAATGCTGATTTTTTGACATTGACTTTTTATACACTGATTTATTTTACACTTAATTGTTGAACACAGGTTTTTTTACATTAAATTTTTATACACTGATTTTTTTTTTTACATTGAATTATTAAACACTGATTTTTTTTACAGTGAACTTTTATGGACTGTTATTTTTTACACGTAACTTTTATACACTGATTTTTTTACAGTGAAATTTTGTATATACTAATTTTATCACACCAAACTTTTATACACTGATTTTTTACAATCAATTGTTAAACGCTGATTTTTTTTTTTACATTGACTTTCTATACACTGATTTTTTTAACGCTGAACTTTTTAATACACTGATTTTTTAACACAGAATTGTTATACATTGATTATTTTACACTGATTTTTTTACATTGAATTGTTAAACGCTGATTTTTTTTACAGTTAACTTTTATAGACTGTTATTTTTTACACTTAACTTTTATACACAGATTTTTTTACGCTGAACTTTTTTATAGACTGATTTTTTTTACACCAAATTTTTATACACTGATTTTTTACAATCAATTGTTAAAATGCAGATTTCTTTACATTGACTTTTTATACACTGATTTATTTTACACTTAATTGTTGAACTTAGGTTTTTTTTTTACATTGAATTTATATACACTGATTTTTTTTTTACATTGAATTATTGAATGCTGATTTTTTTTAAACAGTGAACATTTATAGACTGTTATTTTTTACACCTAACTTTTATACACTGATTTTTTTACAGTGAACTTTTTTATATACTGATTTTTTTACACCAAATTTTTATACACTGATTTTTTTTACATTGAATTATTAAACACTGGATTTTTTTTACAGTGAACTTTTATATACTGTTATTTTTCACACTTAACTTTTATACACAGATTGTTTTACACTGAACTTTTTTTATAGACTGATTTTTTTTTTTACACAATTTTTATACACTGATTTTTTACAATCAATTGTTAAAATGCTGATTTTTTTACATTGACTTTTTATACACTGATTTATTCTACACTTAATTGTTAAACACAGGTTTTTTTACATTACATTTTTATACACAGATTTTTTTTTTACATTGAATTATTAAACACTGATTTTTTTTACAGTGAACTTTTATATACTGTTATTTTTTACACGTAACTTTTATACACTGATTTTTTTACAATGAAATTTTGTATATACTAATTTTTTCACACCAAACTTTTATACACTGATTTTTTACAATCAATTGTTAAACGCTGATTTTTTTTTTTACATTGACTTTAAACACTGATTTTTTTAACGCTGAATTTTTTAATACACTGATTTTTTAACACAGAATTTTTATACATTGATTTTTTTACACTGATTTTTTTTACATTGAATTGTTTAACGCTGATTTTTTTTTACAGTTAACTTTTATAGACTGTTATTTTTTACACTTAACTTTTATACACAGATTTTTTTACGCTGAACTTTTTTATATACTAATTTTTTTTTACACCAAATTTTTATACGCTGATTTTTTACAATCAATTGTTAAAATGCAGATTTCTTTACATTGACTTTTTATACACTGATTTATTTTACACTTAATTGTTGAACACAGGTTTTTTTGCAGTGAATTTTTATAAACTGATTTTTTTTTTACATTGAATTATTGAATGCTGATTTTTTTTTTACAGTGAACATTTATAGACTGTTATTTTTTACACTTAACTTTTATACACTGATTTTTTTTTTACAGTGAACTTTTTCATATACTGATTTTTTTTTACACCAAATTTTTATACACTGATTTTTTTTTACATTGAATTATTAAACGCTGATTTTTTTACACTGAACTTTTATATACTGTTATTTTTTCCACGTAACTTTTATACACAGATTTTTTTCACACTGAACTTTTTTTATATACTGATTTTTTGTTTACACAATTTTTATACACTGATTTTTTACAATCAATTGTTAAAATGCTGATTTTTTGACATTGACTTTTTATACACTGATTTATTTTACACTTAATTGTTGAACACAGGTTTTTTTACATTAAATTTTTATACACTGATTTTTTTTTTACATTGAATTATTAAACACTGATTTTTTTTACAGTGAACTTTTATAGACTGTTATTTTTTACACGTAACTTTTATACACTGATTTTTTTACAGTGAAATTTTGTATATACTAATTTTATCACACCAAACTTTTATACACTGATTTTTTACAATCAATTGTTAAACGCTGATTTTTTTTTTTACATTGACTTTTTATACACTGATTTTTTTAACGCTGAACTTTTTAATACAATGATTTTTTAACACAGAATTTTTATACATTGATTATTTTACACTGATTTTTTTTACATTGAATTGTTAAACGCTGATTTTTTTTACAGTTAACTTTTATAGACTGTTATTTTTTACACTTAACTTTTATACACAGATTTTTTTACGCTGAACTTTTTTATATACTAATTTTTTTTTACACCAAATTTTTATACGCTGATTTTTTACAATCAATTGTTAAAATGCAGATTTCTTTACATTGACTTTTTATACACTGATTTATTTTACACTTAATTGTTGAACTTAGGTTTTTTTTTTACATTGAATTTATATACACTGATTTTTTTTTTTACATTGAATTATTGAATGCTGATTTTTTTAAACAGTGAACATTTATAGACTGTTATTTTTTACACTTAACTTTTATACACTGATTTTTTTACAGTGAACTTTTTTATATACTGATTTTTTACACCAAATTTTTATACACTGATTTTTTTTACATTGAATTATTAAACACTGGATTTTTTTTTACAGTGAACTTTTATATACTGTTATTTTTTACACTTAACTTTTATACACAGATTGTTTTACACTGAACTTTTTTTATAGACTGATTTTTTTTTTACACAATTTTTATACACTGATTTTTTACAATCAATTGTTAAAATGCTGATTTTATACACATAACTTTTATACACTGATTTTTTTACAGTGAAATTTTGTATATGCTAATTTTTTTTACACCAAACTTTTATACACTGATTGTTTACAATCAATTGTTAAACGCTGATTTTTTTTACATTGACTTTTTATACACTGATTTTTTTAACGCTGAACTTTTTAATACACTGATTTTTTAACACAGAATTTTTATACATTGATTTTTTTACACTGATTTTTTTTACATTGAATTGTTAAACGCAGATTTTTTTACAGTTAACTTTTATAGACTATTATTTTTTACACTTAACTTTTATACACAGATCTTTTTACGCTGAACTTTTTTATATACTGATTTTTTTTACACCAAATTTTTATACACTGATTTTTTACAATCAATTGTTAAAATGCTGATTTTTTTACATTTACTTTTTATACACTGATTTATTTTACACTTAATTGTTGAACACAGGTTTTTTTACATTGAATTTTTATACACTGATTTTTTTTTTACATTTAATTATTGAATGCTGATTTTTTTACAGTGAACATTTATAGGCTGTTATTTTTTACACTTAACTTTTATACACAGATTTTTTTACAGTGAACTTTTTTTATATACTGATTTTTTTACACATCATTTTTATACTCTGATCTTTTACAATAAATTGTTCAAATGCTGATTTTTTTACATTGACTTTTTATACACTGATTTATTTTACATTTAATTGTTAAACACAGGTTTTTTTACATTTAATTTTTATACACTAATTTTTTTTTACATTGAATTATTAAACACTGGATTTTTTTTTCCCAGTGAACTTTTATATACTGTTATTTTTTACACTTAACTTTTATACACAGATTGTTTTACACTGAACTTTTTTTATATACTGATTTTTTTACACATCATTTTTATACTCTGATCTTTTACAATAAATTGTTCAAATGCTGATTTTTTTACATTGACTTTTTATACACTGATTTATTTTACATTTAATTGTTAAACACAGGTTTTTTTACATTTAATTTTTATACACTGATTTTTTTTACATTGAAATATATAACGCTGATTATTTTACAGTGAACTTTTATAGACTGTTCTTTTTTACACTTAACTTTTATACACTGATTTTTTTACAGAGAAATTTTTTATATACAGATTTTTTTTACACCTAATTTTTATACACTGATTTTTTTTTACATTGTATTATTAAACCCTGATTATTTTTTTTACAGTGAACTTTTATAGACTGTTATTTTTTACACTTAACTTTTATACACTGATTTTTTTACAGTGAACTTTTTTTATATACTGATTTTTTTTTTTTTACACCAAATTTTTATACACTGATTTTTTACAATCAATTGTTAAAATGCAGATTTCTTTACATTGACTTTTTATACACTGATTTTTTTTTACACTTAATTGTTGAACACAGGGTTTTTTTACATTGAATTTTTATACACTGATTTTTTTTTTAGATTGAATTATTGAATGCTGATTTTATTTTACAGTGAACATTTATAGACTGTTATTTTTTACACTTAACTTTTATACACTGATTTTTTTTACAGTGAACTTTTTCATATACTGATTTTTTTTACACCAAATTTTTATACACTGATTTTTGTTTTTACATTGAATTATTAAACACTGATTTTTGTTTACACTGAACTTTTATATACTGTTATTTTTTACACTTAACTTTTATACACAGATTTTTTTACACTGAACTTTTTTTATATACTGATTTTTTTTTTTACACAATTTTTATACATTGATTTTTTACAATCAATTGTTAAAATGCAGATTTCTTTACATTGACTTTTTATACACTGATTTATTTTACACTTAATTGTTAAACAGGTTTTTTTACATTACATTTTTATACACTGATTTTTTTTTACATTGAATTATTAAACACTGATTTTTTTACAGTGAACTTTTATAGACTGTTATTTTTTACACTTCACTTTTATACACAGATTTTTTTACAGTGAACTTTTTTATATACTTATTTTTTTTACACCAAATTTTTATACACTGATTTTTTACAATTAATTGTTAAACGCTGATTTTTTTTACATTGACTTTTTTGTACACTAATTTTTTTTACGCTGAACTTTTTAATACACTGATTTTTAACACAGAATTTTTATACACTGACTTTTTACACTGAATTGTTAAACACTGATTATTTTACAGTGAACTTTTAGACCGTTTTTTTTTTACACTTAATTTTTATACACTGATTTTTTTCTACGCTGAACTTTTTTATATACTGATTTTTTTTACACTGAATATGAACAAACTTACATTTTTAAACACACATTTTGATTCACTTAAATTGTACGCCTAATATGATGTAAACACAATTCTGTGACATAAATACAGTGTCAAAAAGCTTTCGTAATAAAAACAAATTAAACTCGTAAGAATTAACATTTTATTCAACCCGAAAAAAAAATGTGAGCACTTATCTTTATTTGAAATAAACTAATGTATTTTTCAAAACTTGAACTTTGCGTTTCGAAGTTTATTTATTCAAGTACAAAACCTTTGGCCCTAATTGAGCTCCATAAACTATTGGAAAAGCATCGCTATTATAAAAAGGGACAAGCGGTATAAAATGGATGGATGGAATCACTTTGATGTGGCTTAAATGCAACAACAGCATCAGGGAAAATCACGTGTCATATAAAAATGACCAGCAGGGGTCAGTGATGTGTAAGGTTTGTGTTTGGACTTTGAGCGCTGCAGAATGATCCATCCATCCATCAATTTCCTACCGCTTGTCCCTCGATGCCTGTGGAAATTAGCGAAGGGAGCCGGATCTTTAGGAGCCGTTATGATGTTTTTTTTTTTACAAACAGTTTTTTCAATGAAGGAAACAATCACTAGTGTCAGTTATAAAAATAGATGTGCATCAGAATAATTACAATTTACACTAATTATACTCTATCAGTGCAAATTATACAGAAATATTGGCTATAATTTACCTTTTTTGTTGTGTTTTTATTGTAAACATATAAAGCGAAGCCATATTTTCATGCTTTGACAGTGACATCACAAGTTAGAATTTTCTCTCACCACAAAAAAAACAAAACAAAAAAAAACCAAAATACATAAAAGTTACACGGATAATAACTAATAGTAAGATGCATTAATGAATAGAAAAAGTATAAATAAAACTAAAACAAAAATTGTACTACCCTACCTGGTGTGTGTACACTTAAACTACCACATATCAGAAGAATGGCAACGAAAAGATAATCTAAATTTAAAAAATAATAATAATAAAATAATGACAGAAAAAACAAAAAACAAAAAAAACCTAATAAAAATAAATAAATATATATATATATATATATATATATATATATATATATATATGTATATATATATATATACATATATATATATTTAAATATATATATATATACATATATATACATATATGCACACACATACACATATACATATATCCATATATACAAATATACAAGTACATGTATATATATATATACACATACTTATACATATACATATATACGTATATATGTACATATATACATATATATATACATATATACATATACACACACACACACACATATATATATATACACACACACACATATATATATATACATATACACACATACATATATACAAATATACATGTATATGTGTATATATATATATATATACACATATTTATACATGTACATATATATATGTATATATATGTACAGATATACATATACACACACACACACACACACATATATATATATATATATACACACACACATACATATATACATATACACACATACATATATACAAATATACATGTATATGTTTATATATATATATATGTGTATATATACACATATTTATACATATACATATATATGTATATATATAAATGTACATATACACACACACACACGCACACACACACACACACATATAAGTTAAAGTTATAAAGTACCAATGATTGTCACACAAACACTAGGTGTGGTGAAATTATTCTCTGCCTTTGACCCATCACCTTTGATCGCCCCCCTGGGAGGTGAGGGGAGCAGTGAGCAGCAGCGGTGGCCGCGCCCAGGAATCATTTTTGGTGATTTAACCCCCAATTCCAACCCTTAATGCTGAATGCCAAGCAGGGAGGTAATGGCTCCCATTTTTATAGTCTTTGGTATGACTCGGCCGGGGTTTGAACTCACAACCTACCCATCTCAGGGCGGACACTCTAACCACTATATATATATATCACAGGGGCGCCGCTAGGGATTATGGGCCCCATGAAAATAATCTTTACAGGGCCCCCAACACAGTGTCATTATTTTTTTCTGTATTATAATTTCATCATCATTAGGGGCCTCTCTGGGCCCCCCTCCATCATGGGCCCCTAGAATCCGTCTCCTTTACCCCCCCCCCCTTTTCGGCGCCCCTATATATATATATATATATATATATATATATATATATATATATAAATATATATATATATACATACATATACATGTGTGTGTGTGTGTGTGTGTGTGTGTGCGTATATATATATATATATATATGAAGACTACATAGAAAAAAAGAGTGGTGATTGTTTTTGGTGACACTTAGTGGCCACAATAATTCATAACATTAAGCTCCTAATGCAGTAAGTTGACTGATGTGGACACGTTTGTTACTGGATGCTTTCTAATACGCTTCTGCCTCAGAGACTTTGTATGGGTAAGTAATATGCAACTATAATTAATTGTTTGATGCCTGATGATAAACATGGATAAAGTGTTGATGATAAAGACACATGATAAAGTGTTGATGATAAAGACACATGATAAAGTGTTGATGATAAAGACACATGATAAAGTGTTGATGATAAAGACACATGATAAAGTGTTGATGATAAAGACACATGATAAAGTGTTGATGATAAAGACACATGATAAAGTGTTGATGATAAAGACACATGATAAGGTGTTGATGATAAAGACACATGATAAAGTGTTGATGATAAAGACACATGATAAAGTGTTGATGATAAAGGCACATGATAAAGTGTTGATGATAAAGACACATGATAAAGTGTTGATAATAAAGACACATGATAAAGTGTTGATGATAAAGACACATGATAAAGTGTTGATGATAAAGACACATGATAAAGTGTTGATGATAAAGACACATGATAAAGTGTTGATGATAAAGACACATGATAAAGTGTTGATGATAAAGACACATGATAAAGTGTTGATGATAAAGACACATGATAAAGTGTTGATGATAAAGACACATGATAAAGTGTTGATGATAAAGGCACATGATAAAGTGTTGATGATAAAGGCACATGATAAAGTGTTGATGATAAAGTCACATGATAAAGTGTTGATGATAAAGACACATGATAAAGTGTTGATGATAAAGTCACATGATAAAGTGTGGCGTGAGAGTTGAAGAAGGCATGTGAGCCTCAGTGAAGAACATCTGGTCCAAAGAGTCTAATTATGCAGAAGCATGTTGCAGTAATGTAGAATGTAAGAAGATTGTTGCGTAATCCTCAAAGATCATACCTGATAGAGAAGAGATATAAATCCCTGCAGGCAGATTAACTCTGAGAGAAGTTAATGCACTCGCTTGTTCTCTTATCTGCTGGCATTTCTAAACATTTCCTCTCTGAACATCTCTGCATGTGTGAATGTCACGTTAAGTCCGGCTAAAACCACATGAATATAGAGAGGTCTGGTCCAGAAGGGACAAGCGGTAGAAAATGGATGGCTGCTGGAAGAGTGTTCAGCTTGCCAGTAGGGAGTGGTGCTACCAACATGAGGAATGTTTGAACTAGACCGGTACTAATTCATCATAAACGGTACTATACCCTCTCTAAAAAGTACCGTTCCCTTTTTCTCGTCACGTCGTGACATAGACGGTAGCAATTTCCAGGACCTGGAAACTCGAAGCTGGCTTTCAACAATATCAACTTTCAGTACTTTTGGGTGTTAATAAATATTCATTGTTTTTCATGGTCACATCTCATTTTTATTGCAACATTTATAAATGAGCTGAGTGTTGTTATATCTTCTTTTATTGTCCTATGTACAAGTTATATCTTCTTTTATTGTTGTATGTGCAAGTTATATCTTCTTTTATTGTCGTATGTGCAAGTTATATCTTCTTTTATTGTCATATGTACAAGTTATATCTTCTTTTATTGTCATATGTGCAAGTTATATCTTCTTTTATTGTCGTATGTACAAGTTATATCTTCTTTTATTGTCGTATGTGCAAGTTATATCTTCTTTTATTGTTGTATGTGCAAGTTATATCTTCTTTTATTGTCATATGTACAAGTTATATCTTCTTTTATTGTCATATGTGCAAGTTATATCTTCTTTTATTGTCATATGTGCAAGTTATATCTTCTTTTATTGTCCTATGTGCAAGTTATATCTTCTTTTATTATTGTATGTGCAAGTTATATCTTCTTTTATTGTCATATGTGCAAGTTATATCTTCTTTTATTGTCATATGTGCAAGTTATATCTTCTTTTATTGTCATATGTGCAAGTTATATCTTTTATTGTCGTATGTGCAAGTTATATCTTCTTTTATTGTCATATGTGCAAGTTATATCTTTTATTGTCATATGTGCAAGTTATATCTTCTTTTATTGTCGTATGTGCAAGTTATATCTTCTTTTATTGTCGTATGTGCAAGTTATATCTTCTTTTATTGTCGTATGTGCAAGTTATATCTTCTTTTATTGTCATATGTGCAAGTTATATCTTCTTTTATTGTCATATGTGCAAGTTATATCTTCTTTTATTGTCCTATGTACAAGTTATATCTTCTTTTATTGTCGTATGTGCAAGTTATATCTTCTTTTATTGTCGTATGTGCAAGTTATATCTTCTTTTATTGTCGTATGTGCAAGTTATATCTTCTTTTATTGTCGTATGTGCAAGTTATATCTTCCTTTATTGTCGTATGTGCAAGTTATATCTTCTTTTATTGTCATATGTGCAAGTTATATCTTCTTTTATTGTCATATGTGCAAGTTATATCTTCTTTTCTTATCGTATGTGCAAGTTATATCTTCTTTTATTATCGTATGTGCAAGTTATATCTTCTTTTATTGTCATATGTGCAAGTTATATCTTCTTTTATTGTCGTATGTGCAAGTTATATCTTCTTTTATTGTCGTATGTGCAAGTTATATCTTCCTTTATTGTCATATGTGCAAGTTATATCTTCTTTTATTGTCATATGTGCAAGTTATATCTTCTTTTATTGTCATATGTGCAAGTTATATCTTCTTTTATTGTCATATGTGCAAGTTATATCTTCTTTTCTTATCGTATGTGCAAGTTATATCTTCTTTTATTATCGTATGTGCAAGTTATATCTTCTTTTATTGTCATATGTGCAAGTTATATCTTCTTTTATTGTCGTATGTGCAAGTTATATCTTCTTTTATTGTCGTATGTGCAAGTTATATCTTCCTTTATTGTCATATGTGCAAGTTATATCTTCTTTTATTGTCATATGTGCAAGTTATATCTTCTTTTATTGTCATATGTACAAGTTATATCTTCTTTTATTGTCATATGTGCAAGTTATATCTTCTTTTATTGTCATATGTGCAAGTTATATCTTCTTTTATTGTCGTATGTGCAAGTTATATCTTTTATTGTCATATGTGCAAGTTATATCTTCCTTTATTGTCATATGTGCAAGTTATATCTTCTTTTATTGTCATATGTGCAAGTTATATCTTCCTTTATTGTCATATGTGCAAGTTATATCTTCTTTTATTGTCATATGTGCAAGTTATATCTTTTATTGTCATATGTGCAAGTTATATCTTCTTTTATTGTCGTATGTGCAAGTTATATCTTCTTTTATTGTCGTATGTGCAAGTTATATCTTCTTTTATTGTCGTATGTGCAAGTTATATCTTCTTTTATTGTCGTATGTGCAAGTTATATCTTCTTTTATTGTCATATGTGCAAGTTATATCTTCTTTTATTGTCGTATGTGCAAGTTATATCTTCTTTTATTGTCATATGTGCAAGTTATATCTTCTTTTATTGTCATATGTGCAGGTTATGTCTTTTCTTATCGTATGTGCAAGTTATATCTTCTTTTATTATCGTATGTGCAAGTTATATCTTCTTTTATTGTCATATGTGCAAGTTATATCTTCTTTTATTGTCGTATGTGCAAGTTATATCTTCTTTTATTGTCATATGTGCAAGTTATATCTTCTTTTATTGTCATATGTGCAAGTTATATCTTCCTTTATTGTCATATGTGCAAGTTATATCTTCTTTTATTGTCATATGTGCAAGTTATATCTTCTTTTATTGTCATATGTGCAAGTTATATCTTCTTTTATTGTCATATGTGCAAGTTATATCTTCTTTTATTGTCATATGTGCAAGTTATATCTTCTTTTATTGTCATATGTGCAAGTTATATCTTCCTTTATTGTCGTATGTGCAAGTTATATCTTCTTTTATTGTCATATGTGCAAGTTATATCTTCTTTTATTGTCATATGTGCAGGTTATGTCTTTTATTGTCATATGTGCAAGTTATATCTTCTTTTATTGTCATATGTGCAAGTTATATCTTTTATTGTCATATGTGCAAGTTATATCTTCTTTTATTGTCGTATGTGCAAGTTATATCTTCTTTTATTGTCGTATGTGCAAGTTATATCTTCTTTTATTGTCGTATGTGCAAGTTATATCTTCTTTTATTGTCATATGTGCAAGTTATATCTTCTTTTATTGTCGTATGTGCAAGTTATATCTTCTTTTATTGTCATATGTACAAGTTATATCTTCTTTTATTGTCGTATGTGCAAGTTATATCGTCTTTTATTGTCGTATGTGCAAGTTATATCTTCTTTTATTGTCATATGTGCAAGTTATATCTTCTTTTATTGTCGTATGTGCAAGTTATATCTTCTTTTATTGTCGTATGTGCAAGTTATATCTTCTTTTATTGTCATATGTGCAAGTTATATCTTCTTTTATTGTCGTATGTGCAAGTTATATCTTCTTTTATTGTCGTATGTGCAAGTTATATCTTCTTTTATTGTCATATGTGCAAGTTATATCTTCTTTTATTGTCATATGTGCAAGTTATATCTTCTTTTATTGTCGTATGTGCAAGTTATATCTTCTTTTATTGTCGTATGTGCAAGTTATATCTTCTTTTATTGTCGTATGTGCAAGTTATATCTTCTTTTATTGTCATATGTGCAAGTTATATCTTCTTTTATTGTCGTATGTGCAAGTTATATCTTCTTTTATTGTCATATGTGCAAGTTATATCTTCTTTTATTGTCATATGTGCAAGTTATATCTTCTTTTATTGTCATATGTGCAAGTTATATCTTCTTTTATTGTCGTATGTGCAAGTTATATCTTCTTTTATTGTCGTATGTGCAAGTTATATCTTCTTTTATTGTCGTATGTGCAAGTTATATCTTCTTTTATTGTCATATGTGCAAGTTATATCTTCTTTTATTGTCGTATGTGCAAGTTGTATCTTCTTTTATTGTCGTATGTGCAAGTTATATCTTCTTTTATTGTCATATGTGCAAGTTATATCTTCTTTTATTGTCGTATGTGCAAGTTATATCTTCTTTTATTGTCGTATGTGCAAGTTATTTCTTCCTTTATTGTCATATGTAGGACATTAAGTTGCAAGTCCAATATTTGAGATGACAGTAGTGTTCATGGCAGGGGTCCCCAAACTTTATGACTCGGGGGCCACATTGGGTTACTGATATTGGACCCCTGAATATTGGCCCTAACAGTTAATGTTTGGAAAGTGTATGTATATATATATATATATATATATATATATATATATATATATATATATATATATATATATATATATATATGTCTTAATAAGGTTATCCAAAAAATAGTGCTCGATACCGTAGTAGAGCGCAATATATGTATGTGTGGGGAAAAAATCACAAGACTATTTCATCTCTACAGGCCTGTTTCATGAGGGGGGGTACCCTCAATCGTCAGGAGATTTTTTTTTTTTTTTTTTTTGATTTTTTCCCACACATACATATATATATATATATATATATATATATATATATATATATATATATATATATATATATATATATATATATATATATATATATATATATACATATATATAAATATATATATATATATATTAAATATATATATATATATATATACATATATATATATATATATATATATATATATATATATATATATATATATATATATACATATATATATATATATATATATATATATATATACATACATGGTAATAATTAAAGGAAGATCTCCATCGAGACAGAGAGACTTTTAAAACTCAAGAAAGATAAGGAAGACTTCTATAAACAAGTTATCGATGCTTTTGTTCAAAAAGAGCGGCACATGGACTTCATTTATAAGTAAAGGTTATTGGTGATTTAACCCCCAATTCCAAGCCTTGATGCTGAGTGCCAAGCAGGGAAGAATGCTGGTATGAGCTTTTAAACATAACCCGTTAACTGCTGCCAATCAAATGGTGAATAAGATACTCTTTAGGGTTCATATGTTTGTAAATCTGACTGTGATGAAGTCAGTGCCTCACCAGTCATCAACCTCACCGCACGTCACTGATATATATATATATATATATATATATATATATATATATATATATATATATATATATATATATATATATATATATATATATATATCGAGAGGCCAATTGACAAAATGATTCAATGATTGACATTTCAAGTCAAAAGTATTGTTATTGTATCGGTATCGTGTATCTATTGATACCGAATTGATACCAAAAATCGCCTAAAGATCATTTATTTTAAATCCCACATTTGAATTGTGATGAATGATGATTAATCACAGTGAGTGACACGCCTGCATTATTCTAGTAACTTGCAATATGTATACTGACGCAAATGCAATGTTGACATCATCTTTCACTGGCCATATTGACATCCCCAGGCATTATTCACAGAGGGAAAGTGAAAGTGAAAGTATATGTAGGATGGTACGTTTGTCCTCCCCTCGCGTTCACCGCTTCTTCCCACAAAGCTGATTCACCACTCGTGACCCCTGACACTCTTTTGTTGGAAATAGACAACAAAGAGCCCCAGAACCCAGCAGTCAGTATATATATATATATATATATATATATATATATATATATATATATATATATATATATATATATATATATATATTATTTACTTTTTTTTTTTTTTTTTTTAATATTGCAGTATATGTAATATTTTTAAATACTGTGATCTAAAGAAAAATATTTGTCAATATAAACAAATATCACATGTCTTGTTTATGTCCGACGTGGGTGCTGTCTTACTTTTCTGTCAAAACATTGTCGTAGCGTAGATAAAGTCGATGTGTTGAAGTGCGATGCTTTTTTATGTACGTCTACATTTAATATATTTATATATCTTTAATATTACAGTCTAAAACAATACCATTTGTCAACATAAACAAGTATCAAAGAATTATAGTTGCATATTATTTACACATACAGAGTCTCCAAGGCAGAAGCGTACTAGAAAAGAGGCAGTAACAAACGTGTCCGCATAATTCAACTTACTGCATCAGGAGCTTAACTAAATGAATTATTGTGGACACTTGGTGTTGCTAAAAAAAAAAAAAAAAATCCCTCCACTTCAACTTAAAGACAGCATAAGTAAATAGGTTAGCGTTTGACTCATTTCACATCTTTTCTAACATTCCACACTACTAAATATGTACGAGACGGGCTGATATCGTATCAGATCAATGTTGGTATCGGTCAATACTCAAGGCTCCAATATGGGTATTGCATCGGAAGTCATCTGGTGGAGAAAAGGGTTCTCTCGCAAAGTGAAAGTGAAAGTGAAGACACACAAAGAGCACACGGAGGTCAAGAAGTGTGAATTGTGAATTATATTTATATAGCGCTTTTTCTCAAGTGACTCAAAGCGCTTTTACATAGTGAAAGCCAATATCTAAGTTCCATTTAAAGCAGAGAGAGAGGGGCGGAGCTTTCTACCGATCACCACCTGGTGGTGAGTTGGCTGCGATTGGTGGGGGAGGATGCCGGACAGACCTGGCAGACCCAAACGCATTGTGAGGGTTTGCTGGGAACGTCTGGCAGAGTCTCCTGTCAGAGAGAGTTTCAATTCCCACCTCCGGAAGAACTTTGAACATGTCACGAGGGAGGTGCTGGACATTGAGTCCGAGTGGACCATGTTCCGCGCCTCTATTGTCGAGGCGGCTGATTGGAGCTGTGGCCGCAAGGTAGTCGGTGCTTGTCGTGGCGGTAATCCTAGAACCCGTTGGTGGACACCGGCGGTGAGGGATGCCGTCAAGCTGAAGAAGGAGTCCTATCGGGTTCTTTTGGCTCATAGGACTCCTGAGGCAGCGGACAGGTACCGACAGGCCAAGCGGCGTGCGGCTTCAGCGGTCGCGGAGGCAAAAACTCGGACATGGGAGGAGTTCGGTGAGGCCATGGAAAACAACTTCCGGACGGCTTCGAAGCAATTCTGGACCACCATCCGCCGCCTCAGGAAGGGGAAGCAGTGCACTATCAACACCGTGTATGGCGGGGATGGTG
>NC_084548.2:622500-632500 GCF_033978685.3 Nerophis lumbriciformis
TGGTGGTACTTAATGAATATTTAGGTCTACTACACTACTGTATTTAATGTTGTCATTATGGTGGTACTTAATGAATACTTAGGTCTACTACACTACTGTATTTAATGTTGTCATTATGGTACTTAATGAATACTTAGGTCTACTACACTACTGTATTTAATGTTGTCATTATGGTGGTACTTAATGAATACTTAGGTCTACTACACTACTGTATTTAATGTTGTCATTATGGTGGTACTTAATGAATACTTAGGTCTACTACACTAGTGTATTTAATGTTGTCATTGTGGTGGTACTTAATGGATACTTAGGTCTACTACACTACTGTATTTAATGTTGTCATTATGGTGGTACTTAATGAATACTTAGGTCTACTACACTACTGTATTTAATGTTGTCATTATGGTACTTAATGAATACTTAGGTCTACTACACTACTGTATTTAATGTTGTCATTATGGTGGTACTTAATGAATACTTAGGTCTACTACACTACTGTATTTAATGTTGTCATTATGGTGGTACTTAATGAATACTTAGGTCTACTACACTAGTGTATTTAATGTTGTCATTGTGGTGGTACTTAATGGATACTTAGGTCTACTACACTACTGTATTTAATGTTGTCATTATGGTGGTACTTAATGAATACTTAGGTCTACTACACTACTGTATTTAATGTTGTCATTATGGTACTTAATGAATACTTAGGTCTACTACACTACTGTATTTTAATGTTGTCATTATGGTGGTACTTAATGAATACTTAGGTCTACTACACTACTGTATTTTAATGTTGTCATTATGGTACTTGATGAATACTTAGGTCTACTACACTACTGTATTTAATGTTGTCATTATGGTGGCACTTAATGAATACTTAGGTCTACTACACTACTGTATTTAATGTTGTCATTATGGTACTTAATGAATACTTAGGTCTACTACACTACTGTATTTAATGTTGTCATTATGGTGGTACTTAATGAATACTTAGGCCTACTACACTACTGTATTTAATGTTGTCATTATGGTGGTACTTAATGAATACTTAGGTCTACTACACTACTGTATTTAATGTTGTCATTATGGTGGTACTTAATTAATACTTAGGTCTACTACACTACTGTATTTAATGTTGTCATTATGGTGGTACTTAATTAATACTTAGGTCTACTACACTACTGTGTTTAATGTTGTCATTATGGTGGTACTTAATGAATACTTAGGTCTACTACACTACTGTGTTTAATGTTGTCATTATGGTGGTACTTAATGAATACTTAGGTCTACTACACTACTGTATTTAATGTTGTCATTATGGTGGTACTTAATGAATACTTAGGTCTACTACACTACTGTATTTAATGTTGTCATTATGGTTCTTAATGAATACTTAGGTCTACTGCCCATTTTTCTGGCTGGAGTGCGTGCCAGGTTTGAGGGTCACCAAAAAAAAAAAACCGCTTTTATTTTGTAAGGCTTCGCAGCCGGAAGTGTGTGTCGACCCATTTCCGCTCGCCATCCTATACAGTGCGCCTGCAGGAGCAGCGGCGATCACACTTTGGCGGGACGTCTCCTCCGGTGCGCACATGTGCGCGCGCACCGACGCGGTTCACCTGCGTCCAGTCGTGAGCGCCACTCACCTGCCGGCGGGACTTCAAGGAGGGTGAGGCGCGGCCGCGGGATGACAGGCGGGCGGGGAGACGCGTCGCCGTGATCGCCCCACCATGGAGGAGAAGTTCCGCCGACTCATCTTCGTCCCCATCGCGGCGGTGCTGTGCTTCATGGTCGGCTACCAGTACGTGTGTCCGGCGGGGAGCGACGCCTGCTACTTCGGCGGCCACCTGCCGGAGCGCGCCTCGCCGCGCCGCGCCGAGGACGCGCGCAGCAGGTTCCACTTCACGCCGCGGGACCTGGACAGGCGCGCGGGCTTTGACATCCGCGGGGACGACGTGATGGTGTTCCTGCACATCCAGAAGACGGGCGGGACCACCTTCGGCCGCCACTTGGTCAGAAACATCCAGCTGGAGCAGCCGTGCGAGTGCCTGCCCGGCCAGAGGAAGTGCACTTGTCACCGGCCAGGGAACACCGAGTCGTGGCTCTTCTCCCGGTTCTCTACCGGCTGGAGCTGCGGCTTGCACGCGGACTGGACCGAACTCACCAGCTGCGTTCCGCTGCTGATGAACAAGAAGAGTTCACTCAAGAGGAACAAGTGAGTTCATTCACTCATTCACACTTTTTTTGTTGCGCCTCCTTAATGACAACATTAAATACAGTAGTGTAGTAGACCTAATTATTCATTAAGTACCACCATAAAGACATAATTAAATACAGTAGTGTAGTAGACCTAAGTATTCATTAAGTACCACCATAATGACAACATTAAATACAGTAGTGTAGTAGACCTAAGTGTTCATTAAGTACCACCATAATGACAACATTAAATACAGTAGTGTAGTAGACCTAAGTATTCATTAAGTACCACCATAGTGACAACATTAAATACAGTAGTGTAGTAGACCTAAGTATTCATTAAGTACCACCATAATGACAACATTAAAATACAGTAGTGTAGTAGACCTAAGTATTCATTAAGTACCACCATAATGACAACATTAAATACAGTAGTGTAGTAGACCTAAGTATTCATTAAGTACCACCATAATGACAACATTAAATACAGTAGTGTAGTAGACCTAAGTATTCATTAAGTACCACCATAATGACAACATTAAATACAGTAGTGTAGTAGACCTAAGTATTCATTAAGTACCACCATAATGACAACATTAAAATACAGTAGTGTAGTAGACCTAAGTATTCATTAAGTACCACCATAATGACAACATTAAATACAGTAGTGTAGTAGACCTAAGTATTCATTAAGTACCACTATAATGACAACATTAAATACAGTAGTGTAGTAGACCTAAGTATTCATTAAGTACCACCATAATGACAACATTAAATACAGTAGTGTAGTAGACCTAAGTATTCATTAAGTACCACCATAATGACAACATTAAATACAGTAGTGTAGTAGACCTAAGTATTCATTAAGTACCACCATAATGACAACATTAAATACAGTAGTGTAGTAGACCTAAGTATTCATTAAGTACCATAATGACAACATTAAATACAGTAGTGTAGTAGACCTAAGTATTCATTAAGTACCACCATAATGACAACATTAAATACAGTAGTGTAGTAGACCTAAGTATTCATTAAGTACCACCATCATTAAATACAGTAGTGTAGTAGACCTAAGTATTCATTAAGTACCACCATAATGACAACATTAAATACAGTAGTGTAGTAGACCTAAGTATTCATTAAGTACCACCATAATGACAACATAAATACAGTAGTGTAGTAGACCTAAGTATTCATTAAGTACCACCATAATGACAACATTAAATACAGTAGTGTAGTAGACCTAAGTATTCATTAAGTACCATAATGACAACATTAAATACAGTAGTGTAGTAGACCTAAGTATTCATTAAGTACCACCATAATGACAACATTAAAATACAGCAGTGTAGTAGACCTAAGTATTCATTAAGTACCACCATGTATGTGATATCGTAATGTAATCGAGCTAGCGACGTTAGCATTAGCTATAAAGCTAACACGTTTAAAAGTGTTTGTGTCAGTATTAATAACTTAGAATGTTTCAGTTTCACAAATTTTTCAGTAAATTCACCAAAACGTCAGCGTTGAGTCCGTTTAGCTGATTAGAGAGGTAGCTTCCGCAGCTAGCGGGTCCATGAGCATGACTTCTGTTTTGTTTGAGCAGCCATTTTACTGCCCTGTCACAGACACCGTTTGGAAACAATTAAGGGTTTTGATTGATTTGATTGAGACTTTTATTAGTAGACTGCACAGTGAAGTACATATTCCGTACAATTGACCACTAAATGGTAACACCCCAATAAGTTTTTACACTTGTTTAAATTGTGTCAAGACTGGGTCTTGGGTGTTTGCTTTTCCGGGATGCAACGGAAAGTTGGCACGGGCGAGACGGGAATGAAGGTACATGATTTATTTGTTATTATCAAAAAAAAGTACAAAGGAAAAGCGCGCACAGTGGCGGAGAACAAACTATGAAACCAAAAAGACTATAAACATGGAACAAAAACTTACTTGGCTTGGACAAAAATAGTTGCTTGAGGAATGGACATGGAAAGAATGGACAGAGCATAAATGTGGTGAGGTCGTCAGAAAGACAAACTGAAACACAATGAACTTAAATACTACAGACATGATTAACGAAAACAGGTGCGTGACTCAAGACGTGAAACAGGTGCGTGACGAGTAGAGTAGCCAGAAATTGTACTCAAGTAAGAGTACTGTTACTTTAGAGATTTATTACTCAAGTAAAAGTAAGGAGTAGTCACCCAAATATTTACTTGAGTAAAAGTAAAAAGTATGTTGTGAAAAAACTACTCAAGTACTGAGTAACTGATGAGTAACATATACACACACACACATATATATATATATATATATATATATATATATATATATATATATATATATATATATATATATATATATATATATATATATATATATATATATATATATATATATACAGTATATGTATGTGTGGGGAAAAAAAATCACAAGACTATTTCATCTCTACAGGCCTGTTTCATGAGGGGGGGTACCCTCAATCGTCAGGAGATTTTAATGGGAGCATTCGCATACCATGGTTTATATAGGGCACAGAGTGGGTGGGTACAGGCTGGCGTAGGGGCGTGGTGATTGGCTCATGTGTTTACCTAGGAGGTGTTTCCGTCTATGGCGGCATGTTGTTACAATTTCGCTGCGCTTGTTGAGGGATGACAGGTCTGGACGGTAAATAATAAACAGTTTCTCTTTCAAGCATAGGTTGCATCTTTTATTACCACTATTGTAAGGTGTGCTGGATGCAAGGATTTGCCATGTTATTGAATATTCAACATTATTGTCTTTGAGGTCCCAAATGTGTTTGCTGAGTTCTGTGGTATTTCGCAGGTTTTGGTTCCTGAAAGAAGCCTTGTGGTTGTTCCATCTGGTTTTGAATTCACCCTCGGTTAATCCTACATATGTGTCGGATGTGTTAATGTCCTTGCGTATTACCTTAGATTGGTAGACAACTGATGTTTGTAAGCACCCCCCGTTGAGAGGGCAATCAGGTTTCTTTCGACAGTTACATGCTTTGTTGGTTTTGGAGTCGTTCTGACTGGGGGTCGACGGCTCATTTGCAATTGTTTTGTTGTGGTTTGAGATGATTTGTCGTATATTGTTCATGCAGCTGTAGCTCAATTTGATGTTGTTCTTGTTGAATACTTTTCTTAGGTTGTTGTCTTTGGGAAAGTGTTTGTCAATCAGATTGAGGAATTTGTGTCCAATGTTCGTTGAGACGTTTTTGCTGTATGGGGGGTTGTACCAGATGATGCCGCTTCGTTTTCTGTTCTTTTTTGGCTGGTTTCCTGGCGTGGGTTCATAGGTGAGGGTGAAATTGTATCCGCTTTCATCAAGGGCTTTTTGGTATATATATATATATACACACATATATATATGTATACATACATTGATATATACAGTATATAATTTATATTTATTTATTTTGCCGTTTTTGTTTGCATGTTAAAGGTGTTTTAATGAATATACATGCATGTTTAACACATATAGATTCCTTTCTTTCATGAAGACAAGAATATAAGTTGGTGTATTACCTGATTCTGATGACTTGCGTTGATTGTAATCAGACAGTAGTGATGATAACGTCCACGTTTTCAAATGGAGGAGAAAAAAAGTTCCTCCTTTCTGTCAAATACCACATGAAAGTGGTTGGTTTTTGGCTTCTTATTTGTCCAGCTTCCATATTCGTTTTTATACACTTTACAAGAAATACATTGGCGGCAAACTCCGTAGCTTGCTAGCTTGTTTGCGCTGGCTTTCGGAGACTCTTATTTTGAAAGCGCAGGCGCGATGGAGCGGCACTTTTATTGTGAAGACAGGAACTGTGCAGTCAGTCTTTAGGCTTTTGACGGGATGTACGGTTGAAATAAAAAAGGGTCTTTTTTCCTTCACACTTTTGATTGATTGATTGGAACTTTTATTAGTAGATTGCACAGTACAGTACATATTCCGTACAATTGACCATTAAATGGTAACACCCGAATAAGTTTTTCAACTTGTTTAAGTCAGGTCATGTGACCACCTGGCTCTGTTTGATTGGTCCAACGTCACCAGTGACTGCATCTGATTGGTGGAACGGAGTGAACGTCACCAGTGACTGTATTTGTTGAAACGCAGGCACTATGAAGGTCTGTCTGACAGACCAAAACAAACAAAGCGTGCATTAACAGATCGATGAAAATTAGTAGCGAGTAGCGAGCTGAATGTAGATAAAAGTAGCGGAGTAAAAGTAGCGTTTCTTCTCTATAAATATACTCAAGTAAAAGTAAAAGTATGTTGTATTAAAACTACTCTTAGAAGTACAATTTATCCCAAAAGTTACTCAAGTAGATGTAACGGAGTAAATGTAGCGCGTTACTACCCACCTCTGTAAATAAGGATGTAAATAAACATTTACAGAATGTTTCTGCGTAAATAACTAATTTCACATTGTATATATCTTATAGTCCGGTGCGGCTAATATATGAAAAAAAATTTTTTTTTCCCTCAAATTTAGTGGGTGTGGCTTATACACCGTGCGCTCTATAGTCCGGAAAATATGGTAACTCCATACCTGCCAACTACTCCGGTTTTCCCGTAATTAGTACGGTTTTCATCAACCTATTCCGGGTTACGGTTGCAGTGATAAAAAATACGGTTTTTCATTAATTAAAAAAAAAAAAAATTTTTTTAAGTTTTATTCACGAAATCGCGTAACAACAATGACAATCGACACTGCTTCCCGTAACTTCCTATCGAGCCATTCCGAATTCCATGTGCGAGGCTATTTATAGCACCGCTGCCAAGCACGAGGCACCTGTTGCCCATTGTTTCCAAACGAGCGAACGATCATGGAATCAGCCGGAGAAAAAATCGCAAACGAGTCTTAAACCGAAAAGAAAACTGCAGTCATTCCGTGAAGAATATTCAAAAGCCTATCCGGGAATAATTATCCGTTCCAAAAAGGGTGAAAACTACGCGAATTGCACCTTGTGCAGACAAGATTTTTCGATCGGACACGGAGGAATTAGCCATGTAAAAGACCACGTTGGGACAAAAAAAACACAAGTCTAATGCTGTTGCTAGCGATACAAGTGGAAAACTTTCAACGTTTTTCGTATTTTAGCCACAAAAAGGTAATGACACCAATGTTATCTATTGGAATTGTTTAGTACTGTTATTGTTACGATCCGCTGCACGGATCATAGTTTGTTTATGTTTCTCGTCACATATGTTTTCAGCACATTTGATTTTGTTTGTGTTCAGTTGCCATGTCAGCTGATTACTTTCACCTGCCTCTGGTTAGTGTTCGGGACGTGCACCTGTTGCCCGGGCACTAATCAGAGGGCTATTTAGTCTTTGTCCTGGCCTCACTCAGTCTGGCTTCCGAGTTTGTTCCCATACAACTGATGACGACGATTATTTCATGTTCCTTAGCTGCTAGTTTTCACGCTATGCCATTTTGCCTGCTAGCTCCCACGCTAGTCCTTTTGTTTCTTGCCTTTTGTGCTACGTGCATGTCTTTTTGTTTATCCACCGTATGATTTATATTTTAAATAAATCATATTCGTACCTGCAAGCTGTGTCCGAAGCCGTCTGCATCCTTGGGAGAACCACACCCGCATCACTATGCGACCCAGTCGTTTCAGTTATACTGTTAAAAGTGTTTATACTATTTATGCTTTAAGTCCAAGTTGAAGAAATCTTGTTAAATGTTGACAGCATAACTACCAAAATACAGAAGTATGTCCTTAATATTTTTGCAGTGCTATTTCTGTTGAAAAGTTCAAATGATTACATTAGAGATGTGATGTGCCACTTTTCAAGTGTCTGATGGCTTCAATTAATTTTCATGAATTTTTCATATTTTGAATTCTTTCGAAAGGCTTACAAAAAAACTACATTTGAATTGTAATTCCATGCTATTGACAGGACTATTAATTTTAATGAAGTTAGCTTACCATGTTTACAGTATGATAATTGTGATAGAAATGTGAATTTTAGGCACAGAATATTTTTTTACAATTGAACAAGGCAGTAGATTATACAAGCTTGGACAGAAAGTTAATAATGACACCAATTTTTTTTTTTTATGGAATTGTTTAGTACTGTTTTACCATTTGTTTACTGTAAAAAGTGTTTATACTTTCAATGAACAAATTGAAGTCTTGTGAAAGGTTGACAGGATAACTGGCATTAACTGTCAAAATAATTTCAAACTATTGAAGTTAGCTTACAGAATAAACATGTCAATCAACCCATATGATTTTTGCTGTAATATTTTTGTTTTGAAAAGTCACTGTGACTGATAGAAAAGTGATGGTTTTAGCAACATTTTAACCTGTCTGAATGATAATAATCATTTTGCGTCGTGGGGGGCGAAGCCTGAACCCCCCCACCAGGACTTTGTCTTGGACCTACCGGGGCCTGCAACCCCTGGACCCTGGCTACTAGGTTTTTCTGATTTCAAAAGTTGGCAGGTATGTAACTCTTTAAAAGAAACAGTAGTTGAGCTGTAATGTCTTTGAGAGAGCAAGTTGAACAAAACACAATTATTCGGTCAAATATGGCAAATGTGCAGAAATATGCTTCCAGACATGTGACACACACACACACACACACACACATGTTTCATTTAAATTGCTGCGAGAAGAAGCCAGCTCATCCTTTTGTAGGTCTGTTTCAATTTGCAGTAATTACAGAAGCCAGCGAGCTAATTCCCAGGAAGTAAATCACTTAAGCGGGCCAGGGTGCTTTGAGGTGTGCCATCTGCGTGTTAAAGGTGCAGAAAGCAAGTCTCCATATGTTGCTAACAGCGTTAAAGACGGGGCCACGATGGAGGTCAGTCAGTGCCAAGAATCCATGGCCCAACCTTTCATCCATCCCATCATATTCACTCGGACACTCTTGTTGTTATTGGACAATTTTAACGTACCGTATTTTCCGCACTATTAGCCGCACCTAAAAACCACAAATTTACTCAAAAGCTGACAGTGCGGCTTTTAACCCGGTGCGCTTTATATATGGATTAATATTAAGATTCATTTTCATAAAGTTTCGGTCTCGCAACTACGGTAAACAGCCGCCATCTTTTTTCCCCGTAGAAGAGGAAGCGCTTCTTCTTCTACTGTAAGCAACCACCCGCCCGCGTAGAAGAAGAAAAAGCGCGCGGATATTACCGTACGTTTCATTTCCTTTGTGTGTTTACATCTGTAAAGACCACAAAATGGCTCCTACTAAGCGACAGGGATCCGGTTCATGAAAAGACGCAATCTCTCCATCCGCACACGGACTACTATTTCACAGCAACTGCCTAAAGACTTTCAAGAAAAGCTGGCTACTTTCCGTGCATATTGTAAAAACAAGATAGCTGAAAAAAAGATCCGGCCAGAGAACATTATCAACATGGACGAGGTTCCACTGACTTTTGATATTCCTGTGAACCGCACTGTGGATACAACGGGAGCACGTACGGTGAATATTCGCACCACAGGGAATGAGAAGTCATCCTTCACTGTGGTTCTAGCTTGCCATGCTAATGGCCAGAAACTTCCACCCATGGTGATATTCAAAAGGAAGACCTTGCCAAAAGAGACCTTTCCAGCCGGCGTCATCATAAAAGCTAACTCGAAGGGATGGATGAAGAAAAGATGAGCGAGTGGTTAAGGTAAGTTTAAGTTTACGCGAAGAGGCCGGGTGGCTTTTTTCACGCAGCTCCGTCCATGTTGATATACGACTCCATGCGCGCCCACATCACGCTGGTTTTTAATATATTATTAAAGTTTGACTGACCTATTTGACTGTTTTTTTGACATTCCCTTTA